>NC_086444.1:648636935-648989435 GCF_028390025.1 Pseudophryne corroboree | reverse complement strand
GAATGACATGCATGAATTAGTAAATCTTGTTACTGTTTCATGTATACCGACTATCATTGATATGCCAGTGTATTTGATGTGTGGTGGTTGTACTGAGGTATACTAAAGGTCAGTGGCTTAGGTGGGACAGTGTTTACCATGTAGGGGGCAGTTCATTTGCCGTTTGATCGCCCATCTAAAGTGACGGGAGATTGCAGCGGCAATATTCAGTTGATGCCGCTTTTCGAGCCCATCAGTAGCACGCCTAGCTGCATAAAGCAGCTAAACCTGATTAAACTATTGGGCGTAATGCAAAAAGTCCACACTTCACGCATTTCAGCTCCCCCCAGGGAATGCAAGCTAAAATGCCAGAGCCGGCAGCCAATTGCGCCCCGATAGAGCAACATTTGAATAGCTCAATTGGGTGCCATCTGCTGGCTGCCAGCTAAAATAACAGTTAGATTACCCCCAAAATTTACAATGTCTGTAGCATCTAGTTACCAACTCTCCAACTATATTTCCAGCACGTGGATATGGCTTTGTATTTAATTATCTCCTGAGTTCTTTCGGTCTTTCACAAGTGTTGCTATTGACAGTAGTAGTGTTTTTAGACTAACTGCCATGTTACAGGCGGTGTTTGAAAAATGATAGAAGCTGATTGGTTTGTACTTTATTACCGTGCAATTTATCATTCTCCAAGGCTTGATAAATCTGGACCATAGTTCCTTGAAGTATAAAGTTCGAACTGTATCTCGCATATACACTTCCCAATCTGTGTCCACTTTGTCATCTGTGGCACACTTGGGCCTCATTCTTTTTATTGTGGAGGTTGCTCTTCTGCCACTTTGCAGATGGCTTCTCTGCATAGTTTATCTTCTTTGCAATCATGTTTTGCGAGCTGTTGCTGATGGGATATGGTGTTTTCCTCTGCAAACCAAGTAAAGAATATCTTAAGTTTGCAGTGCTGTTTTAGGATTTACTTGCTTAATTACTGTTAATGTAACATTTTGTCCCATAGTGTTTAGTGGGTTTCACCAAGCAAAGAGAATATAACGTACATGTAATCTACCGATATATATTGACATGTCGCTGTGTGTGTACTGACCGCCTGTACACATGCTGCGGCAGCCAGGAGTGATTGACAGCTGAACTGGGCCGGCATGTATACACGCCCGCCCAGTTCATGACGTCAGTGTATGCACAGCACACTGCCTGATCCGTCCATAGATATATCTGTCGATCAGTTGATCGGCAGATATATCTATCAGTTTGTACCTACCTTTACTGTGGACACTGTAATAAGTATATTGTAGCACATTTAACATCTGTACTCGATCAGTTTTGTGGGAAATATAAGAACTTGGTTTTAAAGCCTGCTGTGCTTCCATTGGGCAGTGCTTTTATTAGCATTTGTTAAATATGCTAATTAAGTCTGAACTATCATTGTGGAGTTTTGTTTTTTTCGTTGAAACCCTTTTATACATGTTAAAAGAACCAAGCTGTGTTCATTGGCTACCATGTTTTATGATGTGTGTTCATAAATTTATTGTGCAGATGTAAGGTATTTGTGTGTGTGTAGTGCAGGTATTGGATCTAGTAATAAGACAATAGTTATTAAACATGGCGTGTAAAATATTTTTTTATAAATTCTATCACCCTTTGAGCACAAATAAAAACCACAACAGACTCGCTCAAAACCCCTGCTAGCTTTTATTTGGTTGTAGAGAATTGTCACTAGAAATATACCCCGGGCGATGTGGTGAATTGGGCAACGTGGGGAAACTATCAAGTAGTTAATGGAATGAAGTCAAAATTGATTTTGGAGAATCTCTATCCACTTATAGTATATCCAAAATGCTTGGGCTATAGGACAGTCTCGCCAAACGTGTTTAAGGCAACCAAGATCATATAATAAAATGTTTGTGCTAGCTCAATGTAAGGATGTGAGCCTTCTCTTTGCTACAGTGGCAGTGCCTCTTCAACTACCTACTACTTCGTACAAGTACATTTTTAGTGGAACTATGCGTGTGCAGCTAAACCTAGATGGAAACCTCATTGAACAAGTGGATACCTTTTTTTAAATTCCTGTGTTCAACTATCAATGGTCAACCGCTACAAGCTGCATCACAAGGTGCATAGGTTGTGCCTTAGCTGCCTTTGCATCCCTGAAAAAAAGGCCTCTGGAACCAACATTATCATTATCACAAAAATTATGGTAATTCGCATATCGGTTAGAACAATATTACTTTATTGTTCAGAATCATGGACAATCCTTAACAACCTATCCAGGCTGGGCCATTTCCAAATGAGCTGCTTACAAAACATACAACTATGCACAGGCATAGTTCCAGTAACAGACCACTAGAGAAATGAAAACATCCGAAAACAATGTCAAGACCGACCCACGACTGAATCCTGCGGAGCCTAAAAGAATACCATACCAGTGCCTAAATCACACATGCCCGGATGGATGGAAAATAGCATGTGCTGTGCCAAAGAGAACATGGCTAAAGCAGGTTGCCCAAGACCTTTAACTGCTGCACTTCCATATTGATAATGCAAAGCAAGCCACCCTAAACTGATCCCAATGGTTTGCGGTTATTAGAGATTCCCTGCTTTGGCTGTCCAGTGACGGCACGCTTACCTTACTGGCGCTAACGTCAATTATGTCCATCTTATCTTAGCTGCAGTGAGTTAGCCTCGTAAGCCAGCAGTTATCAGCAGAATCCTCGATAAGCAGCCCCAGGAGACCCGTTATCAGACTCTAACACATGGGTTCGCATTGTTATCACGGATCCCACGTGTTATCGGCTGATAATGGGTGAGTTACCGCACGATAAAAACGGGCTGCAATTGGTTAGCCCGATAGCGTTATTGGGCTAAAAGCCCATTATTACCATGTAGTAACTCACCGCACCTAATGGTATACTGCCCTAAGTCACATTAAATCTAAAGACTGCGTATAGTGTTTAATGGGTCTAAACTGCAGAAGCAGGCATTCATGTTTGTTCACGAATACTGCATGTCTGTTCTGTATGTCTAGTACTCTCATTGACCATTACTGCATGGTGTCTACGTTGTCATTTTTATTTAATGGTGTATAACACAGTACATCAAATTTTACAATCCATTAGTAGTTATTCAATTCTGTGCATGCCACAGTGGATCTGATCTAATTTCTCTACCAAAGGTATATACACACTTTAACCAATTTAGCCAGAAGCCAATTAATGTGCCAGCATATTTACATGATGCAATGTCATTCAAACATGATATGACTAGTTATGTTTTTCTTTTTAGCCCTCCAGTTAGGAGACAAAGAGGAAGAAGGGACAGACTGTCTCGCCACAATTCCATTAGCCAAGATGAAAATTATCTCCACCTCTCTTATGGTCAACAGCAGCCAGTAGAGGAGCCCAGGGCTTTCCACCCACCGAATGTATCCCCTCGCATGTTGCACCCGGCTGCACATCCACAACAGCAGAATGCTGTAATGGTTGACATTCATGAACAGGTATGAAAGTTTACAGCTCTTACACTTTTTAGAGGCTATACAATTTACTTGTTGTATCCTTTATATGAAATGTATGTCTCTAATGCTCATTTCTTGTTACTGGGCTTGTAATTAGCTTTCTCTCTTTCAGATTCACCAGGGCACAGTGCCAGTTTCTTACACTGTCTCAACAGTAGCCCCACACGGAATCCCTCTCTGTACTGGGCAACACATCCCAGCTTGTAGTGCACAACAGGTACCAGGCTGTTCTGTGGTCTTCAGTGGACAGCATTTACCAGTCTGCAGTGTGCCGCCTCCTGTAAGTTGTGAAATGCTATTCAGTTATAATATACATGTCATAATGCCTTTTCTCTGACGTCCTAAGTGGATGCTGCGACTCCGTAAGGACCATGGGGAATAGCGGCTCCGCAGGAGACTGGGCACAACTAAAGAAAGCTTTAGGACTACATGGTGTGCACTGGCTCCTCCCTATATGCCCCTCCTCCAGACCTCAGTTAGAATCTTGTGCCTGGCTGAGCTGGATGTACACTAGGGGCTCTCCTGAGCTCCTAGAAAAGAAAGTATATTTTAGGTTTTTTATTTTCAGTGAGATCTGCTGGCAACAGACTCACTGCAGCGAGGGACTAAGGGGAGAAGAAGCGAACCTACCTGACTGGAGATAGTTTGGGCTTCTTAGGCTACTGGACACCATTAGCTCCAGAGGGATCGAACACAGGACCCGACCTCGATCGTTCGGTCCCGGAGCCGCGCCGCCGTCCCCCTTACAGAGCCAGAAGCTTGAAGATGGTCCTGGAAATCGGCGGCAGAAGACTTCGGTCTTCAACATGGTAGCGCACAGCACTGCAGCTGTGCGCCATTGCTCCTCATGCACACCTCACACTCCGGTCACTGATGGGTGCAGGGCGCTGGGGGGTGGGGCGCCCTGAGCAGCAATATGAATACCTTGGCTGGCAAAAAAATCACAATAATATAGTCCCAGAGGCTATATATGTGATAAATACCCCTGCCAGAATCCATAAAAAAAGCGGGAGAAAAGTCAGCCGAAAAAGGGGCGGGGCTATCTCCCTCAGCACACTGGCGCCATTTTTTCTTCACAGTGCAGCTGGAAGACAGCTCCCCAGGCTCTCCCCTGTAGTTTTCAGGCTCAAAGGGTTAAAAAGAGAGGGGGGGCACCACATTTAAGCGCAATATTGTGTATACAAGCAGCTATTGGGGGAAAAAAATCACTCAGTTATAGTGTTTATCCCTGCATTATATAGCGCTCTGGTGTGTGCTGGCATACTCTCTCTCTGTCTCCCCAAAGGATTTTGTGGGATCCTGTCCTCAGTCAGAGCATTCCCTGTGTGTGTGCGGTGTGTCGGTATGGCTGTGTCGACATGTTTGAGGAGGAAGGTTACGTGGAGGCGGAGCAGATGCCGATAAATGTGATGTCACCCCCTGTGGGGCCGACACCAGAGTGGATGGATAAGTGGAAGGTATTAACCGACAGTGTCAACTCCTTATGTAAAGGGCTGGATGACGTAACAGCTATGAGACAGCCAGCTTCTCAGCCCGCGCCTGCCCAGGCGTCTCAAAGGCCATCAGGGGCTCAAAAACGCCCGCTACCTCAGATGGCAGATACAGATGTCGACACGGAGTCTGACTCCAGTGTCGACGAGGTTGAGACTTATACACAATCCACTAGGAACATCCGTTGCACTCGGCAATGAAAAATGTGTTACACATTTCTGACATTAACCCAAATACCACAAAAAAAAGAAAAAAGAAAAAAAAGGGGGTTTTATGTTTGGGGAGAAAAAGCAGCCAGTGTTTTGTTCCCCCATCAGATGACTGAATGAAGCGTGGGTTCCCCTGATAAGAAACTGGTAATTTCTAAAAAGTTACTGATGGCGTACCCTTTCCCGCCAGAGGATAGGTCACGTTGGGAGAAATCCCCTAGGGTGGATAAGGCGCTCACACGTTTGTCAAAAAAGGTGGCACTGCCGTCTTAGGATATGGCCACTTTGAAGGAGCCTGCTGTTAAAAAGCAGAAGGCTATCCTGAAGTCTGTATATACACACTCAGGTACTATACTGAGACCTGCAATTGCCTCAGCATGGATAGTGCTGCTGCAGCGTGGTCTGATACCCTGTCAGATAATATTGATATCCTATACAGGGATACTATTTTGCTAACCATAGAGCATATTAAAGACGTCGTCTTATATATGAGGGATGCACAGAGGGATATTTGCCGGCTGGCATCCAAAAGTTAATGCAATGTCCATTCTGCCAGGAGGGTATTAGGGACCCGGCAGTGGACAGGTGATGCTGACTTTAAAAGGCACATGGAGATTCTGCCTTATGAGGGTGAGGAATTGTTTGGGGATGGTCTCTGGGACCTCGTATCCACAGCATCAGCTGGGAAGAAAAATTTTACCTCAGGTTCCTCACAGCCTAAGAGAGCACCGTATTATCAGGTACAGTCCTTTCGGCTTCAGAAAAGCGAGCGGGTCAAAGGCGCTTCCTTTCTGCACAGAGACAAGGGAAGAGGGAAAAAGCTGCACCAGACAGCGAGTTTCCAGGATCAAAAATCTTCCCCCGCTTCATCTGAGTCCACCGCATGACGCTGGGGCTCCACAGGTGGAGCCAGGTGCGGTGGGGGCACGTCTCGGGAACTTCAGCGACCAGTGGGCTCGCTCACAGGTGGATCCCTGGGTTCTGCAAGTAGTATCACAGGGATACAAGCTGTAGTTCGAGGCGACTCCCCCTCGCCGTTACCTCAAATCAGCCTTGCCTGCTGCCCTCGGAGAAAGGGGAGGTAGTACTGGCGGCAATTCACAAGCTGTACTTCCAGCAGGTGATAATAAAGTTACCCCTCCTTTCAACAAGGCCGGGGTTACTATTCCACAATGTTTGTGGTACCGAAACCAGACTGTTCGGTGAGACCCATTCTAAAATTGAAATCTTTGAACACTTATATACGAAGGTTCAAGTTCAAAATGGAATCGCTCAGGGCGGTTATTGCAAGCCTGGACGAAGGGGATTACATGGTATCACTGGACATCAAGGATGCTTACCTGCATGTCCCCATTTACCCTCCTCACCAGGAGTACCTCAAAATTGTGGTACAGGACTGTCATTACCAATTCCAGACGTTGCCGTTGGTCTGTTCCCGGCACCGAGGGTATTTACCAAGTTAATGGCCGAAATGATGATACTCCTTCGAAAAAAGGGAGTTATAATTATCCCGTACTTGGACGATCTCCTTATAAAGGCGAGGTCCAGGGAGCAGTTGTTGGTCGGAGTAGCACTATCTCGGGAAGTGCTACAACAGCACGGCTGGATTCTGAATAGTCCAAAGTCGCAGCTGGTTCCTACGACGCGTCTACTGTTCCTGGATATGGTTCTGGACACAGAACAGGAAAAAGTGTTTCTCCCGGAGGAGAAGGCCAAGGAGTTGTCATCTCTAGTCAGAGACCTCCTAAAACAAATACAGGTGTCGGTGCATCAATGCACGCGAGTCCTGGGAAAGATGGTAGCTTCTTACGAAGAAAATCCGTTCGGCAGGTTCCATGCAAGGATCTTCCAGTGGGATCTGTTGGACAAGTGGTCCGGGTCGCATCTTCAGATGCATCGGCTGATAACCCTGTCTCCAAGGGCCAGGGTGTCGCTGTTGTGGTGGCTGCAGAGTGCTCATCTTCTAGAGGGCCGCAGATTCGGCATACAGGACTGGGTCCTGGTGACCACGGATGCCAGCCTTCGAGGCTGGGGGGCAGTCACACAGGGAAGAAACTTCCAAGGACTATGGTCGAGTAAGGAGACTTCCCTACTCATAAATTTTCGGGAACTAAGGGCCATTTACAATGCCCTAAGTCAGGCTAGAACCCTGCTTCAACACCAGCCGGTGCTGATCCAGTCAGACAACATCACGGCGGTCGCCCATGTAAACCAACAGGGCGGCACAAGAAGCAGGATGGCGATGGCAGAAGCCACAAGGATTTTCCGATGGGCGGAAAATCATGTGTTAGCACTGTCAGCAGTGTTCATTCCCGGAGTGGACAACTGGGAAGCAGACTTTCTCAGCAGGCACGACCTCCACCCGGGAGAGTGGGGACTTCATCCAGAAGTCTTCCAAATGACTGTACACCATTGGGAAGGGCCACAGGTGGACATGTCGGCGTCCCACCTCAACAAAAAGCTAAAAATATATTGCGCCAGGTCAAGGGACCCTCAGGCGATAGCTGTGGACGCTCTGGTAACACCGTGGGTGTACCAGTCGGTGTATGTGTTCCCTCCTCTGCCTCTCATACCGAAGGTACTGAGAATAAAAGGAGAGGAGTACGAACTATACTCGTGGTTCCGGATTGGCCAAGAAGAGCTTGGTACCCAGAACTTCAAGAAATGATCTCAGAGGACCCATGTCCTCTGCCGCTCAGACAGGACCTGCTACAGCAGGGGCCCTGTCTGTTCCAAGACTTACCGCGGCTGCGTTTGACGGCATGGCGGTTGAACACCGGATCCTAAAGGAAAAAGGCATTCCGGAGGAAGTCATTCTTACGCTGATTAAGGCTAGGAAAGATGTGATCGCAAAACATTATCACCGCATATGGCGAAAATATGTTGCTTGGTGTGAGGCCAGGAAGGCCCCAACGGAGGAATTTCAACTGGGTCGATTTCTGCACTTCCTACAGTCAGGAGTGACTATGGGCCTAAAATTGGGTTCCATTAAGGTCCAGATTTCGGCTCTGTACATTTTCTTCCAAAAAAGAACTGGCTTCACTGCCTGAAGTTCAGACTTTTGTTAAGGGAGTGCTGCATATTTAGCCCCCGTTTGTGCCTCCAGTGGCACCGTGGGATCTCAACGTGGTGTTGGATTTCCTGAAGTCGCATTGGGTTGAGCCACTTAAATCCGTGGAGCTAAAATACCTCACGTGGAAAGTGGTCATGCTGTTGGCCTTGGCGTCGGCCAGGCGTGTATCAGAATTGGCGGCTTTTGTCATGTAAAAGCCCTTATCTGATTTTTTTATATGGATAGGGCGGAATTGAGGACTCGTTCCCAATTCCTTCCTAAGGTGGTATCAGCTTTTCATGTGAACCAACCTATTGTGGTGCCTGCGGCTACTTGGGACTTGGAGGACTCCAAGTTACTGGACGTAGTCAGGGCCCTGAAAATATATGTTTCCAGGACGGCTGGAGTCAGGAAAACTGTCTCACTATTTATCCTGTATGCACCCAACAAGCTGGGTGCTCCTGCTTCTAAGCAGACTATTGCTCGCTGGATCTGTAGCACGATTCAACTTGCACATTCTGCGGCTGGACCGCCGCACCCTAAATCTGTAAAAGCCCATTCCACGAGGAAAGGGGCTCTTCTTGGGCGGCTGCCCGAGGGGTCTCTGCTTTACATCTTTGCCGAGCTGTTACTTGGTCGGGTTCAAACACTTTTGCAAGAGTCTACAAGTTTGATACCCTGGCTGAGGAGGACCTGGAGTTTGCTCATTCGGTGCTGCAGAGTCATCCGCACTCTCCCGCCCGTTTGGGAGCTTTGGTATAATCCCCATGGTCCTTACGGAGTCCCAGCATCCACTTAGGACGTCAGAGAAAATAAGATTTTACTCACCGGTAAATCTATTTCTCGTAGTCCGTAGTGGATGCTGGGCGCCCATCCCAAGTGCGGATTGTCTGCAATACTTGTATATAGTTATTGTTTAACTAAAGGGTTATTGTTGAGCCATCTGTTGAGAGGCTCAGTTATATTTCATACTGTTAACTGGGTATAGTATCACGAGTTATACGGTGTGGCTGGTTTGAGTCTTACCCGGGATTCGAAATCCTTCCTTATTGTGTCAGCTCTTCCGGGCACAGTATCCTAACTGAGGTCTGGAGGAGGGTCATAGAGTGAGGAGCCAGTGCACACCAGGTAGTCCTAAAGCTTTCTATAGTTGTGCCCAGTCTCCTGCGGAGCCACTATTCCCCATGGTCCTTACGGAGTCCAGCAGCATCCACTACGGACTACGAGAAATAGATTTACCGGTGAGTAAAATCTTATTATTTCTCTTACGTCCTAGAGGATGCTGGGGACTCTTTAAGGACCATGGGGTATAGACGGGCTCCGCAGGAGATAGGGCACCTAAAAAGAACTTTGACTATGGGTGTGCACTGTCTCCTCCCTCTATGCCCCTCCTCCAGACCTCAGTTAGATTCTGTGCCCAAAGGAGAAAGGGTACACTGCAGAGAGCTCTCCAGAGTTTTCTGTTTTAAAAGAATTTTGTTAGGTTTTTTATTTTCAGGGAGTCCTGTTGGCAACAGGCTCCCTGCATCGTGGGACTGAGGAGAGAGAAGCAGGGCTGGCTTTACGGTTGGGCTCTGTTTCTAGGCTACTGGACACCATTAGCTCCAGAGGGTGTCGGAACACAGGTCTCACCTGGGATTCGTCCCAGAGCCGCGCCGCCGTCCTCCTCACAGATGCCGAAGATAGAAGCCGGGTGAGTATGAGAAGGCAGAAGACATCAGATCTTCATGAGGTAAGCCATTGCTCCCACTATACACACACAGAGCAGCGCTGGGGGGGGGCGCCCTGGGCAGCAATATTCCTCACTTCTGGGCATGTTGAGATGGATTTGGCTGCGGAGGCAGTAAATCCAAGAATCCCCCGCCATTTTAATAAAAAAAGCACTGGGACCGAAGCCCGCCGTCGGGTGGGCGGGGTTTGATCCTCGGCACTAACCATCGCCATTTTCTCCACAGAAGCTGCATGCTGAACGCTGGCTCCCTGGTCTCTCCCCTGCTGAACTTCACAGGCTGGGAAAAAAAGAGGAGGGGGGCACATTGGCGATGCAGTGAGTGGGATTTGGAATATTATTATATAAAAAAAGCGCTATCTGGTCATATTTTTCCACAGTGTTATTAAGCGCTGGGTGTGTGCTGGCATACTCTCTCTCTCTCTCTCTCTCTCTCTCTCTGTCTCTCCTAAGGGCCTGGTTGGGGTTTTTTCCCCTTGTAGGTTAATCCCTGTGTGTGTGGGGTGTCGGTACGTGGTGTCGACATGTCTGAAGCGGAAGGCTTCTCCAAGGAGGAGAGGAGGTGGAGCAAATGAGTGGTGTGTCCCCGTCGGTTGTGCCGACTCCGGAATGGATGGACATTTGGCATATGTTGAATGCAAGTGTGGCATCTTTACATAAAAGGCTTGATAAGGCTGAATTAGGGGGGACATCAGGGGGTCAATCCTCGGATTGGACCGACTCACAGGGCCCGTCGGGGTCTCAAAAGCGTCCCTTAACAAAGACACTACTACCGACACGGATTCTGATTCCAGTGTCGACTATGACAAAGTAAAATTGCACCCTAGGGTAACTAAAACCATTCAGTGTATGATTGTGGCAATAAGGGATGTGTTGCATATTGAGGATGAACCCTCGGTCCCCGACACAAGGGTACACATGTTTAAGGAAAAGAAACAGATTATTAATTTTCCCACATCTCATGAATTAAATGATTTCTTTGGGAAAGCTTGGGAGATTCCGGAAAAGAGACCGCAGATCCCCAAAAGAATTTATATGGCATACCCCTTCCCTAAGCAGGACAGGGAGATTTGGGAATCACCCCCCCCCCCCCCCCCACTGTGGACAAGGCCCTGGCGCGCTTGTCCAAGAAAGTGGCGCTACCGTCTCCTGACACAGCGGCCCTTAAGGACCCTGCAGATCGCAGGCAAGAAACTACCTTAAAGTGTATTTATTCTCATACGGGTGCTGTGCTAAGACCGACAATTGCGTCGACATGGGTGTGTAGCCCAATTGCAGCTTGGACAGATGAGCTGACAGATCAATTTGAAAATATGGATAAGGATACTATATTCTTAACTCTAGCCCATATTAAAGACGCAGTCTTATTTATGAGGGATGCTCAAAGGGACATTGGACTGCTAGCTTCTAGGGCCAATGCCATGTCTATCTCGGCGAGAAGATCCTTATGGACTCGCCAATGGAGGGGTGCTGCGGATTCCAAAAAACATATGGAAGTACTACCCTATAAGGGTGAGGTATTGTTTGGGGATGGGCTGACGGACCTGGTTTCCACAGCTACAGCAGGTAAATCAAATTTTTTACCATATATTCCCCAACAGCAAAAGAAAGTAACACCCTATCAGATGCAGTCCTTTCGGTCGCACAAGTCCAGAAGAGGTCGTGGATCCTCTTTCCTCGCCAGAGGTAAGGCCAGAGGCAAAAGAGCACCTGCTTCGGCAGGTGCCCAGGACCAAAAGTCCTCCCCGGCTGCTCCAAAACCCACAGCGTGACGCTGGGGCTCCCCTGAGGGAGTCCGCACCGGTGGGGGCAGGTCTTCGACTTTTCAGTCAGGCCTGGGTCAGATCAGACCTGAATCCCTGGGTGTTGGAAATAGTTTCCCAGGGGTACAAACTGGAATTCGAGGAGGTGCCCCCTCGCCGATTTTTCAAATCGGCCCTACCAGCTTCCACATCGGAAAGGGATGTAGTGTTAGCTGCAATTCAAACGCTGTGATAATCAAGGTTCCCCTGCACCAGCAGGGAAGAGGTTACTACTCAACCCTATTTGTGGTCCCGAAACCGGACGGTTCGGTCAGACCTATTTTGAATCTGAAATCCCTAAACCTGTACATAAAGATTCAAATTCAAAATGGAATCACTCAGAGCGATAATAGCCAACATGGAGGAGGGGGAGTTTATGGTGTCTCTGGACATAAAGGATGCGTACCTTCATGTCCCCATATATGCCCCCCATCAGGAATACCTGAGATTCGCTGTACAGGATTGTCATTGCCAATTTCAGACGTTGCCATTTGGACTTTCCACGGCCCCGAGGATTTTCACCAAGATAATGGCGGAAATGATGGTGTTCCTGCGCAAGCATGGAGTCACAATTATCCCATACTTGGACGATCTCCTGATAAAAGCGAGATCAAGGGAGAAATTGCTGAGCAGTGTGGCACTCTCTCTGAGAGTGCTTCAGCAACACGTGTGGATTCTAAATCTACCGAAGTCACAGTTGATTCCGACAACTCGACTACCGTTCCTAGGTATGATACTGGATACGGATCAAATGAAGGTCTTCCTCCCAATAGAGAGAGCCCAGGACATCCAGAACATGGTCAGAGACCTGCTAAAACCGAAAAGGGTGTCAGTTCACCAATGCACTCGAGTTCTGGGAAAAATGGTGGCGGCCTACGAGGCCATTCCCTTCGGAAGGTTCCTTGCAAGGACTTTTCAATGGGACCTTCTGGACAAGTGGTCCGGGTCCCATCTGCACTTACATCGGAAAATAACTCTGTCCCCAGGGGCCAGAGTGTCTCTCCTGTGGTGGTTGCAAAGTGCTCACCTGCTGGAGGGTCGCCGGTTCGGAATTCAGGACTGGATCCTGGTTACCACGGACGCGAGCCTCCGAGGATGGGGAGCGGTCACACAGGGAAAAAACTTTCAGGTACTTTGGTCAGACCAGGAGTCTTCAATGTGTTGGAACTCGGGGCCATTTACAACGGCCTTCGACAAGCGGAGAGTCTTCTTCGAAACCTACCGGTTCTGATTCAATCAGACAATGTCACAGCAGTGGCTCATGTGAACCGCCAAGGCGCGACAAGAAGCAGAGTCGCGATGGCGGAAGCCACCAGGATTCTTCGCTGGGCGGAAAATCATGTAAGCGCTCTGTCGGCTGTCTTCATTCCGGGAGTGGACAACTGGGAAGCAGACTTCCTCAGCAGACACTATCTCCATCCAGGAGAGTGGGGACTTCATCAAGAAGTCTTTGCAGACATAACACGTCTTTGGGGAACTCCTCAAATAGACATGATGGCGTCACGCCTCAACAAAAAGCTTTGGAGGTATTGTGCCAGGTCTCGGGACCCTCAGGCAGTGGCAGTAGACGCTCTGATAACACCGTGGGTGTTCAAATCGGTCTACGTGTTTTTTCCTCTTCCTCTCATCACAAAAGTGTTGAGGATCATAAGGCAAAGAAGAGTACAGACGATACTCGTTGTCCCAGACTGGCCTCGAAGGGCCTGGTACTCAGATCTACAAGAGATGCTCACAGGAGATCCCTGGCCTCTTCCTCTGAGGGAAGACCTGTTGCAACA
Source organism: Pseudophryne corroboree (assembly GCF_028390025.1). NCBI lineage: Eukaryota > Metazoa > Chordata > Amphibia > Anura > Myobatrachidae > Pseudophryne > Pseudophryne corroboree. Next base: position 648,975,863 of record NC_086444.1, on the reverse strand, counting down.
GGGGCCCTGTGTATTTCAGGACTTACCGCGGTTACGTTTGACGGCATGGCGGTTGAACGCCGAATCCTAGCGAAAAAGGGGATTCCGGAAGAGGTCATCCCTACTTTAATAAAGGCTAGGAAGGAGGTGACTGTTAAGCATTATCACCGTATCTGGGGTAAGTATGTGTCTTGGTGTGAGACCAAGAATGCACCTGCGGAAGATTTTCATCTGGGTCGTTTTCTCCACTTCCTACAGACAGGAGTGGATATGGGCCTGAAATTAGGCTCTGTTAAGGTTCAGATTTCGGCCCTCTCGATTTTCTTTCAGAAGGAATTGGCTTCTCTTCCAGAAGTCCAGACGTTTGTAAAGGGAGTGCTACACAGCCAGCCTCCTTTTGTGCCTCCAGTGGCACCGTGGGACCTCAACGTGGTGTTGCAGTTCCTAAAATCACACTGGTTTGAACCGCTTAACAAGGTTGAGTTGAAATTTCTTACTTGGAATGTGGTCATGCTGTTGGCCTTGGCATCGGCAAGGCGAGTATCAGAATTGGCGGCTTTGTCACACAAAAGCCCCTACTTGATTTTTCATGTGGATCGAGCTGAATTGAGGACACGTCCGCAATTTTTGCCTAAGGTGGTTTCTTCATTCCATGTGAATCAACCTATTGTGGTGCCTGTGGCTACAAGTGACCTGGAGGATTCCAGATCCCTGGACGTAGTCAGGGCCTTAAAGATTTATGAAGCCAGGACGGCTAGAATTAGGAAAACAGAGGCTCTGTTTGTCCTGTATGCGGCCAATAAGATTGGCGCACCTGCTTCGAAGCAGGCTATTGCTCGCTTGATCTGTAATACGATTCAGCAGGCTCATTCTACGGCTGGATTGCCGGTACCGAATTCGGTTACGGCCCATTCCACTAGGAAGGTGGGTTCTTCTTGGGCGGCTGCCCGAGGCGTCTCGGCATTACAACTTTGCCGAGCGGCGACTTGGTCGGGGTCAAACACTTTTGCTAAATTCTACAAGTTTGATACCCTGGCTGATGAGGACCTAGCGTTTGCTCAGTCGGTGCTGCAGAGTCATACGCACTCTCCCGCCCGATTGGATGCTTTGGTATAAACCCCATGGTCCTTACGGAGTCCCCAGCATCCTCTAGGACGTAAGAGAAAATAAGATTTTAAACCTACCGGTAAATCTATTTCTCCTAGTCCGTAGAGGATGCTGGGCGCCCGTCCCAGTGCGGAAACTCTGCAAGACTTGTATATAGTTGTTGCTTACATAAGGGTTATGTTACAGTTGAAATCGGTCTTGGACCGTTACTGTTATTGTTCATACGGTTAACTGGTTATGTATGATCCAGGTTACATGGTATGATTGGTGTGGGCTGGTATGAATCTTACCCTTGGATTTCTAAATCCTGCCTTGTATTGTCCGTCTCCTCTGGGCACAGTTCTCTAACTGAGGTCTGGAGGAGGGGCATAGAGGGAGGAGCCAGTGCACACCATAGTCAAAGTTCTTTTTAGGTGCCCTATCTCCTGCGGAGCCCGTCTATACCCCATGGTCCTTACGGAGTCCCCAGCATCCTCTACGGACTAGGAGAAATAGATTTACCGGTAGGTTTAAAATCTTATTTTTTGCAGCCCCACCCTACAATTGAGGGGCTCAGTGGAAGAGTCACATGCCACTCTCTTTCAAATCTAAATGGTTTTAAACTTTTGCTGACATCAAGTAGCGTTTGCCATCAAGTGTCTATTCCACTAACTTTTAATATAGTGGCATGTGCCTGTTTCTCACCAGAAGCAAAACACAAATTCCTGGTATAGACCTATCGAACAGGGGGCCATAAGTCAATGGCATGTTTATTTTCCAGTGAGCACCTCAATTAAGTTGTAATTTGTGAACCTGCTTTTGTCCTGAGTAGATCATACTAAACACAAATCTTAATTTGTTATCTGGAAATACATTCTGCTTGATTTTTTTTTTTTTCTTTTCTTTTTTTTTCTTTCCCTCTTTACAGATGCTTCAAGCCTGCTCAGTTCAACATTTACCGGTCCCCTATGCTGCTTTCCCACCCCTTATTTCCAGTGATCCTTTCCTACTGCATCCACCACACCTTTCCCCACATCATCATGCTCATTTGCCGCCTCCTGGCCAATTTGTGCCCTTCCAGACACAACAGTCTCGCTCGGTAAGAATAATTTAGCAATTTACTGATTGCACTCAATATCTGCATGTGTCTAAGTCTGCTGATTGGTTTGTGCGTTTGTTTTCTCCTAATTATGCTATTGAAACATTACATGTCACAGGTTTAATTTAGAACTAAGTAAATTTGGACGTGCTAGATGTCAGTGAGGCATTTTTACCACACAAAGAGCTGTTACTGTTTTCGTAGAAAAAGAGATGATTATAAGAAAAATGATACTGATGGAAAACTTCATGTTCTGTAACCTTTGTCACAGTGTTAAATGTATTCAGACACTATTTTAAGGTTTATTGATCCTTGGTTAATATTAGGACTCAATTATAGATATTTATCTGCTCTGGGATTCCAGTGGTAACTGAGGCTTGGTTCAACTTCATTTATGGAGAACATTATTTTTGGGACCATGTCAGTGAAGCTTCTGTAATTTACTGTAGTGTGCAATATTCAGTGGGATGTGTCGTGTATTAAGTATAATCTGTTATCACATAACACTGAACTCTGACATCTAGCAAACCAAGTATTGTCTCACTGCTAAATGAGTGATGTGGCTTTACAGACTGTATGGAGGTAGAATGTTAAAGGGTAGCTTTTTCTCTCTCTCTCTCTCTCTCTCTCTCTCTCTCTCTCTCTCTCTCTCTCTCTCTCTCTCTCTCTCTCTCTCTCTCTCTCTCTCTCTCTCTCTCATTTTTTAACCTGCTCCTACATTTGTGTGTTGGGTTTTGTTTTTTTATGTAGTTTTTATTGATTTTCATGAAAAAAAACAACAACAAAACACCCCAACATAAGCAGTACTATTGTGACAGACAGACATATTTGGCAAATAACACGTACAGTGGAATAATAATAGCGAAGTACATATATAATAAGGATGTGCAGCATAGTTATGGATAGTATAATAACGTTATCGCAGAATTCTAGTAACTCGATCACCCGAAGGCGCCATTCGGGCTCTCCCAGTTTCCAAACAAATAGGAGTATAAATATAAATTAAGAAAAAATAAATACACTACCATTAGAAAAGAAAAATAGAAACTAGAAAACAAGTGTCTGGTCAATCATGAGATTAACAAAAATAAAATAAACCAAATTACTCAAATCAAACCTCCCCAAAACTCCCCACCCTGTATAACCTACCCCCAACCTAGGTATACTTGGATCCCATAAACTGTACCAAAAGCAACCCTCCCCATAACCCCCCACCCTGTATAACCTACCCCCAACCTAGGTATACTTGGATCCCGAAACAAGTAACCCCTACTCCCACTAAATACACTATCTATCTAAACACCTCAATGAAGGATAGTAAAATAAATAACTGACGGGGCAAAATACTAATGGCTCCAACTAGGATAGGTTGAACTCTCTCATACTAAAGGACATAAAGTTCCTCTCCACATACAGTAGTACTTGACATCAGTCTGACGTATTGAAGAACCCAAAGCAAGAGTAAACATAACTCTGCTTATTGCTTCAAACAAAGAATAAATATCATACAGTAGGCATTAATGAGAATTATAAGTATAAATCGGGTATACAGTATGTAGACCCTTCTAATATAGGGAAATAGTACTACTATATATTAATTTTTTTTTTTTAAAAACAGGATATATGTACATATTTACCCCAGAAAAAATGGGGTATCCAGAGATGGATGAGGTATCTCCAATACTAAGGTGTTGTATCAGTAGTCATTAGTCTTGCCAAAGTTCAGCTCCCTGACAGAGCAAAAATATAAAACCAGGTCCATCCCAGGGTGATCGTAAATAAACATTAAAGCATCCGGCAAATATAGATGGTAAGTCCTGGGGTCGTAAGATCTTCAACAGAGACATAGAAGGAACCAATGAGGGAACATTGGCATCAGAACAACATCCAGGTTTGACGAACCAAGAAATCTCTGATTTGACCAGAATCACCAGAAGACTCAAGTCCACAGTATAATCAGCTTCAGGTGCAATAGGAATTATAGTATTATAGTTTAGAGACAGATGCTCAGCATTTCCTCCGATACATTGCTCAGGTAGACGAGGAGAGGGGGTAACAACAAGTATACTGCCACATATGTGAAGGAGCCGTTAAGTAGTGGCATGAATAGCCTGGAGTATTCTCTATAAGGAGATATCTATGGTTCCAAAATTAGATCTGAAGCAGGAGATCAGCCCAGTATGTAAAGCAGACCAGTCTCCATAACGGTAAACCGCTGCAAAATGGCGGCTAGCACACCACCAAATTCAGGAGTGACAGGAACTATGGGTGAGACCGGGATACCGCTTAGATATATTAGGGATAAAGTACAGACCTTTTTAAAGTGTCTCCGCTGAAAAGCCTCTGCGGGCTGTTTCCAAGATGTCTGTAGGAAAGTAATAAGGGAATACGTCACCTGGAGTTTCCTGCTTTCCCCCGGTGCTGTGCAGACGTTAATGCGGGGGAATTATATGGCCAGGTAAAGCAGGATAATGTGTACGTCTCTCCTCTGTATGGGGCTCCCAATCAGTCCGCAGTCTCAAAAGCTCACAATTGTCCGCAATCTAGGGTTTGGAGCTCGGCTGACGGGTGCTGTGAGAAATTTAGTTCGCGGCTAAGTAGGTGGTGTCCTGCTCCTACATTTTTAGCACTGTAGGCCCACAGCAAGGGTGGAAAAGTGGCTTATTTATACCTTTCACATAGAGCTCAGTAAAAGTTGAATGTGGTAGGATTTATGAAATTAGCTTCCCCGTAATGAAACCTCATAAGTACTACATATCTGAGTTAAGTTTGTTTACCCTTTTTTTATGGCTGCATGTCTACCCCAAAAATGCAGCAGTGTAAAAATGTATGCTGTTATTTTGAGAAGTACGCATCTGTTCTTGCATTTCATGTGAAACCTATACAAGATCGTTAAGTGAATGTGAACACGTGTTTTAAATTGGTTGGCTGCTTCTGCCACACCGATTGCGAACAAGTGCATAAATTCAAGCATACAGCCATGTAATATCCATAAAGCAACATTAACAGTAGAATGTGTCCTACTGAAAAGCAAAGTTGCTTTTAAGGTGCTCCTTTTCCAGTAAGCCAGTTTGTTCTATTTCTGTCTCAGTAGAGTGGCATCGGTTATCTGTATGTGCTGCTATTGTAAAGTGGAAATGTCTAGGAGCAACAACTACTCAACTGGGATGCAGAAGGTCACATATTCTCACAGAAGGAGGCCGCTGAGTGCTGAAGCATGTGACTCTTAAAATTAGCCATTTACAACCCACGCTAGTTCCTTACTGCCTCTGGAAGCAATGTCCGCATAAGAACTGTTCGGTTGCTTCATGGATTAGGTTTTCTCTTACGTCCTAGAGCAGGGCTGGCCAAACCGGTCCTCGAGATCTACCAACAGTTTGTTTTCCAGGCCTCCTGGAGATCTGTAGAATTGTCAGTTAGGAATGAATGCAGCAAATCTTAATTAATTAGTAATTACACCTGTGCATCAGCTAGGAAGTCTGGAAAATGTGAACTGTTGGTAGATCTCGAGGACTGGTTTGGCCAGCTCTGTCCTAGAGGATGCTGGGGTCCAATTTAGTACCATGGGATATAGACTGGTCCTTTGGGAGCCACTGGCACTTTAAGAGTTTAATAGTGAGGAGCCGGTCACAGCTAGGGGAGCTCCTAGGGATCTTTCTAGCTTTGTTGTTTTCTAGAGTTAGGTACAGAAAGGCTGCTGGCAACAGCCTCCCTGCTTCGTAGGACTTGGGGGGGGGGGGTGGGAGGGGGAGAAGAGAGAGAGTAGGAATCAACTTCCTGAAGAGTTAATGGTTCTCTACTCCGCTGACAGGACACTGAGCTCCTGAGGGTGCTGTTCGCAAGCCCACAAGGCAACCGCTCACTCCCGCAGCACGGCCGCCACCCCCTAACAGAGCCAAAAGAAAGAAGAGTGGTGAGTACAGCGCCGGCGTCCTGGTTAGCGGGTCGCCGGCGGGTATGGTGGCACAAGGGTGGGAGCGCAGCTCTGACAGGCTGCGCTTCGGGAAGGCTCAGCAACACAGTGTACGGCGCTTTGAGGGGTGTCCTGAACCAGCGCGGATACACCTTACACTGGTCACACAGCTAATCCTGCTGTTAGCACAAAGAAACCTCAGGCCAGTATAAACAATTAATGCAGGAAGCCGCGCGCCATTACAAGGTGCGGGGCTTCCTCTCAGAGCGGATCCAGCACTCACCAGCGCCATTTTGTCCCTGCAGATCATATGAAGACACTGATAGGGAGTGCTGCCCTCCACATAGCTCCAGCTATAACTCTGCAGTACCAGGGTGTTATAGACAGGGGGTAGTGTGATAATAGTACTAATTAACCTATTAAGGTTAGTCAGTGTCGGACTTTTATCATAACTGCCTGCAGGGGCGCTGTGTGGCTGGCTCCTTATACTCTGTGACTCCCTGAAGGTGCTCTGGGGGAAACGGTGTCTGACATTTTCCTGTGTGTAAGTGTATATCCACATTACCATGTCTAAGGACTCTGTGTGCTGTGCTGCAGAGTGTTTATCTTCTTATGCGGAGTCTATTCCATGTACTCAGGACTGCAATATACTGTCTCAGCCGTCTGAATCCAAACCCCCATGGGTTGATTTTTTTTTTTAAGGGGAATGCTATCCCAGATTGCAACTAGGATGTCACATACTGAGTAAGAGATGCAGTTTTTGAGAAAATCTGTAGAGAGTTTGAAGTATTCAGCACCCACTACTTCGTCTAAACCTCCACCTACATACCCGCAAAACGTACACTTGCCCAGATAATGCAAGTTGACACTGATATTGACTCTGATACAGGGGACGGTGAGGGGGATATGCAGGGGGGAGATGCATCCCTTGCTAAAGGGGTGCAACTGATGATTGAAGCCATTAGGGATGTTTCACACATTTCTGAGAACGTACCTGAACAGGTGGAGGAATCTTATTTTACAGTAAATAAGAAATCCTCGCTTACCTTCCATGCTTCTAAGGAGTTAAACTCCTGGTTTGAAAAATCCTGGGAAAACCAGAGAGAAAATTTCAGTTCCCTACAAGAATTCTCATTGCTTTCCTTTTCCTTGAACAGGATAGAAAGAAGTGGGAAAACCCACCTATAGTAGGCGCTTCTGTATCTAGGTTGTCTAAAAAGGAGGTATTTACCTGTCCCTGGTTCAACCGCCTTAAAGTAGCCAGCTGACCGCAAGATTGAGACTATGCTCAAATCACTATACACTGCTACAGGCGTGGCTTTAAGGCCTATTGCTTGTGCATGGATTTCTAACGCCATAGTAAAGTGGTCAGGCACATTACTAGAGGACTTCGATACTATGGATAGGAGTGACATTGATTTGTTTTTACGTCACATACAGGAGTCTGCAGGTTTCACGGTGGAGGCCATGAAGGACATTGGCCGGCTTAATGCAAGGGCTACTTCCCTGGCAGTATCGGCACGCAGAGGACTCTGGATACACCAATGAACTGCGGATGCAGAATCTAAGAAAAGTGTGGAGACCCTGCCCTTCACAGGTCAGGCACTATTTGGACGCATTGGATGCATGGATTTCCACGGCGACTGCGGGTAAGTCGAGATTTCTTCCCTCCGCAGCAGCACCGGCTAGGAAATCTTATCCTACGCCTACACTGCACTCCTTTCGGACCTGCAAAAAATGTAAAAAAATCCAAACCCCCACCCCCAACTTCTTTAGAGGAGGTCGGGGGAAATCCAGAAAACCTGCAGGTTCCCAGGAACAGAACCTGGTTCTGCTTCCTCCACATCTTCAGCATGACAGTGGACCTCCCAGCCTGGAGATCGGGTAGGTGGGAGCGAGACTGAAAGATTTTAGTCACGTCTGGGAGTCATCATGCCTAGACCACTGGGTGACACATTGTTGCCCAGGGCTACAGATTGGAGTTTCAGGAACTCCCACCTCACAGATTCTTCAAATCAGGCTTACTAGTTTCGCTGACAGAAAGTGCTATCCTGCAGGAAGCCGTTCAAAAATTGGTACGAACAAATGTCATTGTTCCAGTTCCACCTAAAAACCAAGGGATATTACTCAAACCTGATTGTGGTACCGAAACTGGACGGTTCGGTAAGGCTTATATTAAACTTGAAGTCATTGACCCCCTACTTGAGGGTTTTCCAATTCAAGATGGAGTCTCTGAGAGCGGTTATCTCAGGTCTGGCAGAGCGGGAATTCCTAGTATCCCTGGATATCAAGGATGCATACCTTCACATTCCAATCTGGCCGCCTCACCAGGCTTATATACGGTTTGCACTACAGAACTGTCACTGTCCGTTCCAGACATTGCCATTTGGCCTCTCCACAGCACCGAGGGTGTTCACCAAGGTTATGGCGGAGATGATGCTCCGGAAACAGGGAGTGAATATAATTCCGTATCTGGACGATCTGCTAATAAAGGCATCTTCCAAAGAGAAGCTGTTGTAGAGTATTGCACTCTCAATTCAACTGTTCTGGGATCATGGGTGGATCCTGAACCTTCCAAAGTCACATTTGGAACCGACACGGAGTCTGTCCTTTCTTGGGATGATACTCGACACGGGAGTGCAGAGGGTGTTTCTACACTGGCGAAAGCATTGGTGATCCAATCAATGGTTTTGAAGCTAGCCCGGGTATCGGTTCATCAGTGCATTCGACCTTCTGGGAAAGATGATAGCCTCGTACGAGGCTCTCCGGTACGGAAGATTCCATGCAAGGTTCTTCCAGCTGGATCTCCTGGACAAGTGGTCGGGATCACGTTTTCACATGCACCAGCGGATACGCTTGTCGCCGAAAGCCAGAATTTCGCTCCTCTGGTGACTGCAAACGTCTCAACTACTTGAGGGCCGCAAGTTCAGGATTCAGAATTGGATTCTTCTAACCAGGGATGAAAGTCTCAGAGGATGGAGAGCAGTAACCCAGGGGGTAAACTTCCAAGGAAAGTGCTCAGGTCAGGAATCTGTCCTTCCAATAAACATTCTGGAACTAAGGGCCATATACAACAGCCTTCTACAAGCGGCACATCTTCTACAAGATCGAGCCATTCAGGTTCAGTCGGACAACGTCATAGCGGTGTCCTACATAAACAGGCAGGGCGGAACGAAGCGCCGAACTGCGATGTCAGAGGTAACCAGAATCCTCCTCTGGGCAGAATGGCACGCGCTGTAGGCAATCTTCATTCTGGGAGTGGGCAGGAGAATGGGGCCTCCGCCTGGAGGTATTCGCAGAGGTAACAAGCCGATGGGATGTACCTCAGGTAGACTTGATGGCCTCTCGCCTCAACAAGAAGCTTCGGAGGTACTGCTCCAGGTCACGAGACCCACAAGCAATGGCGGTGGATGCCCTGGCAACTCCGTGGGTGTTCCAGTCAGTGTATGTGTTCCCTCCACTTCCACTAATCCCAAGGATTTTCAAGCTAATAAAAAGAACAAGTGTTCTGGCAATCCTCATTGCTCCGGACTGGCCAAGAAGGCTTGGTACGCGGATCTACTCGAATTACTGCTGGAGGATCTGAGGCCTCTTCCACTTCGCGAGGACCTTCTCCTACAGGGGCCGTTCGCCTATCAAGACTTAACGCCCGCTACGTTTGACGGCATGGAGGTTGAACGGCAGATTTTCGCTCGGAATGGCATTCCGAACAAGGTCATGCATACTCTGATCCAAGCTAGGAAGGGGGTAACGTCTCAGCATTACCATCGGATTTGGAAAATATACGTGTCTTGGTGTGAATCCAGGAAGTTTCCTATGGTGGTGTTTTAACTGGGACGTTTTCTCCTCTTTCTGCAAGCCGGTGTGGCTGTGGGCCTACGCTTGGGCTCCATCTAGGTCCAGATTTCTGCCTTTTCCATTTTCTTCCAGACACAATTGGCTGCTCTCCCTGAGGTTCAGACATTCTTGAAAGGAGTTCTGCACATCCAACCACCTTTTGTGCCTCCTACGGCACCTTGGGATGTTAATGTGGTGCTGCAGTTCCTGCAATCGGATTGGTTCGAACCTATAAGGGAGGTGGACGTAAATTTCTTACTTGGAAGGCAGTCACACTGTTGGCATTAGCATCTGCGAGACGTGTCTGAATTAGGGGCATTGTTGCACAAGAGCCCCTATTTGATTTTCCATGAAGATAAAGCTGAGCTCAGAACGTGTCAGCAGTTTCTTCCAAAGGTTGTCTGTTTTTCTTATCAACCAACCCATTGTGGTGCCAGTGGCTACTGACACCTCAATTACCTCAAAGTCCTTGGATGTCGTGCGGGCTTTGAAGATGTATATGAGGAGGACTGCTCGTCACAGGAAGTCGGACGTGCTATTTGTCCTTTATGATCCCAACAGGATTGAGTGTCCTGCTTCTAAGCAGACCATTTCTTGCTGGGTCAGGCTTACTATCCAGCATGCTTATTCTACAGCAGGTTTGGCGTGTCCAAGATCTGTTCAGGCCCACTCTACCCGTAAAGTGGGTTTTTCCTGGGCAGCGGCCCGGGGTGTCTCTGCTATTAAGCTTGCCGAGCGGCTACTTGGTCGGGGTCGAACACGTTTGCTAAGTTGGATACTTTGACCAATCTTTAGGTCCTCAGTGGCCAATCAGTTCTACAGGAACCTCCGCACTCTCCCTCCCGTACTGGGAACTTTGGTACATCCCCATGGTACTAAATTGGACCCCAGCATCCTCAAGGATGTAAGAGAAAATAGGGTTTTAATTACATACCGGTAAAGCCTTTTCTCGTAGTCCGTAGAGGATGCTGGGCGCCCGCCCAGTGCTTCGTATTCCTGCATTGTTACTTGGTTAAGTTTGTTGGTTCAGCCATTGCTGAATCGTTCAAAGTTGGTTAGCTTGGCTTTCCTTTTTGTTATGTGTGAGCTGGTGTGAATCTCACCACTGTCTGTGTATTTCCTTCTCTTGAAGTTTGTCCGTCTCCTCGGGTGCAGTTTCTAGACGGAGTCTGGTAGGAGGGGCATAGAGGGAGTAGCCAGCCCACACTATTAAACTCTTAAAGTGCCAGTAGCTTCCAAAGGACCAGTCTATACCCCATGGTACTAAATTGGACCCCAGCATCCTCTACAGACTACGAGAAATGGATTTACTGGTAGGTAATTAAAATCCTATTTTCTTAGCCAAGCAAGCAGCTGAACACAATCCTCCACTACATGCAAAATGCCGAATGTTGGCTGGAGTGGTGTAAAGCATATGGTCATTGGGATACTCTAACAGCTACATTTCTAGTGTCTGCAGTTTATTGTAACAAAAGTAGAGGGATACAACCCCATATTAATACCCATGGTTTTGAAATGAGCTGTTCAACAAGTACATATGGGCATTATGATCACTTTATCCATACACTTTTGACCTTTTAGTACAGTTTAGAACCAATTATTTAACAATGAATGACACTAACTTTGCACTGCAATTGCATCGTTATTATAATAACACCTGAAAAGGACATTTTTAATGTACCTTTTTATTGCAGTGTACATATGCCCAAAGTCCGTTTCTGAGGTGAGTGTAACTAAACCTGTATACATCATTTAATCTTTATGAGGAGATTATGTTCTTCTAAAGTGTTCGGTTTTTAGTAGAAAACCACTTTCCAGGGAGCAACAAGGTCTAGTGTACAGATACAGAATAAATTAGTTCCTTTAAAGTGAAGGAGGACTTGTTAGGGTAATGTTTAGTGGTGCGTGTGTGTTAATTGAAAAAGTGCAAAACTCTACTAAAGTGATACAAATATTTGTTGAATCCCGAAAATGTCATTCTCATACCTGAACACTATTTTTTTTTATTTATTTTTTTGTAATCCAGGTGTTTTTTTTTTCAGTATGTTTTTCTTTTCCCCTGCAGCCTCTGCAAAGGATAGAAAATGAGGTAGAACTGTTGGGTGAACACCTACCTGTGGGTGGATTTACATACCCTCCACCTGCTCATGCACCAACGTTACAGCCAACGGCCCCATTACAATTCATAACTCATGATCCTTTGCACCAGGAGGTTTCCTTTGGAGTTGTAAGTTATTTTCTAACTGTTAACTTGGTATTCATAAATGACATTATGAAAATGTTACCAGAGAGCCTGTCATCAGGCTGCCTGTGCATAGAAAACACAAACTTTCCTATGTTCCCCTTATTTTTCTCTGCTTTGTTCGTGGATGGCTTATGTCGCACTACTAACCTACACAATGCTCTCCCTTGTACCCCACAGCTGTGTCAGCTCTCCAGGTAGCTGACACCGACATAAACTACATACTTTACTAGATGCTGGTTGAAACTTGTGCCCTAACAATCGTATGATCCAAATGCATTTACAATGCTTGTTATATTGTGAAATATCATAAACTTGGTGTATTAGGCAGCAATTAATGTGTGCACTGAATTGAATTGACTGCAATAATTTAGGACTAATGTGAAATATCCACATTCTTGCCTGGTTATATGGACTACAATGTGTGCCATTGTTTATCTAATGTTTTACAAGGGACAATACCTGGAAATAGTAAGTGTGAAACTGAACCTAAGCATGCGATATTGTCTATGCTAATTATATTTTGGGCTACATAGAGATAGACGACATTACAGATGTATATTTATACGTTCGGCCTCAATATGCCATGCAAGTGAGCTGCCAAGTCCCGTGCAATTCTGCTAACCTCTGGTGTCCTCCAATTTATTTTTAATTCTTTTGTGGAACATGCATCTTAAAGGTGTGTACACACGGTGCGATATGCACTTAACTTTCCTTACGATTTTAACTATATAGTCAAAATCGTAAGGGAAGTTAGTGCATATCGCACCATGTGTACACAGCGTGCGATGGCAATGCGCGGTCCAGCGGGATCTGCATCGCGGCCCCGTCGAAAAGTCGTATGTCGGGCTGTGCGGCGCATCGCGCCGTAGGTACACCGCATTAGTCAAACTGCAACTAGGATGCACCAGGAAACTATGCTGATTAATATTGTTATGCGACACGTATATTGCATGACTTTGTCTGTATATGGAGCACAATCGAAATTGTATTGGTGAAAAAAGATATGGCTGCTACAGTGTAGCACGTCATATACAGAATCAGAGGCCTAGTTGTACACAGATATACAAATGTCGCATATCAAGTTAATCCGCAGTCTATTGGTGAGTCCCAGCCGAATCACATTGTGACTAAGACATTTTCAGCATAAAACATGACCGACGCTATCAGAGTCTTGTGGGATCTGGCGCAGCAAGAGGGGCTGTTTGGTGCTAATGCAGCAGTAATGTTTGAGGACACATCTGTAGATGAGTAAGTGCAGTAGCTGCCATGTGTGTCGGACCATTACTATTTCAATGCTTCATTAGTGTAGGGCATTTTATAAAAGCTTATCAAACGAGGAAAGATCCATTCTAATTACAGGCAATTAGATGACACACAATAATTGGTGACACATGCAACACCAAGTAGAAGTTAAATTACTTGTTAGAGAAAAAAATCTAACGTCCTAGGGGATACTGGAATGGTATTAGTACCATGGGGTATAGAATGGGTCTATTGCAGCCTTGGCACTTTAGAAATCTTCAGTGTGGTGTGGCTCCTCCCCTCTATGCCCCTCCTACAGACTTAGTTTAGAAAAATGTGCCCAAGGAGCCGGGTGCGTTCTCTCGAGCTCAAGAGTTTTTTTTCTTCAAAACTTTAGTTTGTTATTTTCAAGCAGCACTGGCTGACACCAGTCTGCCTGCGTCGTGCAACTTAGGAAGGGGACCAAACCAACCTCTTACAGGGTTAATGGTCCGAATTCCCGCTGACAGGACAAAGCTCCTGAGGTGGTGTTTGGCATTACCCCCAGGGTGTACGTGCACGCCGACAGCATGCTGCCACTCCTAACAGAGCTGGAGACGCTGGTTCGGTGAGTACACAAACCGGGGTCCCTGTTAGCAGGTCCCCGTTTATTATGGCGGCATAAGGGTGTGGCGGGCACGCAGCGCTGCAGGCTGCGGTGTCTGCTGCATATCCACAGGCTGGTGCAGTAAAGGGGTTTTAACTCTGTTTTCTATGCAAACATGATGAAAGCCAGTATAAATATCTTGCAGGGACTGCGCGCCATTGAGGAGGGGGGGCTTCCCGGAGAGCAGGACCCACGGCTCAGAAGGCGCCATTTCCTGCTGCATGCAGGGAAGTGCTGCTCCTCCACGGACCTTCTGAAAACGCGTTGTACTGGCACCAAGGGGGAGCAATATATATTTAAAGTGAAACTAGTTCCCTTATCTAAGGCTATAGTTTATGCCCGGCTAGACTTTGCTTTAGCTGTTGAGGCATAGTGTGCTGGTTTATCCTTCTTTGTCACTCCATACAGGCTGTTTGGGGTTCTGTGTTATATCACTGTTACTGTGTTATTTCACTGCTATTGTGTGTGTGTTCTGTTGTACAAACATGTGAGGCAAAAAGGCTGTATGTCCCTCATGTAGCACAAAGTTTTCCCCTTCTCCAGGGGTATCTCTGCTGTGTACTCAATGCACTTCTCCCTCTCAGGGAAGTAGCACACAGAAACCAGCATTGCTGGATTCTTTTAAAGGAATGATATCTAATATTAATTCTGAATTGGCTACTGCCAGGCAGGAAAGACAAATGCGTAAAAAAAATCTGGATTATTTTTTAGGTCATTCTTCTGACCACAGACCGGCTTCTGTGCCCACCCTGTTGGTTTTACAGAAACGCACCCTCCCACAGGTGCTCCAATCTGACTCTGACCAGATTTGGAAGAGTGAGAAGTAGATGGGGATAAAGGTGACATTACCCTGTCTCGGGATGTAGAAGCCCTAATATATTCTATTAGGAAATTCCTCAATATCCCAGATAAGGAGGCGGAACCTGATGAGTAATTTTTTAATGTGAAGCTTAAATCTACTGCCACTTTCCTATCCAAAAATAATTGACACTTTTTTTTTTTTTTTTAAGGAGACGTGGGTTAATCCTGACAAAAAGTTTCAAAATCCTAGGCGGTTACTAACCTCTTTCCCTTTTCCTCCTGAGGATAGAAAAGTGTGGGAAAATCCCCCCATTGTGGTTACTTCAGTCTCCAGGCTGTCATGAAAAATTGTGCTGCCTGTACCTGGTGCTATCTCCCAGAAAGATCCTGCAGATCGTAAAATTTAAACTACGCTCAAATCCATTTACACTGCAGTGGGAGTAGCACAGAGACCCACCATATCTTGTGGTTGGATTACAAGGGACATGGTCAAATGGTCTGATAATATAATTGAAGCGCTTGACACTATGGCCCAAGATGAGATCCTAACTCTGTTACAACATATCCAGGATGCTGCTAACTTCACGAGTGAGGAAATCAAGGAGCTAGGCCTCATTAATGGCTGCTCCACGGCTATGACCGTATCAGCTCGCAGGGCACTATGGTTGCGACAATGGACAGCAAATGATTCCAAAAAAGGCATTGAGAATCTTTCCTTCACGGGCGATGCCTTGTTTGGTAAAGAACTAAACAAGTGGATTTCGCAAGTAGCAGTAGGTAAGTCCACCTATCTGCCGTCTGCAGCTCCTCTGGCTAGAAGACTACCCTGGCCCCTCTTTACAGTCCTTTAGTGTGGCCAGGTTTTCGAGGAAGGGCCAGGGGGTACCTCAAATGCAGCAAGAGGAACACTAGGAAAATCTCGCAGATCAGCGGCCCCTGGATATCTGGACCAGACATCCGGTTCTATCTCCACTAAGCCCTCCGCGTGACGGTTGGCCCTAGCTGCAGGGGGACTATCAGGTGGGTACTTAACTGTAATATTTCGCCCTGGTTTGGGCAGAATCCTGCTGGGACCCTTGGGTAAGAGACCTAATATCCCAAGGTTACCGTTGGGAATTTCAAGCACTCCCTCCTCACAGATTCTTCAGGTCGGGCTTACCAGCATCACCTGTAGCAAGAGTTACCTTGCAGGACTCCATTCAAAAACTGCTACAAACGCAGGTTATTGTTCCAGTCCCTCCTGTTCGAAAACAGGGATTTTTATTCAAGCCTATTCATGGTACTGAAACCGGACGGTTCGGTACGGC
The DNA here is from genome assembly GCF_028390025.1 of Pseudophryne corroboree. NCBI lineage: Eukaryota > Metazoa > Chordata > Amphibia > Anura > Myobatrachidae > Pseudophryne > Pseudophryne corroboree. The sequence goes on along the minus strand of NC_086444.1, from coordinate 648,959,708 downwards.
CGATCTTGAACCTCAAATCTCTGAACCCGTAGCTACGTGTATTCAGGTTCAAGATGGAATCTCTAAGAGCAGTGGTCTCTGGCCTGGAGGAAGGGGAATTCCTGGAAACCCTGGATATCAGGGATGCATACCTACACATCCTGATATGGCTCCCTCATCAGGCTTATCTCAGGTTTGTGTTGCAGGACCGCCACTTCCAGTTTCGGGCCTTGCCCTTTGGCTTCTCCACGGCTCCAAGGGTGTTCATGAAAGTTATGGCAGAGATGATGCTGCAACTTCGCGTGATGGGAGTGAACATCGTCCCTCACTTGGATGATTTCATAAAAGCGGTGTCCAGAGATCGACTGTTGCAAAGCATCAACGTGACTACGTGACTTCTTACGGACCACGGGTGGATCCTGAATATACAGAAATTGCACTTCGAACCGTTGCAAAAACTAATTCAGTTCCTGGGGATGATACTGGACACTGTCTCAGAAGGTTTTTTTTCTAGCATCCATAAGGGATATTGGGGAGACTTAGTACGATGGGGTATAGACAGGGTCCAAAGGAGCTGGTGCACTTTAAATTTCTTCACTGGGTGTGCTGGCTCCTCCCCTCTATGCCCCCTCCCTTAGGCAGTTTAGAAAAAAGTGCCCCCAGGAGAGGCTGCACATCTCTGAGCTCCAGAGAGTTTTCTTCAATTTCTTTTTAATGTTTGTTATTTTCGGTATGCTGTTTGGGCAACAGCATATCTGCACCATGGGAGTTGTGGGGGGGAGGTCACTGGCCTTGCGATGTGCCGAGCTGCTTCCCCGCTGAAGGACCACCGTCCTGAGGGGGGAAGGGGGGTTGTTAAGTGGGGCACTGCGTGTTGGCTGTCACAATCGCAGCATGCCGCACACCCCTAGCACTGCCTGAAGGTGACGTCTGTGGTGAGCAGAAACCGGGGGCCCCGCTAGGGCTGAACGCAGTCACGGCGTACGGGACCCTCCTGGGGGGGTCCCCTGTGTAGACTGGCTGATAATCGCTTGAACTTGCACTTGTGTTGTGTTATGTTTTTGAGCAAACGGGAGACATTGCCAGTATAAATCACTATAGCTCTGGCGCCATTGGAGGGGGTGGAGCTACCTCAGATCAGGATCAGTTGCGTTTTGGTGCCTTCCTTTGCTGAATGCAGCCACAGACAGCGCACGCACACACAGCACTTCCTGCCTTACAAGCCACACTGGAAAACTGGTACAGGGTGTAGCAAAGGAGTAGAGCCGCTATTGTACACTATCTGGGTCTTCTACAGGACAGACATTATTAGTGTTTACTGTATTATAGCTAGAGGTCAGCCTCACTGGGGCTGTACAGCTCGGGGGTGTGCTGGTGTCCTCTCTGTGTGTCTCCTTTCACATACAGTAAGGGCAGGCTTGAGATATTACTGTCTGTGTGTATGTTGTTGTGCTTACTGTGAAATGGGTAAACACAAGCTAGTGTGACAGTGTATGTCGCACTAGATTCTCTCTGGTATCATCTGATTCTGTTTCTTGTGAACAATGCAGCCAATCTTCACAAATCGGTGAAGGGGCTGGAGCATAGGGTCCAGAGCCCGCATGGCTAGGGTCTCTGAAAAATATGATGTCTGATATGTCATCCCAGCTCACTGCTAATGTTCAAAAAACCCAGCTACTACAACAGTCTGTTGCAGATTTAGATGCTAGGGCAGATGTTACACAGCCTCCCCCCTCTCATGTGGGACCACAAAAGCGTGGTTTGCCTGCTCTATCATCTGACACAGATGAGGATATACAGGAGGATGGGGAGCACTTGGACCCCGTTAGTAGGGATACCGATTCTGCTCTGGGTATTGAACCCCTAATTCTGGCTATACGGGATGTTAAAGCTCCCTCTAGAGTACACTGTGTCACAGCAGTCATTTTTCTTTACACAAAACAAGCCTAATGTCACTTTCCCTGATTCTGCAGAGTTAAGATGACCTATTCAAGTTGGCCTGGAAAAATCCAGATGAAAAATTCCAAGTGTCCAAAAAGTTTTTGCGCAGTTTCCCATTTGCTCCTGAGGCTGTCGCCTCATGCCAGGATTTCCCTCCCGTGGTGGCTGTAATCCTCCAATCTCCTGGAAGGCTGGAGTTTCGGGATTCAGGATTGGATCCTCCTCACAACGGATGCGAGTCTGAGAGGATGGGGAGCTGACACCCAAGGGACGCAGTTCCAGGACAGGTGGTCAGCCCACGAAGCCCTCCTTCCGATTAACATTCTGGAACTTCGGGCGATCTACAATGCTCTGCTTCAGACCTCTCCTCTGCTCAAGGATCACGTGATCCAAGTGCAGTCTGACAATGCCACAGCAGTGGCATACATCAATTGGCAAGGAGGAACAAAAAGCAGAGCCTGCATGCGAGAGGTGTCAAGAATACTCTCTGGGCATAAAGAAATGCAAGAGCAATGTCGGCAATCTTTATTCCGGGTGTGGACAACTCGGAAGCGGACTTCCTGAGTCGTCACGATCTCCACCTGGCAGAGTGGGGTCTCCACCATCAGGTGTTCCAACAGATCATCCACCGGTGGGGATGCCCGCAGATAGACATGATGGCTTCTCGTCTCAACAAGAAACTACACTGGTATTGCTCACGAACCAGGGACCCTCAGGCGAGGGCAGTAGATTCACTGACCTCGCCTTGGCCTTGCCGGCTGGTCTTACTGTTTCCTCCGAATTCCATTGCTCCCAAGGGTGCTCAAGCGCATCTGAAATCAGGGAGTCCAGGCAATTCTGATTGTTCCGGATTGGCCTCAGAGGGCGTGGTACACTGATCTACTGGACCTGTCCATCGAAGACCTTTTGGTCTTTACCTCTCAGAAGAGATCTTCAACAAGGACTGTTCGTTTATCCGGACTTGCGGCGACTTCGTTTGACAGCATGGTGGTTAAGCGGAACATCCTAGCTCACAAGGGCTTTTCCAAAAAGGTTATTGCTACCATGGTTCAGGCCAGGAAGCCTGTGACGTCAAAACACTATCAACATATCTGGAGGAGATATGTCTCCTGGTGCGAGGAATGCACGTATCTGCCTGTGGAGTTCCACTTGGGACGTTTCTTACGGTTCCTGCAGGCTGGTATGGATAAAGGCTTACGTCTGGGTCCATTTAGGTCCAGATTTCAGCTCTCAATTTTCTTCCAGAAGAAATTGGCAGTGTTGCCAGAAGTTCAGACCTTCTTGCAAGGGGTACTCCACATACAACCTCCTTTTGTGCCACCTACGGCACCCTGGGATTTGAATGTGGTGTTGAAATTTCTACAGTCCTCCTGGTTTGAGCCTCTGATGATGGTAGAAGACAAGTACCTCAACGTGTCTCAGAATTGGGGTCCTTATCGTGTAAAAGTCCTTACTTGGTCTTTTACGAGGACAGAGCGGAGCTCTGGACTAGACAGCAGTACCTGCCGATGGTTGTCTGAGTTTCACCTGAATCAACCTATTGTGGTTACGTCCAGTTCTGATACTTCTGCTCCTCCAGAGACATTGGATGCTGTGCGTGCCTTGAAAATATGTCAAGCGAACAGCTCGGATCAGAAAGACTGATTCCTTGTTCATGCTATATGATGCGCAGAAAACGGTTGTCCTGCTTCGAAGCAGTCCATTGCTCATTGGATTAGGCTTACTATCCAACAGGCTTATGTGTCGGCAGCCTTACCTGTTCCTAAGTCTCTGAAGGCCCACTCTACAAGGTCAGTGGGCTCTTCCTGGGCGGCTGCCCGTGGAGTCTTGGCCTTGCAACTCTGCCGAGCTGCTACCTGGTCGGGGAAGAACACCTTTTTGAAGCTCTACAAATTTGATACCCTGGCCAAAGAGGATACCCAGTTTGAGCAGGAGGTGCTGCAGCAGTCTCTGCACATTTCCCACCTATTCTGGAAGCTTTGGGATGTCCCCATCGTACTAAGTCTCCCCAGTATCCCTTATGGATGCTAGAGAAAATAGGATTTTAATTACCTATCGGTAAATCCTTTTCTCTGACGTCCTAGTGGATGCTGGGTACTCCGTAAGGACCATGGAGTATAGACGGGCTCTGCAGGAGACTGGGCACTCTTAAAAGAAAGATTAGGTACTATATCTGGTGTGCACTGGCTCCGCCCTCTATGCCCCTCCTCCAGACCTCAGTTAGTATCTGTGCCCGGCCAGAGCTGGATGCACCCTAGGGGCTCTCCTGAGCTTCCTAGGAAAGAAAGTATTTGTTAGGTTTTTTATTTTCAGTGAGATCTGCTGGCAACAGACTCACTGCTACGTGGGACTGAGGGGAGAGAAGCGAACCTACCTGCTTGCAGCTAGCTTGGGCTTCTAAGGCTACTGGACACCATTAGCTCCAGAGGGATCGAACACAGGCCCAGTCCTCGGTCGTCCGGTCCCGGAGCCGCGCCGCCGTCCCCCTTGCAGAGCCAGAAGAACGAAGAGAAGTTGAAAATCGGCGGCTGATGACTCCTGGCTTCATTAAGGTAGCGCACAGCACTGCAGCTGTGCACCATTGCTCCCTTAGCTCACCACACACTCCGGTCACTGATGGGTGCAGGGCGCTGGGGGGGGGCGCCCTGGGCAGCAATTAGATTACCTTACTTGGCGAAAAGCACATAATACAGTCTGATAAACTGTATATGTGCATTAACCCCCGCCATTAAAGTACATAAATTTACAGAAGCCCGCCGCTAGGGTGGACAGGGCCTTCTTCCTCAGCACACCGGCGCCATTTTCTCTTCACAGCTCAGCTGGAAGGAAGCTCCCCAGGCTCTCCCCTGCAGTATCCTGGTACACAAAGGGTAAAAAAGAGAGGGGGGGCACATAAATTTAGGCGCAAAACTGTGTATATAAGCTGCTATAGGGGAAAAAATCACTCAGTATAGTGTACATCCCTGTATTATATAGCGCTGTGGTGTGTGCTGGCATACTCTCTCTCTGTCTCTCCAAAGGGCCTGGTGGGGGAACGGTCTTCAAATAGAGCATCCCCTGTGTGTGTGGTGTGTCGGTACGCGTGTGTCGACATGTCTGAGGTAAAAGGCTCCTCTAAGGAGGTGAGAGAGCGGATATGTGTGTGGGAGGGTGTCTCCGTCGACAACGCCGACACCTGTTTGGATATGTGTAAGTGCTGAGGTAAAATTATTGCACAAAAGGTTAGGGAACAGAAAGGAAATCTACCCTGGTCTGTCCCTATGTCACAGAGTCCTTCAGAGTCTCTCTATGTTCACTATCCAAAATAACAAAGTATCGACACGGAGTTTAACTCCACTGTCGACAACAATAATGCAAAGTTACAGCCAAGAGGGCTAAAAGATATTCAATATATGATTATTGGAATAAAAGATGATTTGCATATCACTGATGACTCATCTGTCCCTGGCACGAGAGTACACATGTTAAGGGGAAGAATGCGGAGGTAAATTTCCCTCCTCTCATGAGGTAAAAGAGCGGGAATCTCCAGACAAGAGACGGTAGCTTCCCACAAGAGAATTCTCAGGCTGTATCCTTTCCCCACTAGGGCCAGGATGTGTTGAGAATCTTCCCCTTGGGTGTCCTGTTTGCACTAGCTATTCTCAGGGATCCTGCAGATAGTGTGCACATTCTAGTATACTACCCAGACCGGCGATTGTGTCGGCATGGGTTTATAGCGCTGTGGCAGCGTGGACAGGTACCTTATCAGCAGAGATTGAGACCCTAGTATGCATATAAATATTTTAAGATGCTGTCTTAAGTGATAGATATATAATTATATAGCATGCCCAAAGGGATATGAGTATACTGGGTCCTAGAGACAAAAGCTATGTCGATTTCTGCTTGATGTGTCCTGTAGAATATACATTGGACAGATGATGCCGACTTAAGAGGCATATGGAAGGCTGAGGATTGTGTGGAGAAAGGTTCTCGGGCCTGGTCTCCACAGCTATAGCTGGTAATTCTGATATTTTGCCTTATATTCCTGCACAGCCTAGGAAAGCACGACATTATTAAATGCAGCTTTTCGAATAAAGAAACAAGAAAGTCTGAGGTGCGTCCTTTCTTGTCAGAGCCGGGGGCAGAGGGAAGAAGCTGTACAACACAGCTAGTCCCCAGGAACAGAAGTCCTCCCCGGCCTCTACAAAAATCCACCGCATGTCGCTGGGGCTCCACAGGCGGAGCTAGGCCCGGTGGGGACACGCCTTCGTAAGTTCAGCCACAAGTGGGTTCACTCCCTGTTAGATCCCTGGGCAATAGAAATTGTATCGCAGGGATACAGGCTGGACTGTGAGAAGATGCCCCCTCACCGAGGACCCGGCGGGCTTCCCCCCAAGAGAGGGAGCCAGTGTTAACTGCAATTCGTAAATTGTATCTTCAACAGGTGGTGGTCAAGGGTCCCCTCCTTCAACAAGAGGGTGTTATTATTCGACCATGTTATAATCCCGAAACCAGACGGTTCGGTTAGACCCATATTGTATTAAAATCCCTGAACATATACCTGAAAAGGTTCAGGTTCAAGATGGAATCGCTAAGAGCGGTCATTGCAAGCCTGAAATGATTCGGGACATAAGGGATGCATACCTTCGTGTCCCCATTTATCCACCTCATCAGGCGTACCTCAGAATTGCGGTACGGGATTGTCATTACCAATTTCACCAAGGTAATGGCGGATATGATGGTGCTCCTGCGGAAGCAAGGTGTCACTATTATCACATACTTTGGATGATCTCCTCATAAAAGCGAGATCAAGAGAGCAGTTGCTGGACAGCGTATCACCTTCTCTGGAAGTGAAACGGCAATACGACTGGATTCTATATATTCCGAAGTCGCAGTTGGTTCCTACAGCTCATCTGCCTCGCCTAGGCATGATCCTAGACACAGACCAGAAGAGGGTTTATCTCCCGATAGAGAGAGCTCAGGAGCTCATGACACTGGTCAGGAATCCATTGAAAACCAAAACAGGTGTCAGTGCATCACTGCACTCGAGTCCTGGGAAGGATGATGGCATCAAACAAGGCCATCCCCTTCGGCTGGTTCCATGCAAGGACAATGGAACTTAATGGACAAGTGGTCCGGATCACATCTTCAGATGCATCGGTTAATCACCCTATCCCTCAGGGCCAGGGTGTCTCTCCTGTGGTGGCTGCGGAGTGCTCACCTTCTCGAGGGCCGCAGATTCGGCATTCAGGACTGGGTCCTGGTGACCACGGATGCAAGCCTCCGAGGGTGGGGGGCAGTTACACAGGGAAGAAAATTCCAAGGTTTGTGGTCAAGCCAACAGACTTGCCTTCACATCAATATCCTGGAACTAAGGGCCATATACAACGCCCTAAGTCAAGCGGAGTTCCTGCTTCGCGACCAACCGGTTCTGATCCAGTCAGACCGCAGGGGCTCATGTAAACCGCCAGGGCGGCACAAGGAGCAGGGTGGCGAGGGTAGAAGCCACCAGAATTCTTAGCTGGGCGGAGAATCAAGTAAGCGCACTGTCAGCAGTGTTCATTCCGGGAGTGGACACGACCTCCACCCGGGAAGGTGGTGACTTCATCAGGAAGTCTTCACGCAGTTTTGCAAATTGATGGAAACTGCCTCAGGTGGACTACATGGCGTCCCACCTCAATAAAAAGATAAAAAAGGTTTTACACTGGGTCAAGGGACTCTCAGGCGATAGCTGTGGTCGCACTAGTAACACCGTGGGTGTTCCAGTCGGTCTATATATTCCCTCCTCTTCCTCTCAGACCCAAGGGCTGAGAATTGTAATAAACCTGAGGAGTGTGAACAATATTCTTTGCTCCGGATTGGCCAAGAAGGACTCGGTACCCGGAACTGCAAGAAATGCTCTCAGAGGACCCATGGCCTCTGCCTCTCAGTCAGGACATGTTGCAACAGGGACCCTGTCTGATCCAAGACTTACCGCGGCTGCGTTGGATGGCATGGCGGTTGAACGCCGGATCCTAGCGGAAAAGGGCATTCCGGATGCAGTTATTCCTACGCTGATAAAGGCTAGGAAAGACGTGACAGCAAGACTTTTTCACTGTATATGGCGAAAATAGGTTGCTTGGTGTGTGGCCGGGAAGGCCCTACAGAGGAATTCCAGGGGGGTCGATTCCTGCACTTCCTACAGTCAGGAGTGACTATGGGCCTAAAATTAGGATCCATAAAGGCCAAGATTTCGGCCCTATCCCTTTTTCTCTCAAAAAGAACTGGCTTCACTGCCTGAAGTTCGGACGTTGTTACAGGGGTGCTGCATATTCATTCAGCCCCTTTTGTGCCTCCAGTGGCACCTTGGGATCTTAACGTGTGTTGAATTCCTAAAATCCCACTGGTTTGAGCCACTTAAGACCGTGGTCATGCTTTTGGACTTAGCTTGGACTAGGCGTGTGTCAGAATTGGCGGCTTTGTCATGTAAAAGCCCATATCTGATCTTCCATGTGGAAAGGGCAGTATGGAGGACTCGTCCCCAATTTCTCCCTAAGGTGGTATCATCGTTTCATTTGAACCAACCTATTGTGGTGCCTGCGGCTACTAGGGACTTGGAGGATTCCAAGTTGCTGGACGTAGTCCGGGCCCTGAAACTTTGTTTCCAGGATGCCTAGAGTCAGAAAAATTGACTCGCTATTTATCCTGCATGCACCCAACAAGCTGGGTGCTCCTGCTTCAAAGCAGACTATTGCTCGCTGGATCTGTAGCACGATTCAGCTTGCACATTCTGCGGCTGGACTGCCGCATCCTAAATTAGTAAAAGCCCATTCCACGAGGAAAGTGGGCTCTTCTTGGGCGGCTGCCCGAGGGGTCTCTGCTTTACAACTTTGCCGAGCTGCTACTTGGTCGGGTTCAAACACTTTTGCACAATTCTACAAGTTTGATACCCTGGCTGAGGAGGACCTTGAGTTTGCTCATTTGGTGCTGCAGAGTCATCCGCACTCTCCCGTCCGTTTGGGAGCTTTGGTATAATCCCCATGGTCCTTACGGAGTACCCAGCATCCACTAGGACGTCAGAGAAAATAAGAATTTACTCACCGGTAATTCTATTTCTCGTAGTCCGTAGTGGATGCTGGGAGCCCGTCCCAAGTGCGGACTCTCTGCAATACATGTATATAGTTATTGCTTAACTAAAGGGTTATTGTATGAGCCATCTGTTGAGAGAGGCTCAGTTATTGTTCATACTGTTAACTGGGTATAGTTATCACGAGTTGTACGGTGTGATTGGTGTGGCTGGTATGAGTCTTACCCTGGATTCCAAATCCTTTCCTAGTAATGTCAGCTCTTCCGGGCACAGTTTCCCTAACTGAGGTCTGGAGGAGGGGCATAGAGGGAGGAGCCAGTGCACACCAGATATAGTACCTAATCTTTCTTTTAAGAGTGCCCAGTCTCCTGCGGAGCCCGTCTATACCCCATGGTCCTTACGGAGTACCCAGCATCCACTACGGACTACGAGAAATAGAATTACCGGTGAGTAAATTCTTATTTTCTCGTAGTCCATAAGGGATATTGGGCGCCCGCCTCAGTGCGTTGACTTTTCTGCAGGTTCTGTTATGTGGTTACCTGTTCAACTGTTGCTATTATTGTTACCAGCTGTTGCTGGTTGTTATATGTTCGTGGTGTGCTGGTGTATAAATCTCACCACTCATTATGTTCCTTCTCTCATGTATGTCCTTTTCTCCTTCGGGCACTGTTTTACCTATAACTGCCTGTGGGAGTGGGCATAGAGAGGTGGAGCCAGCACAGTCTGTGAAGAAATTTTAAAGTGCACCGGCTCCTTTGTACCCTGTTTATACCCTATCATACCAAGTCTCCCCAATATCCCTTATGGACTACAAGAAAAGGATTTACCGGTAGGTAATTTTAAAATCCTATTTTCCTCCCTATGGACAAAGCCTTGATTATTCAGTCTATGGTCTGCTCCGTACTTAAGCCCCGCAATATTTCAGTGCACCTTTGCATCTGCCTTCTAGGCAAGATGGTGGCCTCCTATGAGGCAATTCAGTACGGAAGGTTTCATGCCTGTCAATTTCAACTAGATCTGCTGGACATGCACCAGATGATTTCCCTCTCACCAAAAGCAAGGATTTCCCTGTTATGGTGGTTACAAATCTCTCACTGGTGGAAGGTCGGCGATTCAGAATCCAGTCTTGGATTCTGTTGACAACTGATAAAAGCCTACGCGGGTGGGGTGCTGTGACTCACGGGGCTCCGTTCCAAGGACACTGATCACGTCAGGAGTCCTCCCTTCCGATTAAACATTCTGTAACACAGGGCGATTTTACAGTGCCCTTCTTCTACAGGCCTCCTCTCTCCTCCAACATCAGGCCATACAGGTCCAGTCGGACAACGCCACGCTGGTAGCGTACATGAATCAGCAGGGAGGAACAAAAAGCAGGGCTGCAATGCAAGAGATGTTCAGGATACTCCTCTTGGCGGAAAACAACGCAAGGGCCATGTCTGCCATATTCCTTCCGGGAGTGGACAACCGTGAAGCGGACTTCCTCCGCAGACACAATCTACATCCAGGGAAATGGGGCCTTCACCCTCTGATGTTTCAATAGCTGGTTCATTGGTGGGGTTGCCAGCTGATAGACGTGTCTTCTCGGCTCAACATGAAGCTGCTTCGCTACTGTTCCAGGATGAGTGATCCGCAGGCTGCAGCAGTGGACGCTCTGACTACACCGTGGACTCACCAGTTCATATCGCTACCCTCCGATTCCTCTCATTCCCAGAGTTCTAAAAAGGCTCCAAAATGAAATGCGTTCAAGCAATTCTGATTTGCCCCAGATTGGCCTCGTCGAGTCTGGTATGCAGACCTCCTAACCTTGTCCCTCGACGAGCCCTGGCCCCTGACGCTTCGAAAAGATCTTCTCCAGCAAGGGCCGTTTGTCTATCTAGACTTAAGCGTAGTCGAAGTTGGGAGGGAAATTCTAGCCAGAAAAGGACTTCCCTCCAGGGTGGTCTCCACCATGGTCCAGGCCCGAAAGGTGGTCACGTCGAAGCATTACCACCGAATCTGGAAGAAATGTGTTTCTTGGTGTGAGGGTAGAAAAGTCTACTGTGGAATTTTAACTTGGCCGTTTCCTGCTCTTCTTACAGGCAGGCGTGGATATGGGCCTACGGTTAGGCTCCATTAAGGTTCAGATATCGGACTTGTCCATATTCTTCCAGAAATGGTTGGCTGTGATTCTGAGACGGACGTTCTTGAAAGGTGTCCTTCGCATTCAGCCACCCTTTGTCGCTTCCACGGCTCCGTGGGATCTCTGTTTGGTCCTGACCTTTCTCCAATTGGTTTGGTTTGGACCGCTACATAGGGTGGACTTGAAATTCTTACCATGGAAGACTGTCTTGCTGGCATTGGCCTCTGCGAGTCGTGTGTTTGAATTGGGGGCCTTATCCTGTAAGAGCTCTTATTTGTTATTTCTCTAACGTCCTAAGTGGATGCTGGGGACTCCGTAAGGACCATGGGGATTAGCGGCTCCGCAGGAGACTGGGCACAACTATAAAGAAAGCTTTTAGACTACTGGTGTGCACTGGCTCCTCCCACTAAGACCCTCCTCCAGACCTCAGTTAGATTCTTGTGCCCGGCTGAGCTGGATGCACACTAGGGGCTCTCCTGAGCACCTAGAAAGAAAGTATATTTAGGTTTTTTTATTTTCAGTGAGATCTGCTGGCAACAGACTCACTGCAGCGAGGGACTAAGGGGAGAAGAAGCGAACCTACCTAACAGGTGGTAGTTTGGGCTTCTTAGGTTACTGGACACCATTAGCTCCAGAGGGATCGACCGCAGGACCCGACCTTGGTGTTCGTTCCCGGAGCCGCGCCACCGTCCCCCTTACAGAGCCAGAAGCACGAAGAAGGTCCGGAAAATCGGCGGCAGAAGACTTCGGTCTTCACCAAGGTAGCGCACAGCACTGCAGCTGTGCGCCTTTGCTCCTCATGTACACCTCACACTTCGGTCACTGATAGGTGCTGGGGGGGGGGGCGGCGGCGCCCTGAGGGCAATAAATAACACCATGGCTGGCAAAATATACATCCTATATAGTCCCAGAGGCTATATAGATGTAAAATTACCCCTGCCAGTATCACAGAAAAAGCGGGAGAATGTCCGCCGAAAAAGGGGCGGGGCTTCTCCCTCAGCACACTGGCGCCATTTTTCCCTCACAGTTCCGCTGGAAGGAAGCTCCCTGGCTCTCCCCTGCAGTCTGAGAATACTACAGAAGGGTAAAAAAAGAGAGGGGGGGCACTAAATTTAGGCGCAGTATAGATATATATATATATGTAATATATATAAAAAAAGCAGCTATAGGGAAAACACTCATTGATAGGGGGATCCCAGTGTTATATAGCGCTCTGGTGTGTGCTGGCATACTCTCTGTCTCTCCAAAGGGCTTTGTGGGGTCCTGTCCTCTGTCAGAGCATTCCCTGTGTGATTGCGGTGTCGGTACGGCTGTGTCGTAAACGTGATGTCACCCCCTGCGGGGTCGACACCTGAGTGGATGGTGCTGTGGAAGGAATTACGCGACAGTGTCGACTCCTTACATAAAAGGTTTGACGACCTATCTAATGTGGGACAGCCGGCTTCTCAGCCTGTGCCTGCCCAGGCGTCTCAAAAACCATCAGGGGCTCTAAAACGCCCGCTACCTCAGATGGTTGACACAGATGTCGACACGGATACTGACTCCAGTGTCGACGACGAAGAGACTAATGTAACTTCCAGTAGGGCCACACGTTACATGATTGAGGCAATGAAAAATGTGTTGCACATTTCTGATGTTACCCCCGGTACCACAAAAAAGGGTATAATGTTTGGAGAGAAACTACCAGTAGCTTTTCCTCCATCTGAAGAGTTAAATGAAGTGTGTGAAGAAGCGTGGGCTTCCCCTGATAAAAAGATGGTAATTTCTAAAAGGTTACTAATGGCGTACCCTTTCCCGCCAGAGGATAGGTCACGCTGGAAACATCCACTAGGGTGGATAAAGCGCTCACACGCTTGTCAAAGAAGGTGGCACTACCGTCTCCGGATACGGCCGCCCTGAAGGAATCTGCTGATAGAAAGCAGGAGGCTATCCTGAAATCTATATATACACACACAGGTGTGATACTGAGACCGGCTATAGCTTCAGCCTGGATGTGCAGCGCTGCTGCTGCTGCGTGGTCAGATTCCCTGTCAGAAAATAAAGATACCCTAGACAGGGACACTATTTTGCTAAACGTAGAGCATATAAAAGACGCACTTTTATACATGAGGGATGCACAGAGGGATATTTGCCGGCTGGCATCCAAAATTAGTGCAATATCCATTTCTGCCAGGAGGGGGTTATGGACTCGGCAGTGGACAGGTGATGCAGATTCCAAACGACACATGGAAGTTCTGCCTTATAAGGGTGAGGAATTGTTCGGGGATGGTCTCTCGGACCTCGTTTCCACAGCAACAGCTGGGAAGTCTACATTTTTACCCCATGTTCCCTCACAACCAAAGAAAGCACCGTATTATCAGGTACAGTCCTTTCGGCCCAATAGGGGCAAGCGGGTTAAAGGCGCGTCCTTTCTGCCCAGAGGCAGAGGTAGAGGGAAAACGCTGCAGCATACAGCCAGTTCCCAGGAGCAAAAGTCCTCCCCCGCTTCCTCTAAGTCCACAGCATGACGCTGGGGCTCCACAGGCGGAGCCAGGTACGGTGGGGGCCCGTCTCAAAAATTTCAGCAATCAGTGGGCTCGCTCACGGGTGGATCCCTGGATCCTTCAAATAGTATCTCAGGGGTACAAACTGGAATTCGAGACGTCTCCCCCCCCCCGCCGTTTCCTCAAATCTGCCTTGCCAACCACTCCCTCAGGCAGGGAGGCAGTGTTACAGGCAATTCAAAAGCTGTATTCACAACAAGTGATAGTAAAGGTGCCCCTACTTCAACAAGGAAGGGGTTACTATTCCACAATGTTTGTGGTACCGAAACCGGACGATTCGGTGAGACCCATTTTAAATTTGAAATCCTTGAACACATATATATAAAAAAATTCAAGTTCAAGATGGAATCGCTCAGGGCGGTTATTGTAAGCCTGGACGAGGGAGATTACATGGTATCGCTGGACATCAAGGATGCTAACCTACATGTCCCCATTTACCATCCTCACCAGGCGTACCTCAGGTTTGTGGTACAAGATTGTCATTACCAATTCCAGACGTTGCCGTTCGTTCTCTCCACGGCTCCGAGGGTCTTTACCAAGGTAATGGCGGAAATGATGATACTCCTTCGAAGGAAGGGAGTTTTAATTATCCCGTACTTGGATGATCTCCTGATAAAGGCGAGGTCCAGAGAGCAGTTGGTAGGGGTAGCACTATCTCGGGAAGTGCTACAACAGCACGGCTGGATTCTAAACATTCCAAAGTCACAGCTGGTCCCTACGACACGCCTGCTGTTCCTAGGGATGGTTCTGGACACAGAACAGAGAAAAGTGTTTCTCCCGGAGGAGAAGGCCAAGGAGCTGTCATCTCTAGTCAGAGGCCTCCTAAAACCAAAACAGGTGTCGGTGCATCACTGCACGCGGATCCTGGGAAAAATGGTAGCTTCCTACAAAGCGATTCCATTCGGCAGGTTTCATACAAGAACCTTTCAGTGGGACCTGTTGGACAAGTGGTCCGGATCGCATCTTCAGATGCATCGTCTGATAACCCTGTCTCCAAGGACAAGGGTGTCTCTGCTGTGGTGGCTGCAGAGTGCTCATCTTCAAGAGGGCCGCAGATTCGGCATACAGGACTGGGTCCTGGTGACCACGGATGCCAGCCTTCGAGGCTGGGGAGCAGTCACACAGGGAAGAAACTTCCAAGGACTATGGTCAAGTCAGGAGACTTCCCTGCACATAAATATTCTGGAACTAAGGGCCATTTACAATGCCCTAAATCAGGCAAAAACCCTGCTTCAAAACCAGCCGGTACTGATCCAGTCAGACAACATCACGGCGGTCGCCCATGTAAATCGTCAGGGCGGCACGAGAAGCAGGACGGCGATGGCAGAAGCCACAAGGATTCTCCGATGGGCAGAAAATCACGTGTTAGCACTGTCAGCAGTGTTCATTCCGGGAGTGGACAACTGGGAAGCAGACTTCCTCAGCAGGCACGACCTCCACCCGGGAGAGTGGGGACTTCATCCAGAAGTCTTTCAAATGATTGTAAACCAGTGGGAAAAACCACAGGTGGACATGATGGCGTCCCGCCTAAACAAAAAGCTAGAAAAATATTGCGCCAGGTCAAGAGACCCGCAGGCGATAGCTGTGGACTCTCTGATAACACCGTGGGTGTACCGATCGGTTTATGTGTTCCCTCCTCTTCCTCTCATACCAATGGTACTGAGGATAATAAGGAGAAGAGGAGTAAGAACTATACTCATTGTTCCGGATTGGCTAAGAAGAGCGTGGTATCCGGAACTTCAAGAAAGGATGTCAGAGGACCCATGGCCTCTACCGCTCAGACAGAACCTGCTGCAGCAGGGGCCCTGTCTGTTCCAAGACTTACCGCGGCTGCGTTTGACGGCATGGCGGTTGAACACCGGATCCTGAAGGAAAAGGGCATTCCGGAGGAAGTCATTCCTACGCTGATAAAAGCTAGGAAAGAAGTAACCGCGAACCATTATCACCGCATATGGCGAAAATATGTTGCGTGGTGTGAGGCCAGGAAGGCCCCAACGGAAGAATTTCAGCTGGGCCGGTTCCTGCACTTCCTACAGTCAGGGGTGACTATGGGCCTTAAATTGGGTTCCATTAAGGTCCAGATTTCGGCTCTATCGATTTTCTTCCAGAGAGAATTGGCTTCACTACCTGAAGTTCAGACTTTTGTTAAGGGAGTGCTGCATATTCAGCCCCCTTTTGTGCCTCCAGTGGCACCTTGGGATCTCAACGTGGTGTTGGATTTCCTAAAGTCACATTGGTTTGAGCCACTGAAAACCGTGGATTTGAAATATCTCATGTGGAAAGTGGTCATGTTGTTGGCCTTGGCTTCGGCCAGGCGTGTTTCAGAATTGGCAGCTTTGTCATGTAAAAGCCCTTATCTGATTTTCCATATGGATAGGGCAGAATTGAGGACTCGTCCCCAGTTTCTCCCCAAAGTGGTATCAGCTTTTCATCTGAACCAACCTATTGTGGTGCCTGCGGCTACAAATGACTTGGAGGCTTCCAAGTTGTTTGATGTAGTCAGGGCCCTAAAAATTTGTTTCCAGGACAGCTGGAGTCAGGAAGACTGACTCGCTCTTTATCCTGTATGCGCCCAACAAGTTGGGTGCACCTGCTTCTAAGCAGACTATTGCTCGCTGGATCTGTAGTACGATTCAGCTTGCACATTCTGCGGCTGGACTGCCGCATCCTAAATCAGTGAAAGCCCATTCCACGAGGAAAGTGGGCTCTTCTTGGGCGGCTGCCCGAGGGGTCTCGGCTCTTCAACTTTGCCGAGCTGCTACTTGGTCAGGGGCAAACACGTTTGCAAAATTCTACAAATTTGATACCCTGGCTGAGGAGGACCTTGAGTTCTCTTTCGGTGCTGCAGAGTCAAACGCACTCTCCCGCCCGTTTGGGAGCTTTGGTATAATCCCCATGGTCCTTACGGAGTCCCCAGCATCCACTAGGACGTTGGAGAAAATAAGAATTTACTCACCGGTAATTCTATTTCTCATAGTCCGTAGTGGATGCTGGGCGCCCATCCCAAGTGCGGATTGTCTGCAATACTTGTATATAGTTATTGCTTAACTAAAGGGTTATTGTTGAGCTATCTGTTGAGAGGCTCAGTTGTTATCATGCTGTTAACTGGGTATTGTATCACGAGTTATACGGTGTGATTGGTGTGGCTGGTATGAGTCTTACCCGGGATTCAAAATCCTTCCTAATTGTGTCAGCTCTTCCGGGCACAGTATCCTAACTGAGGTCTGGAGGAGGGTCTTAGTGGGAGGAGCCAGTGCACACCAGTAGTCTAAAAGCTTTCTTTATAGTTGTGCCCAGTCTCCTGCGGAGCCGCTAATCCCCATGGTCCTTACGGAGTCCCCAGCATCCACTACGGACTATGAGAAATAGAATTACCGGTGAGTAAATTCTTATTTTCACGGAGATAGGGCGGAGCTCAGGACTCGCCCACAGTTTTTGCCGAAAATGGTGTCTGCTTTTCTCATAAGTCAGGAGATTTTGGTTCCGGTGGTGTCGGACGCATCTTTT
Source organism: Pseudophryne corroboree (assembly GCF_028390025.1). Classification (NCBI taxonomy): domain Eukaryota; kingdom Metazoa; phylum Chordata; class Amphibia; order Anura; family Myobatrachidae; genus Pseudophryne; species Pseudophryne corroboree. Next base: position 648,942,574 of record NC_086444.1, on the reverse strand, counting down.
ACTCAAAAGTCCCTGAACGTGGTTCGGGCTTTGTAGATTCGCGTCGAGGACTTCTCGTTGCAGAAAAACTGACTCTCTTTGTCCTCTACGACGCTGCTAAGATTGGATGTCCTGCTTCAAAACAGTCCATTGCTCGTTGGATCCGTCTGACTAACCAAAAGGCTTACTCTTCGGCAGCTTTGCCACTGCCGACTTTTCTATTCAGCCCCACTCCACAAGGTCAGTGGGTTCTTCCTGGGCGGCTGCCGTGGTGTCTTGGCTTTACAGTTATGCTGAGCTGCTACTTGGTCTGGTTCGAACACGTTTGTGAAGTTCTACAAGTTCAATCCTTTGACCAAACTGAAGGTTTTCAGAAGCCAATCAGTTCTACAGGTGTCTCAGCACTCTCCCACCTGGTGAGCTTTGAGACTTCCCCATGGTACTAATGTACATTCCCAGTAGCCCCTAGGACGTTGGAGAAAATAGGAATTTTAATACCTACCGGTAATTCCTTTTCTCTTAGTCAGTAGGGGGATACTGGGCGCCCGCCTCAGTGCTTCGTAGTTTCCTGCATACTTGTACGTTTCTTGGTTGGGTCTGCTGTTGCTGTTCCTGTTCTGGTTGGCATTGCTATCCTTTGTTACTATTGTGTGTTGGCTCGTTGACTCACCGCTGTTCTTATCTATTTTCCTTTTCTCAAAGTTATGTCCGTCTCCTCGGGCACAGTTTTCCTAGACAGTCTGTAGCAGAGGCATAGAGGGGAGGAGCCAGCACAAACTAAAGATTTTTAAAGTGCCAAGGCTCCAATGGACCCAATCTATACCCCATGGTACTTATACCATCCCAGTATCTCCTACGGACTACGAGAAAAGGAATTACCGGTAGGTATTAAATTACCTTCTTTTTTTTTTCTTCTAAAGGAACAGTTTTTCATTACGGCAGCACGGCAATCAGTAGTGGAGAGTGCAGGGAGGCAGAGGGACCTTCCAGTTCCTCTGACAGTAGTAACGGAGGGAAGTTTCCCTGCCGCTGCTAGCACAGTTTATCTGACTAGCTTTATCCTGTGGGGATCCGTACTAAATGCTGCCGGCCGAAATCCCGGTGGTCGAAATACCGACGCCTGAATCCCGACGGGTGGCGAGCAGAACGCAGCCCCTTGCGGGCCCGCCACGCTGCGGGCACGGTGCCTCGCTACGCTCGGCACACTATTATATTTTCCCTCTATGGGTGTCGTGGACACCCACGGAGAGAGAATGTCGGGATTGTGGCGGTCGGGATTCCGGCGTCGGTATTTCGACCGCCGGGATTCCAGCCGGCGGCATCTTGACCGCATCCCATCCTGTGCGACCAGGTCAGATAAAGCACTTGCAGGCATGCTCGCATCTGATGCGACCATGCCAGGCAAGTGGTTAAGGATAGATTGGAGTAGAGAGAGGCATTTGTCAGTGAGGCTAGAGGAGATTGTAGTAGTCCAATCTGGAGATGACCAGTGGACACACACACACACCTGAAAGTTAAGAGGCGCACAATAGTGTAGTATTTTAATTGCTCAAAGCTTTACTTAAAAGTAGAAATGCACTCGCATAAAATGTGGTGATATGTATACACAATATATCACAATAGCGCTTGATGATGTATTAGATCCCGAAATCGGCAACAGCAGTCCCAGGCATCTCCGGTGGTCATCCATGCTACCACACTCACAGCTGCCCAGCTCTGTGACGTCGGCACATTCACTTTACGTTATGGTATCTGATACAGCATCAAGCGCTGTTGTGATATATTGTGTGTATATCTCACCATGTTTTATGGGAGTATATTTCTACTTTTAAGTAAAGCTTTGAGCAGGTAAAATACTACACTGTTTGCCTCCTAATTTTCAGGTGCTTTTACATGGGTATGTGACCCTTTGGAACAGTGGATTGGAGAGCGACACAACAAGTGAAAGCAACCTATGCCTGGCTTGTCTATGAACTTTTTAAGACTATTGATGCGCAATATAGTGTGTGTGTGTGTGTGTGTGTGTGTGTGTGTGTGTGTGTAAAATACAGGTTGAGTATCCCATATCCAAATATTCCGAAATACTGACTTTTTTTGAGTGAGAGTGAGATAGTGAAACCTTTGTTTTTTGATGGCTCAATGTACACAAACTTTGTTTAATACACATTTATTAAAAATATTGTATTAAATGACCTTCAGGCTGAGTGTATAAGGTGTATATGAAACATAAATGAATTGTGTGAATGTACACACAATTTGTTTAATGCACAAAGTTATAAAAAATATTGGCTAAAATGACCTGCAGGCTGTGTGTATAAGGTGTATATGAAACATAAATGCCTTCTGTGCTTAGATTTAGGTCCCATCACCATGATTTCTCATTATGCTATGCAATTATTCCAAAATACGGAAAAATCCCATATCCAAAATACCTCTGGTCCCAAGCATTTTGGATAAGGGATACTCAACCTGTATATATATCTATGTCTATCGCATCTAGTGCTTCATATGAAACAAATGTAACCATGCATCCAAGTTGCAACATAAGATGGAGTCAAACAGCCAGTCATTGCAGTTCATGTTGAAATGTAATTACACGTCAAAGTGACACCCTAGCTTATCCAAGCAATTACAGTACATAACTTAATATTGCCACAAATGTCACATCAAGAGGTATGAGTCACATCTCACCACCTATATTTCAAGATGGCAAGGCATCTATTTATCACGGCTGTGGATAGTGAGTGTGTGTATACACACACACACACACACACACACTATGGGGTATATTCAATTCCTGTCAGAAACTCCCGTCTTGTCGGAAAGACTGCAGTTTCCGACTGCTTTTAGGTTGTAAGGGGTTCCGACCTATTCAATGCCGGCTCTTTTTTCAGACAAGTCGGGAATTCCCGACTTGTCGGAATCCAACTATCTTGTTTGAAGCGCGGCCAAACTCAACAGTTTTAGCCCCGTTTCCGACAATGTCAATCCGACTAGAGGTGATGTCATCCTGACCCTCCTTTTTTTTCACCTGTCCTGGGTGGCTCTGCGCTACACCCCGCTGAAGTCCCTGCGGGTGCCGAGACTGAGGCGTTGGAGGTACCTTCCCTCCCCCTCCCGGACTGCTGAGCTCCGGCTATAAAGAGCACCCGCCATCTTAAAAGTTCAAAGCAGGAGGGGAAGAAAAGAAAAAAGTCTTATTGGTATTGTCAGGGAAAGGCCAAATCCTGTCTGATTTGGCTGCTCATTGAATACTGCATTGTCGGAAAGGGTCAGACTAGCATTGAAAACCCCCTATGGGGTATATTTAAGTGCAGGTTTTTAGAAGTGGAGATGTTGCCCATAGCAACCAATCAGATTATATTTTTAGCAGGTGCAAGAGAAATGTTAAGTAGAATCTGGTTGCTATGGGCAACATCTCCACTTCAAAACACCTACACTTTAGTAAATATACCACGGAGTGCTGAGAACCTTGATATAAGATTTTTTGGGGGACCTGTATGAAGCAGTGAAAAGAGTGGAGAAGTTGCCCAAAGCAACCAATCGGCTATGAAGTAACATTTATCGAGTGCATTCTATAAAATTATAGGTATCTGGTTGACATGGGCAACTTGTCCACTGGCTCGCTTCTCCACGCTCTTTACTGCTTCATACGTCTCCTTTGTATTATATACTGAATGTCTATCATAGTAACCACTTTATCACTAGCTACAGCAGTGATATTTGTTGATACTGGGGTTGAATTCAATTAACCCCAATATCTGTCTACTTCTGGGATTATTTTTTTGTTGTAAAGTTCTGGTGTGTGTTTTTACCGCACTCAATTGAATCTCCCCCCCCCCTTCCCTCTACTCTGCAGTGTGCAGCAGTTTTATGGTTTTTTTCACACTTACTATCTTTTCTCTAACGTCCTAGTGGATGCTGGGGACTCCGTAAGGAGCATGGGGAATAGACGGGCTCCGCAGGAGACAGGGCACTTTAAGAAAGAATTTGGATACTGGTGTGCTCTGGCTCCTCCCTCTATGTCCCTCCTCCAGACCTCAGTTTGAATCTGTGCCCGGACGAGCTGGGTGCTACTTAGTGAGCTCTCCTGAGCTTGCTATAAGAAAGTATTTTGTTAGGTTTTTTTATTTTCAGAGATCTGCTGGCAACAGACTCTCTGCAGCGTGGGACTGAGGGGAGAGAAGCAGCCCTACTCACTGAAGATAGGTCCTGCTTCTTAGGCTACTGACACCATTAGCTCCAGAGGAATCGTACACAGGATCTCACCCTTTGTCGTCCGATCCCGGAGCCGAGCCGCCGTCCCCCTCGCAGAGCCGGAAGACAGAAGCCGGTGAATGAAGCAAGATGACTTCAAAATCGGCGGCAGAAGACTCCAGTCTTCACTGAGGTAGCACACAGCACTGCAGCTGTGCGCCATTGCTCCCACATTAAACCCACATACTCCGGTCACTGTAGGGTGCAGGGCGCAGGGGGGGCGCCCTGGGCTGCAATTAGAGACCTCTTGGCAAAAGTGGGCATATATACAGTTGGGCACTGTATATATGCATGAGCCCCCGCCATAATTTTACACAGAAACACGGGACAGAAGCCCTCCGCTGAGGGGGCGGAGCTTCTTTCTCAGCACTCACCAGCGCCATTTTCTCTCCACAGCTCCGCTGAGAGGAAGCTCCCCAGGCTCTCCCCTGCAGAAACACGGTAGAAGAGGGTAAAAAGAGAGGGGGGGCACATAAATTAGGCGCAAAAACATTATATACAGCAGCTACTGGGTTAATACTAAGTTAGTGTGTGATTCCTGGGACATATAGCGCTGGGGTGTGTGCTGGCATACTCTCTCTCTCTGTCTCTCCAAAAGGCCTTGTGGGGGAACTGTCTTCAAAAAGAGCATCCCCTGTGTGTGTGTGGTGTCGGTACGCTTGTGTCGACATGTTTGACGAGGAAGGCTATGTGGAAGCAGAGCGGGAGCAAATGAATGTGGGGGCGCCGACACCTGATTGGATGGATATGTGGAAGGTTGTAAATGATACTGTTAATTCCTTGCATAAAAGGTTGGATAAAGCTGAAACCTTAGGACAGTCGGGGTCTCAGCCCATGCCTGTTCCTATGTCGCAGAGGCCGTCAGGGTCTCAGAAGCGCCCACTATCCCAAATTGTTGATACAGATATCGACACGGATTCTGATTCCAGTGTCGATGGCGATGATGCAAAGTTACAGCCTAAATTGGCTAAAGCCATCCGTTATATGATTATTGCAATAAAGGATGTGTTGCACATCACAGAGGAAACCCCAGTCCCTGACAAGAGGGTTCATATGTATGGGGAAAAAAGGCAGGTGGTGACCTTTCCCCCTTCACATGAGCTAAACGAGTTATGTGAAAAGGCTTGGGAATCTCCAGATAAAAAACTGCAGATTTCCAAACGGATGCTTATGGCGTATCCTTTCCCGCAAACGGACAGGTTACGCTGGAATCCTCCCCTAGGGTGGACAAAGCTCTCACACGCTTATCCAAAAGGGTAGCCCTGCCGTCACAGGATACGGCCACCCTAAAAGATGCTGCGGATAGAAAGCAAGAGGGTACCCTGAAGTCAATTTATATACATTCAGGTACCTTACGAAGGCCGGCAATTGCGTCGGCATGGGTGTGTAGTGCAGTAGCAGCATGGACGGATACCTTATCTGAGGAACTTGATACCTTGGACAAGGATACTATATTAATGACCCTGGGGCATATAAAAGACGCTGTCCTATATATGAGAGATGCTCAAAGAGACATTAGCCTTCTGGGCTCTAGAATAAATGCAATGTCGATTTCTGCCAGAAGGGTCCTGTGGACTCGGCAATGGACAGGCGATGCCGACTCAAAAAGGCACATGGAGGTTTTACCTTACAAGGGTGAGGAGTTGTTTGGGGAAGGTCTCTCGGACCTGGTCTCCATAGCTACTGCTGGAAAGTCAAATTTTTTGCCATATGTTCCCTCACAACCTAAGAAAGCACTGTATTACCAAATGCAGTCCTTTCGATCACAAAAAGGCAAGAAAGTCTGAGGTGCGTCCTTTCTTGCCAGAGGCAGGGGCAGAGGAAAGAAGCTGCACAACACAGCTAGTTCCCAGGAACAGAAGTCCTTCCCGGCTTCCTCTAAATCCACCACATGATGCTGGGGCTCCACAGGCGGAGCTTGGCCCGGTGGGGGCGCGTCTCTGAATTTCAGCCACAAGTGGGTTCACTCCCAGGTAGATCCCTGGGCGATAGAGATTGTGTCTCAGGGATACAAGCTGGAATTCGAAGAGATGCCCCATCACCGATACCTCAAATTGGCCCTGCCAGCTTCCCCCTTAGAGAGGGAAATAGTGTTAGCTGCAATTCACAAATTGTATCTTCAGCAGGTGGTGGTCAAGGTTCCCCTCCTTCAACAAGGAAAGGGTTATTATTCGACCATGTTTGTGGTACCGAAACCAGACGGTTCGGTCAGACCCATATAAACTTTAAAATCCCTGAACATATACCTGAAAAGGTTCAAGTTCAAGATGGAATCGCTCAGAGCGGTCATCGCAAGCCTGGAAGGGGGGGATTTTATGGTGTCTCTGGACATAAAGGATGCATACCTTCATGTCCCCATTTATCCACCTCATCAGGCGTACATCAGATTTGTGGTACAGGATTGTCATTACCAATTCCAGACGTTGCCGTTTGGTCTCTCCACGGCACCGAGAATATTTACCAAGGTGATGGCGGAAATGATGGTGCTCCTGCGAAAGCAAGGGGTCACAATTATCCCATACTTGGACGATCTCCTCATAAAGGCGAGGTCCAGAGAGCAGTTGCTGATCAGCGTAGCACGCTCTCGGGAAGTGTTACAACAGCACGGCTGGATTCGATATATTCCAAAGTCGCAGTTGATTCCTACGACTCGTTTGCCATTTCCTGAGCATGATTCTGGACACAGACCAGAAGAGGGTCTATTTCCCTATGGAGAAGGCTCAGGAGCTCATGACACTGGTCAGAGACCTATTAAAACCAAAACAGGTGTCGGTGCATCACTGCACGCGAGTCCTGGGAAAGATGGTGGCATCATACGAGGCCATTCCCTTCGGCAGGTTCCATGCGAGGACCTTTCAATGGGATCTGTTGGACAAGTGGTCCGGATCACATCTACAGATGCATCGGCTGATCGCCCTATCCCCCAGGGCCATGGTGTCTCATGTGGTGGCTGCAGAGTGCTCACCTTCTAGAGTGCCGCAGATTCGGCATTCAGGACTGGGTCCTGGTGACCACGGATGCAAGCCTCCAAGGGTGGGGGGCAGTCACACAGGGAAGAAATTTCCAAGGTCTGTGGTCAAGTCAGGAGACTTGCCTTCACATCAATATCCTGGAACTAAGGGCCATATACAACACCCTAAGTCAAGCGGAGACCCTGCTTCGCGACCAATCGGTGCTGATTCAGTCAGACAACATCACCGCAGTGGCTCATGTAAACCGCCAAGGCGGCACAAGGAGCAGGGTGGCGATGGCGGAAGCCACCAGAATTCTTCGCTGGGCGGAGAATCACGTAAGAGCACTGTCAGCAGTGTTCATTCCGGGAGTGGACAACTGGGAAGCAGACTTCCTCAGCAGGCACGACCTCCACCCGGGAGAGTGGGGACTTCATCAAGAAGTCTTCACGCAGATTGCAAGGAGGTGGGTACTGCCACAGGTGGACATGATGGCATTCCGCCTCAACAAAAAGCTACAGAGATATTGCGCCAGGTCAAGAGACCCTCAGGCGATAGCTGTAGACGCACTAGTGACACCGTGGGTGTTCCAGTCAGTTTATGTATTTCCTCCTCTTCCTCTCATACCAAAGGTGCTGAGAATCATAAGTAAAAGAGGAGTGAGAACAATACTCATTGTTCCGGATTGGCAAAGAAGGACTTGGTATCCGGATCTGCAAGAAATGCTTACAGAGGACCCATGGCCTCTGCCTCTAAGACAGGACTTGTTGCAACAGGGGCCCTGTCTGTTCCAAGACTTACCGCGGCTGCGTTTGACGGCATGGCGGTTGAACGCCGGATCCTAGCAGAAAAAGGCATTCCGGATGAGGTTATTCCTACGCTGATAAAGGCTAGGAAGGACGTGACGGCTAAACATTATCACCGTATATGGCGAAAATATGTTGCTTGGTGTGAGGCCAGCAATGCCCCTACGGAGGAATTCCAGCTGGGCCGTTTCCTTCACTTCCTACAGTCGGGAGTGACTTTGGGCCTGAAATTAGGTTCCATTAAGGTCCAGATTTCGGCTCTATCCATTTTCTTTCAAAAAGAACTGGCTTCTCTTCCTGAAGTCCAGACGTTTGTAAAGGGAGTGCTGCATATTCAGCCCCCTTTTGTGCCTCCAGTGGCACCTTGGGATCTTAACGTGGTGGTGAGTTTCCTGAAGTCACACTGGTTTGAGCCACTCAAAACCACGGAGTTAAAATTTCTCACGTGGAAGGTGGTCATGCTATTAGCCTTGGCTTCAGCTAGGCGTGTGTCAGAATTAGCGGCTTTGTCACATAAAAGCCCCTATCTGGTTTTCCATATGGACAGGGCAAAATTGCGGACCCGTCCACAATTTCTGCCAAAAGTGGTGTCATCCTTTCATATGAACCAACCTATTGTGGTGCCTGTGGCTACTCGTGACTTGGAGGATTCTGAGTTACTAGATGTGGTCAGGGCTTTGAAGGTTTATGTAGCCAGAACGGCTAGAGTCAGGAAAACTGAGTCGCTGTTTATCCTGTATGCATCCAACAAGCTGGGTGCTCCTGTTTCAAAGCAAACTATTGCTCGCTGGATCTGTAACACGATTCAGCAGGCACATTCTGCGGCTGGATTGCCGCTTCCAAAATCAGTAAAAGCCCACTCCACAAGGAAGGTGGGCTCTTCTTGGGCGGCTGCCCGAGGGGTCTCGGCATTACAACTTTGCCGGGCGGCTACTAGGTCAGGGGCAAACACTATTGCAAAGTTCTACAAGTTTGATACCCTGGCTGAGGAGGACCTTGTGTTTGCTCATTCGGTGCTGCAGAGTCATCCGCACTCTCCCGCCCGTTTGGGAGCTTTGGTATAATCCCCATGGTCCTTACGGAGTCCCCAGCATCCACTAGGACGTTGGAGAAAATAGATTTTACTTACCGGTAAATCTATTTCTCGTAGTCCGTAGTGGATGCTGGGCGCCCGTCCCAAGTGCGGACTTCTTCTTCTGCAATACTTGTATATAGTTATTGCTAAAATAAGGGTTATGTTTGGTTGCATCAGGGTTGATCTGATGCTCCGTTGAGGTTCATACTGTTAACTGGGTAAGTTTTATCACAAGTTATACGGTGTGACTGGTATGAGTCTTGCCCTGGATTCCAAAATCCTTTCCTTGTACTGTCAGCTCTTCCGGGCACAGTTTCTCTAACTGAGGTCTGGAGGAGGGACATAGAGGGAGGAGCCAGAGCACACCAGTATCCAAATTCTTTCTTAAAGTGCCCCGTCTCCTGCGGAGCCAGTCTATTCCCCATGGTCCTTACGGAGTCCCCAGCATCCACTACGGACTACGAGAAATAGATTTACCGGTAAGTAAAATCTTATTTTTATATTTCAGTTATTATATAATGAAACATTTATTTTAGTGGATTAAGGATTTATTTCTTGTTATGCCATTAATAGTGGGAATTTCCATGGTTTTATTTCCCCTCCCATATATAGGGTAGCGATACCAGACCGGTTTCTTTTATTTAAATCGGGTGGGGAACCTCCGGCCTGCAGGCCGTATAAGGACCGCAAAGCCGTTTGGTGCGGCCCACCCGTTTGTGTCGGTGAGTCACACCGCCGCTCAGTCCGGCGGCAGCGTGTCTCAGCTGTCGGGACAGGGAGGAGAGCGTGGCTCTGATTGGCTCACGAACCGGCGGCTGGTTTGAAGTCCTGCATGCCGCCGCCCGACAAAGCCGCGCTCTCCTCCCTGTCCTGACACCCGAGACGCCGCCGGATGGAGCAGCAGCGGTAACAGCACAGTGGGGTGGGGGGGCTCTGTGGGGGGCATTTGTATACCTGGCACTGTGGGGGGCATTTGTATACCTGGCACTGTGGGGGCAATTGTGGATCTGGCACTGTACTATTGGGGGCATATGTGTATCACGTCCCATTTTAATTGGCCACACCCATTTTTTGGGCGCGCGTATACAGTACCTCAAAGGGGCAGACCTACTGGGGGGCAGGGTAATTTTTTAAGTTGAGAATTTTTGTATGGCCCCCCGAAGGATTTTATAAATATCCAAATGGCCCTTGGTAGAAAGGTTCCCCACCCCTGATTTAAATGGATTTCTTGTATCCAAGTAACGTGGAACAATAGGAACCAGATGTAGGTAGTCCTGTGTGTGTGGTTGGTTCAATTATATAATCTACGGTGCGGGATAACCCTTGTTCGATATCTCTTGCAGCTCCTTTTGTAAATATATAAATATATATATATATATATATATATATATATATATATATATATATATATATATATATATATATATATATATATATATATATATATATATATATATATATATATATATAATTTTACTAGTTTTTTTTTTTTTTTTACATAGCCGAACCAGAACATCTTTTTCATTACTATATGCCTCATGATATATAATGTACCCATTTTCTATATTACATTTTTCTTTTTCTTTTTTACAGCCTTATCCTCCATTTATGCCTCGGAGACTAACTGGTCGTAGCAGATATCGTTCACAACAGCCAATACCACCACCACCTTACCATCCAAGCCTTTTACCTTATGTTTTGTAAGTATTTAACATGCAAATGATACCTTCTTAAACAGAACATGATATCCATGTATTGTTGCCATTATGTAGACTAATCTATACTATGTCACATGAGATAACAATAATTGCTTTTTAGTTTGTCTATTCTGTAACAAAACTGGCAACACAATTGTGGAGAGATATACACTGCTAAAAAAAAATAAAGGGAACACTTAAACAACACATCCTAGATATGAATGAAATATTCTTATTAAATACTTTGTTCTTTACATAGTTGAATGTGCTGACAACAAAATCACACAAAAATTATCAATGGAAATCAAATTTATTAACCCATGGAGGTCTGGATTTGGAGTCGCACTCAAAATTAAAGTGGAAAAACACACTACAGGCTGATCCAACTTTGATGTAATGTCCTTTAAACAAGTCAAAATGAGGCTCAGTAGTGTGTGTGGCCTCCACGTGCCTGTATGACTTCCCTACTAGGCCTGGGCATGCTCCTGATAAAGCATCCGCCTACTCCTGGACAGTCTGTGGTGCAATGGTGGATGGAGCGAGACATAATGTCCCAGATGTGCTCAATTGGATTCAGGTCCTGGGAACAGGCGGGCCAGTCCATAGCATCAATGCCTTCGTCTTGCAGGAACTGCTGACACACTCCAGCCACATGAGGTCTAGCATTGTCTTGCATTAGGAGGAGCCCAGGGCCAACCGCACCAGCATATGGTCTCACAAGGGGTCTGAGGATCTCATCTCGGTACCTAGTGGCAGTCAGGCTACCTCTGGCGAGCACATGGAGGGCTGTGCGTCCCTCCAAAGAAATGCCACCCCACACCATTACTGACCCACTGCCAAACCGGTCATGCTGGAGGATGTTGCAGGCAGCAGAACGTTCTCCTTGTCGTCTCCAGACTCTGTCACGTATGTCACATGTTCTCAGTGAGAACCTGCTTTCATCTGTGAAGAGCACAGGGCGCCAGTGGCGAATTTGCCAATCTTGGTGTTCTCTGGCAAATGCCAAACGTCCTGCACGGTGTTGGGCTGTAAGCACAACCCCCACCTGTGGACGTCGGGCCCTCATACCACCCTCATGGAGTCTGTTTCTGATCGTTTGAGTAGACACATGCACATTTGTGGCTTGCTGGAGGTCATTTTGCAGGGCTCTGGCAGTGCTCCTCCTGTTCCTCCTTGCACAAAGGCGGAGGTAGCGGTCCTGCTGCTGGGTTGTTGCCCTCCTACGGCCTCCTCCACGTCTCCTGATGTACTGGCCTGTCTCCTGGTAGCGCCTCCATGCTCTGGACACTACGCTGACAGACACAGCAAACCTTCTTGCCACAGCTCGCATTGATGTGCCATCCTGGATGAGCTGCACTACCTGAGCCACTTGTGTGGGTTGTAGACTCCGTCTCATGCTACCACTAGAGTGAAAGCACCGCCAGCTTTCAAAAGTGACCAAAACATCAGCCAGAAAGCATAGGAGCTGAGAAGTGGTCTGTGGTCACCACCTGCAGAACAACTCCTTTATTGGGGGTGTCTTGTTAATTGCCTATAATTCCCACCTGTTGTCTATTCCATTTGCACAATAGCATGTGAAATTGATTGTCAATCAGTATTGCTCCCTAAGTGGACAGTTTGATTCCACAGAAGTGTGTTTGACTTACATTGTGTTTAAGTGTTCCCTTTATTTTTTTGAGCAGTATAGATTAGAAACTCAAATTTACAGCACAACGCATGGCCTCACTGGATGCAGCAAAAACAACCTCTAACTGTATATACATAGGAGGGCATGGGCAAACACGAGGGGGGTTCCAGTTACCCAGAGACACCCCTTCTCCACAGCCGGGCAAGCGGCCACTACAATCAGTAAGAAGGGTGGAATAGAGCTGCTGCACATGCCCAATAGTAGCAGATTTTCCTACCTAGTCTGCTGTATGTGTGTGGATCTGAGTGCTCACTCATCGCACCAGAGAAATCTGATAAGTGGCTTACTATGATCACTGGGCATACATATGTCTGAAGAACTGTATTACATAAAATGCACTTTGTGGCAAACTAGCTTGTTACATGCTAATTATGCATCCTTCAGGGGCTGGCAACAGTCTCTCTAAAATCAAATATTTAGAAGCCCCCTCCAGAGATCCTGCGTTTTGCCCCGGTAGGGGGTGCAGAATACAACCAGCATTAGTCTATAACTTAACCAGCAAGTTATGTGACCTTATGGGCCATATTCAGACAGAGGAGAGCAGTAGAGGGGAATAAAGGACTGGTATTTTGCAGCTGGTGTGAGGAATAGACCATTAGCTTCTTTTTCCATAGTCCTTTCATATTGATAATAGTGTAATGGACTAGTAGTAAACTCATTTCATATTGATAATAGTGTAATGGACTATTAGTAAACCAATAATTTTATGATTTCTCTTCACAGACAGGTTATTTTATAGTAATTTAGGTTTTCCCAATCTGTTTTTAGGCATTATACAGTATATGTACAGATGTGTCCTCATACACCTAGCCTCAATATATCATGCCGTGCAAGACACCTGGTGTTAGTGAGCCGTGCAGTGCAGCAGCTTTTCTGCTTAAGGGGGTATCAAATTACCATTAAAAAAAAATGTGTTTTTTTTTCCGGCAATATTAGGGCACCCAGAATATTTTTTTTCAGTGGAACGTGTGTTTTCGCGGTCACAGCCTTCAACGAGTATTAGCCACAAGAAAATATTTTAGCTAATTGGATTACAGCCATAAATATACGTCTTAAACTGGGCATAAACTATAAAATTTCTGGCACACCATCTCTCCAATCTGGCTGTTTGAAATGAAAATCTGGTTATGTATGGGAGCAAAAGACAATTGACCATTTGCTCCCAAACACTGGAAAATGGACAAAAAAAAAGGTAATTCAGACAAACTGATTAAATCACAATTTCTCTAACGTCCTAGAGGATGCTGGGGACTCCGTAAGGACCATGGGGAATAGACGGGCTCCGCAGGAGATAGGGCACTTTAAGAAAGCTTTGGATTCTGGGTGTGCACTGGCTCCTCCCTCTATGTCCCTCCTCCAGACCTCAGTTTTAAACTGTGCCCAGAGGAAGATGGGCGCACTGCAGGGAGCTCTCCTGAGTTCTTTGCATTAGAAAGCATTTTTGTTTGGATTTTTCTATTTTTACAGGGAGCACTACTGGCAACAGGCTCCCTGCATCGAGGGACTGGGGAGAGAGGAGCAGACCTACTTAAATGATAGGACCTGCTTCCTCAGCTACTGGACACCATTAGCTCCAGAGGGGGTGAACACAGGTTCGTCCTGGGCTTCCACCCTCACAGAGCCAGAAGAACAGAAGCAAGAAGACGTCTCAGGCGGCAGAAGCTTTTAGCGACTTCACTGAGGTATCGCACAGCACCGCAGCTGTGCGTCATTGCTCCACACACCTCACACACTCCGGTCACTGTATGGGTGCAGGGCGCAGGGGGGGCGCCCTGGGCAGCAATAATAACACCTCAAAACATGGCAAAAAGAGATATACCGTATTTTTCGGACCATAAGACGCACTTTTTCTCCCCAAAAATGTGGGGGGAAAAGTACATGCGTCTTATGGTCCGAATATGCGTCTTATGGTCCGAATAATAGCAGAGTAATAACCTTATGGAGCGCTCTCAATGCGCTGGGTGGGAGCGCACTGGGTGGGAGAGGCAGCAGTTATGAGTGCGGGTAGCGGCGGGTCATGTCTGCTGCTGCTGCTTTGCCGTCAGCTGAGAGGCGGCATCACGTGACTCCCCCGCTCCCTCCCCTCGCCTCCTCCAAAGTGCTGCTGCTGCTTTGCCGTCATCTGAGAGGCTGCATCACGTGACTCCGCCGCTCCCTCCCCTCGCCTCCTCCAAAGTCCTGCTGCTGCTGCTTTGCCGTCTTCTGAGAGGCGGCATCACGTGACTCCCCCGCTCCCTCCCCTCACCTCCTCCGAGTCCTTCCTCAGAGTAGTGTGCTTCGGGCGTAAACTGACAGGCTGGATGCGGGGAACCTTGTGTACACAGTACAATATTTGCCACAATAAAGTGACTCTCCCCCCCCCCCCCCCCCCCCCCCCTCACCTCCTTCTTCCTCAGAGTGCTTTGGGCAGCGTAATATTTGCCATAATAAGGTACCCATATACTACCATACAGTACTGGTATATTATTTGGTTCAGAATTTTTTTTCCTGTTTTCCTCCTCTAAAAACTAGGTGCGTCTTATGGTCAGGTGCGTCTTATGGTCCGAAAAATACGGTACATGTATATAAAAGAGCCCCCGCCATTTTTACACAAATCTGAGCGGGACCGAAGCCCGCCGCCGAGGGGGCGGGGCTTCTCCCTCAGCACTCACCAGCGCCATTTTTCTCTCCACAGAACGCTGAGAGGAAGCTCCCCGGACTCTCCCCTGCTTACACACGGTGAAGGGGTGTTTAAAAGAGAGGGGGGGGGCACATAGTTGGCGGATAAGATATTATACAGCGCTACTGGGGAAAAACATTTTGTGTTGGTCTCCAGGGTCATTGCGCTGGGGTGTGTGCTGGCATACTCTCTCTCTGTCTCTCCAAAGGGCCTTAAAGGGGCTACTGTCTTCAGAAAGGAGTTTCCCTGTGTGTGTGTGTGTGTGTGTGTGTGTGAAGTGTCGGTACGTGTGTGTCGACATGTTTGACGAGGAAGGCTCGCTTAATGTGGAGGGGGAGTGTTTGAATGTCAGGTCGGCAATGCCGACACCGGACTGGGTGGATATGCTGAATGTCTTAAATGCAAATGTGAATCTCCTGCATAAAAGGTTAGACAAGGCTGAGGCTAGGGATCAGTCGGGTAGCCAGACCGTGCCTGTCCCTGGGGCGCCAGGACCGTCAGGGTCTCAAAAGCGCCCCATATCCCAGGTCGCTGACACAGATACCGACACAGATACTGACTCTAGTCTAGTCGACTACGAGGATGCAAAATTACAGCCGAAGGTGGCAAAGGGTATTCGATACATGATTATTGCCATAAAAGAGGTTTTGCATATCACTGAGGA
This sequence comes from Pseudophryne corroboree, assembly GCF_028390025.1. Taxonomy (NCBI): domain Eukaryota; kingdom Metazoa; phylum Chordata; class Amphibia; order Anura; family Myobatrachidae; genus Pseudophryne; species Pseudophryne corroboree. Next base: position 648,926,799 of record NC_086444.1, on the reverse strand, counting down.
ACCCCCTGTCCCTGGCACGAGGGTTCACATGTATAAAGGGAAAAAGCCTGAGGTCACGTTTCCGTCCTCATTTGAGCTAAGCGAATTGTGCGAAAAGGCTTGGGAGTCTCCGGATAGGAGACTACATGTTCCCAAAAGGATTCTTATGGCGTATCCTTTTCCACAGAAGGATAGGATACGATGGGAATCTTCGCCTAAAGTAGACAAGGCACTGACACGCTTATCCAAGAAGGTGGCACTGCCTTCTCCAGATACTGCTTCCCTCAAGGATCCTGCTGATCGCAAGCAGGAAATTACCATGAAGCACATTTACACACATTCAGGAACTATCGTTAGACCGGCCATGGCGTCGGCCTGGGTTTGTAGTGCTGTCGTGGCATGGGCAGACTCCTTATCTACGGAGATTGACACCTTAGATAGGGATACCATTCTAATGACCATTGAGCATATCAGAGATGCTGCCTTGTATATGAGGGATGCTCAGAGAGACATTTGTTTTACTAAGCTCCAAAATAAACGCTATGTCTATTTCTGTTAGGCGACTCTTGTGGACCCGACAGTGGACGGGAGACGCCGACTCAAAGCGGCATATGGAGTCATTGCCTTACAAGGGGGAGGGGTTGTTTGGAGAAGGCCTCTCGGACCTTATCTCTACTGCTACGGCCGGTAAATCAAATTTTTTACCTTATGTTCCCCCGCAGCATGCTAAGAAGGTACCGCATTATCAAATGCAGTCCTTTCGTTCCAATAAAAGCAAGAAGGTACGAGGATCGTCCTTTGTTGCCAGAGGTAAAGGCAAGGGAAAAAAGCTGCACTCGGCTAGTTCCCAAGAGAAGAAGTCCTCCCCTACTTCCGCAAAGTCCACCGCATGACGCTGGGGCTTTCAGGGGGGGGGGGGAGGTGGTCAGATCAAGTGGGGGCACGTCTTCGTCTGTTCAGCCACGTCTGGGTTCTCTCACAGGTGGATCCCTATGCAATAGAGATTGTTTCCCAGGGATACAGACTGAAATTCGAAGACATGCCTCCTCGCCGGTTTTTCAAATCTGCTCTGCCGGCTTCCCCGTCGGAGAGTGAGCTGGTGTTAGCTGCAATTCACAAATTGTACATTCAACAGGTGATAGTCGAAGTTCCTCATCTCCAGCAAGGAGAGGGCTATTATTCATCCCTGTTTGTGGTACCGAAACCGGACGGTTCGGTCAGACCCATTTGAAATCTGAAATCCCTGAACCTGTACTTGAAGAGGTTCAAGTTCAAAATGGAATCGCTCAGAGCGGTCATCGCCAGCCTGGAGGGAGGGGATTGGATAGTGTCCCTGGACATAAAGGATGCGTACCTTCATGTTCCGATTTTCCCTCCTCACCAGGCGTTCCTGAGATTTGCAGTACAGGACTGTCACTACCAATTTCAGACGTTGCCGTTTGGTCTTTCCAGGGCCCCGAGAATTTTCACCAAGGTAATGGCGGAAATGATGGTGCTCCTGCGCAGGCAGGGCGTCACAATTATCCCGTACTTGGACGATCTCCTCATAAAGGCGAGATCTCGGGAGAAGTTGCTGGACAGCGTGTCTCTGTCCGTGAAGACGTTGCAGAGGCACGGCTGGATTCTCAATTTACCGAAATCCCAGCTAGTCCCTGCAATGCGTCTGACCTTTTTGGGCCTGATTCTAGACACAGACCAAAAAAAGAGTTTTTCTTCCAGTGGAGAAGGCTCAGGAGCTCGTAGCTCTGGTCAGGAACCTATTGAAGCCAAAAAAGGTTTCAGTGCATCATTGCACAAGGGTTCTGGGGAAGATGGTGGCTTCATACGAGGCCATCCCCTTCGGCAGGTTCCATGCAAGGACTTTTCAATGGACAAATGGTCCGGGTCCCATCTACACATGCAAAAACGGATCACCCTGTCTCCCAGGGCCAGGGTGTCTCTCCTGTGGTGGCTGCGCAGTGCTCACCTCCTGGAGGGTCGCAGGTTCGGCATTCAGGACTGGGTCCTGGTGACCACGGACGCGAGCTTCCGAGGTTGGGGAACTGTCGCACTAGGAAGAAATTTCCAGGGTCTCTGGTCAAGCCTAGAGACTGGTCTCCACATCAATGTCCTGGAGTTGAGGGCCATATACAACGCCCTACGCCAAGCGGAGGAATGGCTTCGGAACAAACCGGTTCTGATTCAGTCAGACAATGTCACGGCAGTGGCTCATGTAAACCGCCAAGGCGGCACAAGGAGCAGAGTGGCCATAGCAGAGGCGACCAGGATTCTACGCTGGGCGGAAGGCCATGTAAGCGCACTATCAGCAGTGTTCATCCCGGGGGTGGACAACTGGGAGGCGGACTTTCTCAGCAGGCACGACCTGCATCCGGGAGAGTAGGGACTTCATCAAGAAGTCTTCACACAGATCACAGATCGGTGGGGACTGCCTCAGATAGACATGATGGCGTCCCGCCTCAACAAAAAGCTAAAGAGGTATTGCGCCAGGTCAAGAGACCCTCAGGCGGTTGCGGTAGACGCTCTGGTGACACCTTGGGTGTTCAGATTGGTCTATGTGTTTCCTCCTCTACCTCTCATACCCAAGGTGTTGAGGATAATAAGAATAAGAAGGGTCAGAACAATCCTCATTGTTCTGGATTAGCCAAGGAGGACTTGGTATCTGGATCTGCAAGAGTTGCTCACAGAAGATCCGTGGCCTCTTCCTCTAAGGCAGGACCTGCTGCAGCAGGGGCCCTGTCTGTTCCAAGACTTACCGCGGCTACGTTTGACGGCATGGCGGTTGAACGCCGGATCCTAGCGGAAAAAGGGATTCCGGAGGAGGTCATTCCTACCCTGATCAAGGCTAGGAAGGACGTGACGTCGAAACATTATCACCATATATGGCGAAAATATGTTTCTTGGTGTGAGGCCAGAACTGCTCCTACGGAGGAGTTCCAGTTGGGCCGTCTGCTTCACTTCCTTCAAACGGGAGTGAATTTGGGCCTCAAATTAGGGTCCATAAAGGTTCAAATTTCGGCCTTATCCATTTTCTTTCAAAGAGAATTGGCTTCTCTTCCTGAAGTACAGACTTTTGTGAAGGGCGTGCTGCATGTTCAGCCTCCCTTTGTGCCTCCGGTGGCGCCTTGGGACCTTAACGTGGTATTAAGTTTCCTCAAGTCACCTTGGTTTGAACCACTCAAAACAGTAGAGTTGAAATACCTCACTTGGAAAGTGGTTATGTTGTTGGCCTTAGCTTCTACAAGGCGTGTTTCGGAATTGGCGGCTTTATCATATAAAAGCCCATACCTGATTTTTCATGTGGATAGGGCAGAGTTGAGGACTCGTCCTCAATTTCTGCCCAAGGTGGTCTCATCTTTTTTCATATGAACCAACCTATTGTGCCTGTGGCTACATGGGACTTGGAGGATTCCGAGTCCCTGGATGTGGTCAGGGCTTTGAAGATTTATGTGACCAGAACGGCTAGGATCAGGAAGACCGAAGCTTTGTTTATTCTGTATGCGGCCAACAAGGTTGGCGCTCCTGCTTCAAAGCAGACTATTGCTCGCTGGATCTGTAACACGATTCAGCAGGCGCATTCTTCGGGAGGATTGCCATTGCCTAAATCGGTTAAGGCCCATTCCACTAGGAAGGTGGGCTCTTCTTGGGCGGCTGCCCGAGGGGTCTCTGCACTACAACTGTGCCAAGCTGCTACTTGGTCGGGGTCAAACACCTTTGCAAAGTTCTATAAGTTTGATAGGGTGGTCTTCTGTTTGCCGGCGGTCGGGCTCCCGGCGCTCAGTATACCGGCGCCGGGAGCCCGACAGCCGGCATACCGACAATTATTTTCCCTCGTGGGGGTCCACGACCCCCATAGAGGGAGAATAAAATAGTGTGGCGCGCGTAGCGAGCCCGCAAGGGGCTCATTTGCGCTCGCCAAGCTGTCGGTAAGCCGGCGGTCGGGCTCCCGGCGCCGGGATGCTGGTCGCCGGGAGCCCGACCGCCGGCCAGCCGTAGTGAACCCAGTTTGATACCCTGGCTGAGGAGGACATCCTGTTTGCTCAATCGGTGCTGCAGAGTCATCCGCACTCTCCCGCCCGTTTGGGAGCTTTGGTATAATCCCCATGGTCCTTACGGAGTCCCCAGCATCCTCTAGGACGTTAGAGAAAATAAGATTTTACTTACTGGTAAATCTATTTCTCGTAGTCCGTAGAGGATGCTGGGCGCCCGTCCCAAGTGCGGACTTCTTCTGCAAGACTTGTATATAGTTATTGCTTATATAAGGGTTATGTTATAGTTGATCGGGTTTGAACCGAGGCTATGTTATTGTTCATACTGTTAACTGGGTAGTTTATCACAAGTTATACGGTGTGATTGGTGTGGCTGGTATGAATCTTGCCCTTAGATTTGCAAAATTCCTTTCCTCGTACTGTTCATCTCCTCTGGGCACAGTTTCTCTAACTGAGGTCTGGAGGAGGGACATAGAGGGAGGAGCCAGTGCACACCCTGAATCCAAAGCTTTCTTAAAGTGCCCTATCTCCTGCGGAGCCCGTCTATTACCCATGGTCCTTACGGAGTCCCCAGCATCCTCTACGGACTGCGAGAAATAGATTTACCGGTAAGTAAAATTTTATTTTCTCTGACGTCCTAGTGGATGCTGGGACTCCGTCAGGACCATGGGGATTAGCGGCTCCGCAGGAGACAGGGCACAAAAATAAAAGCTTTAGGACTAGGTGGTGTGCACTGGCTCCTCCCCCTATGACCCTCCTCCAAGCCTCAGTTAGGTTTTTGTGCCCGTCCGAGCAGGGTGCAATCTAGGTGGCTCTCCTAAAGAGCTGCTTAGAAAAAGTTATTAGGTTTTTTATTTTCAGTGAGTCCTGCTGGCAACAGGCTCACTGCAACGAGGGACTTAGGGGAGAAGAAGTGAACTCACCTGCGTGCAGGATGGATTGGCTTCTTAGGCTACTGGACACCATTAGCTCCAGAGGGATCGAACACAGGCCCAGCCATGGAGTCCGGTCCCGGAGCCGCGCCGCCGACCCCCTTGCAGATGCCGAAAAGTGAAGAGGTCCAGAAACCGGCGGCAGAAGACTTTTCAGTCTTCATGAGGTAGCGCACAGCACTGCAGCTGTGCGCCATTGTTGTCAGCACACTTCACACCAGCGGTCACTGAGGGTGCAGGGCGCTGGGGGGGGGGGCGCCCTGGGCAGCAATGATAATACCTTGTTCTGGCTAAAAATACATCACATATAGCCCCTGGGGCTATATGGATGTATTTAACCCCTGCCAGGTCTCACAAACACCGGGAGAAGAGCCCGCCGAAATAGGGGGCGGGGCCTATCTCCTCGGCACACAGCGCCATTTTCCTGCACAGCTCCGCTGCGAGGAAGGCTCCCAGGACTCTCCCCTGCACTGCACTACAGAAACAGGGTAAAAAAAACAGAGAGGGGGGGCACTTTTTTGGCGATATTGATATATTAAGCTGCTATAAAGGAAACAACACTTCTGTAGGGTTGTTCCTATATATTTATAGCGCTTGGGTGTGTGCTGACAAACTCTCCCTCTGTCTCCCCAAAGGGCTAGTGGGGTCCTGTCTTCGATAAGAGCATTCCCTGTGTCTGCTGTGTGTCGGTACGTGTGTGTCGACATGTATGAGGACGATGTTGGTGTGGAGGCGGAGCAATTGCCGGTAATGGTGATGTCACCCCCTAGGGAGTCGACACCGGAATGGATGGCTTTGTTTATGGAATTACGTGATAATGTCAGCACGTTACAAAAATCAGTTGACGACATGAGACGGCCGGCAAACCAGTTAGTACCTGTCCAGGCGTCTCAGACACCGTCAGGGGCTGTAAAACGCCCTTTACCTCAGTCGGTCGACACAGACCCAGACACGGACACCGAATCTAGTGTCGACGGTGAAGAAACAAACGTATTTTCCAGTAGGGCCACACGTTATATGATCACGGCAATGAAGGAGGCTTTGCATATCTCTGATACTGCAAGTACCACAAAAAGGGGTATTATGTGGGGTCTGAAAAAACTACCTGTAGTTTTTCCTGAATCAGAGGAATTGAATGAAGTGTGTGATGAAGCGTGGGTTAACCCCGATAGAAAACTGCTAATTTCAAAGAAGTTATTGGCATTATATCCTTTCCCGCCAGAGGTTAGGGCGCGCTGGGAAACACCCCCTAGGGTGGATAAGGCACTCACACGCTTATCAAAACAAGTGGCGTTACCGTCTCCTGAAACGGCCGCCCTCAAGGATCCAGCTGATAGGAGGCTGGAAACTACCCTGAAAAGTATATACACTCATACTGGTGTTATACTGCGACCAGCCATCGCCTCAGCATGGATGTGCAGTGCTGGGGTGGTTTGGTCGGATTCCCTGACTGAAAATATTGATACCCTGGATAGGGACAGTATTTTATTGACTATAGAGCAATTAAAGGATGCTTTTCTTTATATGCAAGATGCTCAGAGGGATATTTGCACTCTGGCATCGAGAGTAAGTGCGATGTCCATATCTGCCAGAAGAAGTTTATGGACGCGACAGTGGTCAGGTGATGCGGATTCCAAACGGCATATGGAAGTATTGCCGTATAAAGGGGAGGAATTATTTGGGGTCGGTCTATCGGATTTGGTGGCCACGGCAACAGCTGGGAAATCCACCTTTTTACCTCAGGTCCCCTCCCAACAGAAAAAGACACCGTCTTTTCAGCCGCAGTCCTTTCGTTCCTATAAGAACAAGCGGGCAAAAGGACAGTCATATCTGCCCCGAGGCAAAGGAAAGGGTAAGAGAGTGCACCAAGCAGCTCCCTTCCAGGAGCAGAAGCCCTCCCCGGCTTCTGCAAAGCCCTCAGCATGACGTTGGGGCTTTACAAGCGGACTCAGGGGCGGTGGGGGGTCGACTCAAGAATTTCAGCGCACAGTGGGCTCACTCACAGGTGGACCCCTGGATCCTGCAGGTAGTATCTCAGGGTTACAGGTTGGAATTCGAGAAGTCTCCCCCTCGCCGGTTCCTAAAGTCTGCTCTGCCAACGTCTCCCTCAGACAGGGCGACGGTATTGGAAGCCATTCACAAGCTGTATTCTCAGCAGGTGATAGTCAAGGTACCCCTCCTACAACAGGGAAAGGGGTATTATTCCACACTATTTGTGGTACCGAAGCCGGACGGCTCGGTAAGACCTATTCTAAATCTGAAATCTTTGAACCTGTACATACAAAAATTCAAGTTCAAGATGGAGTCACTCAGAGCAGTGATAGCGAATCTGGAAGAAGGGGACTTTATGGTGTCCCTGGACATCAAGGATGCTTACCTGCATGTCCCAATTTGCCCTTCACATCAAGGGTACCTCAGGTTCGTGGTGCAAAACTGTCATTATCAGTTTCAGACGCTGCCGTTTGGATTGTCCACGGCACCTCGGGTCTTTACCAAGGTAATGGCCGAAATGATGTTTCTTCTGCGAAGAAAAGGCGTATTAATTATCCCTTACTTGGACGATCTCCTGATAAGGGCAAGGTCCAGAGAACAGCTGGAGGACGGAGTAGCACTAACCCAAGTAGTGCTGCAACAGCACGGGTGGATTCTGAATTTTCCAAAATCTCAATTGACCCCGACGACACGTCTGCTGTTCCTGGGAATGATTCTGGACACGGTTCAGAAAAAGGTGTTTCTTCCGGAGGAGAAAGCCAGGGAGTTATCCGAACTTGTCAGGAACCTCCTAAAACCAGGAAAAGTGTCTGTGCATCAATGCACAAGAGTCCTGGGAAAAATGGTGGCTTCTTACGAAGCGATTCCATTCGGCAGATTCCACGCACGAACTTTTCAGTGGGATCTGCTGGACAAATGGTCCGGATCTCATCTGCAGATGCATCAGCGGATAACTTTGTCTCCACGGACAAGGGTGTCTCTTCTGTGGTGGTTGCAGAGTGCTCATCTGTTAGAGGGCCGCAGATTCGGCATACAGGACTGGGTCCTGGTGACCACGGATGCCAGTCTGAGAGGCTGGGGAGCGGTCACACAGGGAAGAAACTTCCAGGGAGTGTGGTCAAGCCTGGAGATGTCTCTTCACATAAATATACTGGAGCTAAGAGCGATTTACAATGCTCTAAGCCTGGCAAAACCCCTGCTTCAGGGTCAGCCGGTGTTGATCCAGTCGGACAACATCACGGCAGTCGCCCACGTAAACAGACAGGGCGGCACAAGAAGCAGGAGGGCAATGGCAGAAGCTGCAAGGATTCTTCGCTGGGCGGAAGATCATGTGATAGCACTGTCAGCAGTGTTCATTCCGGGAGTGGACAACTGGGAAGCGGACTTCCTCAGCAGACACGATCTACACCCGGGAGAGTGGGGACTTCATCCAGAAGTCTTCCACATGATTGTGAACCGTTGGGAAAAACCAAAGGTGGATATGATGGCGTCCCGCCTCAACAAAAAACTGGACAGGTATTGCGCCAGGTCAAGAGACCCTCAGGCAATAGCTGTGGACGCTCTGGTAACACCGTGGGTGTTCCAGTCAGTGTATGTGTTTCCTCCTCTGCCTCTCATACCAAAAGTACTGAGAATTATATCTCGTGGCTCCGGATTGGCCAAGAAGAACTTGGTACCCGGAACTTCAGGAGATGCTCACGGAAGATCCGTGGCCTCTACCTCTAAGACGGGACCTGCTTCAGCAGGGACCGTGTCTATTCCAAGACTTACCGCGGCTGCGTTTGACGGCATGGCGGTTGAACGCCGAATTCTAAGGGAAAAAGGCATTCCGGAAGAGGTCATCCCTACCCTGGTAAAAGCCAGGAAGGAGGTGACTGCACAACATTATCACCGCATTTGGAGAAAATATGTTGCGTGGTGTGAGGCCAGGAAGGCCCCGACGGAGGAATTTCAACTGGGTCGATTCCTACATTTCCTGCAAACAGGATTGTCTATGGGCCTCAAATTAGGGTCCATTAAGGTTCAAATTTCGGCCCTGTCGATTTTCTTCCAGAAAGAATTGGCTTCAGTTCCTGAAGTCCAGACTTTTGTAAAAGGAGTACTACATATACAGCCCCCGGTTGTGCCCCCAGTGGCTCCGTGGGATCTTAATGTAGTTTTGGATTTTCTCAAATCCCATTGGTTTGAGCCACTCAAATCGGTGGATTTGAAATATCTTACATGGAAAGTAACCATGCTACTGGCCCTGGCTTCAGCCTGGAGAGTGTCAGAATTGGCGGCTTTATCGTATAAAAGCCCATATCTGATTTTCCATTCGGACAGGGCAGAACTGCGGACGCGTCCTCAGTTTCTGCCTAAGGTGGTTTCAGCGTTTCACCTGAACCAGCCTATTGTGGTGCCTGCGGCTACTACCGATTTTGGAGGATTCCAAGTTGCTGGACGTTGTCAGGGCATTGAAAATATATATTTCAAGGACGGCTGGAGTCAGAAAATCTGACTCGCTGTTTATACTGTATGCACCCAACAAGCTGGGTGCTCCTGCTTCTAAGCAGACGATTGCTCGTTGGATTTGTAGCACAATTCAACTTGCACATTCTGTGGCAGGCCTGCCACAGCCTAAATCTATCAAGGCCCATTCCACAAGGAAGGTGGGCTCATCTTGGGCGGCTGCCTGAGGGGTCTCGGCATTACAACTCTGCCGAGCAGCTGCGTGGTCGGGGGAGAACACGTTTGTAAAATTCTACAAATTTGATACCCTGGCTAAAGAGGACCTGGAGTTCTCTCATTCGGTGCTGCAGAGTCATCCGCACTCTCCCGCCCGTTTGGGAGCTTTGGTATAATCCCCATGGTCCTGACGGAGTCCCAGCATCCACTAGGACGTCAGAGAAAATAAGATTTTACTTACCGATAAATCTATTTCTCGTAGTCCGTAGTGGATGCTGGGCGCCCATCCCAAGTGCGGATTGTCTGCAATACTTGTACATAGTTATTGTTACAAAAAAAATCGGGTTGTTATTGTTGTGAGCCGTCTGTTCAGAGGCTCCTACGTTTGTCATACTGTTAACTGGGTTCAGATCACAGGTTGTACGGTGTGATTGGTGTGGCTGGTATGAGTTTTACCCGGGATTCAAAATCCTTCCTTATTGTGTACGCTCGTCCGGGCACCGTATCCTAACTGAGGCTTGGAGGAGGGTCATAGGGGGAGGAGCCAGTGCACACCACCTAGTCCTAAAGCTTTTATTTTTGTGCCCTGTCTCCTGCGGAGCCGCTAATCCCCATGGTCCTGACGGAGTCCCAGCATCCACTACGGACTACGAGAAATAGATTTATCGGTAAGTAAAATCTTATTTTATCCAGTTTATCTGGATGACAGATTTTGTTGGACTGTCAGGTTTATGGGAACATCCTGTAACCAGGAGCAACATGGGAACTTCAAAGACTATTCATAGTGATCAATTAACGCATTTGCAGAAGAAATGGTGTATGTCCTTTCTCCAGAAGGATACAGTCTGCTTCCAAACCTTAAGGCCCATACACACTTGACGATGCACATGTCGTTAACGACTTCCCTTGAACAGCTGAGCAAACGACATGAGCATACACACTATCAACGACCAAAGACCATTCATCGTTGAAGCATCCAAGCTGAACAGTTTATTAAAATAATGAGCTGGGAACAGGGCTGGCGAGTCCAGTGTAATGGCGCTGGGTGTGTCCGGGGAGTGGCTTGGTCGTTGGTCGTTCACACCATACACGTTCAACGACGTCTCTATTTGGTAACGACCATAGTGGAAATTGAGCATACATGCTCCACAGATAAGCGAGGGTCGTTAACGTCCCGCGGGGCTGCGCATCAGTGGTCGTCGGATGCATACACACTTGACGATATAATGAGCGACGTCATTGATGAGGGCTGAAATGAACGACGTCGCTCATTTTATCGTCAAGTGTGTATGGGCCTTAAGTGTGAGATGTGCCAACGAGATCTAAACTGAGATTTAGTATTATATGGGTGAATCAGGATAAGCTATAGCAATTTTTGAACCAGCTCAGGGATTGTAACATAAAGGAATGAGCAAAGTGAGTAACTTGAAGATACATATAAAATTGTTTTTAGGTGTATGATACTGGTTATGAAGGCACTAAAAGGGAGAATGACTCCACCATGGTCGAAAACATATCTTTGATTCTGGCTATACCTTTATCCCTCTAGTTAAGAAGTAAGTTATCTAGCCCAAGGGTGAATAATGGATTGCCTGTAAAAGTAATATATGTAGAACTAGTTACCAACAACATTAATGCCAGTGACGGCTGTGCGCGGCCAAATGGGGAAGCACTTGAATTCCTCTGTCCGGTCACAATCTAGTAGTGGCAGTCAGTTTACAAAATACTTGAATTCCCACCATAGCAGTGAAGAGCAGTGTTAGCCTTTTGTTATATTAGGATAAGTAAAAGGCCTAGAGGTTTTCACACACATGATTTTCCAAGCCACAAGTGTCATAAAAAATAAATAGACAATATGTGAGGGGGAATGAGATTTTTGGGAGTATGAAGAGAAGTGCAGTCGCCGAGAATAGTGCAAACATAGCCAATGTAGTGGGAGCAAGAGTATTATTACTATTGTTTTTTTATATAGCGCACACATTCCACAGCTCTTTACAGAGAGTATTTGGCCATTCACATCAGTTCCTTCCCCAGTGGAGCTTACACTCTATATTCCCTATCACACTCACGCTAGGTTCATTGAATCCCAACAAAATTAACCCTATCAGTGTAGTTTTGGATTGTGGGAGGAAACCTGGGTAACTAATATTTTGATAATATGACCAAAAACAGAAGCAGCCATATTTCTGAAGTTTATAGGAAATATAAGGTCTGCTTAGCTTCCGCATAGTTGATTGGACAGATATTCACAGTATAGATGAACCAAAACATATTGTAGAAGCAACCCAGGAGTTTAAGGCTGGAAAGTGGAATATTCTGTAGTGGCGGAGTTAATCGTCTGATCTCAACCAGTATGCCTTTCACTTGCTAGAGACCAAATTAAATGCAGAAAGACCCACGAGCAAACAAGTGAAGATCACTGCAGGGCAAAGTGTAACACAGGAGTGAACCCAGCATTTGGTGATGTCCATGGGTTCCAGACTTCAGGCAGTCATTGCTTGCAAAGGATTCTTAAAACAATAAGTACTAAAAATTAACATTGTATTTATGATTTATGTTCCTTGGTCCAATTGCATTTGAGCCCATGATTCATTTGTTTAATTTCAAATCCACTGTGAAGGCGTACAGAGCGAAAATTATGAAAATTGTGTCAGTGTCCAAATATGTTTAGACCTAACTGTGTATATCCACAGAGCCCAGAGACCTTTTTTATTCAGATTTATCAAACAATATTTCCATGTGCGAATTTCGTGGTCAGGCTGCCCCTAGGCACATTATTGGTTCCACCCCCTCCCCCCGCATCAAGTCACTGCTCTCTTCATTTCAGGGCCAGTACGGATGCCTCCAGATTGCCAAAGCTGCCCCACCCCTGAAAGTCGCATAAAATAACAAAAAAATAAGTCATAATGACAAATAAAACATCACCTGGCCTCATCATCTTACTGTGACGCTGAATTTAAATCCAGCTGGAAAGTGACCACAGATGTTTTGCAATGCTGAGAAGTGTTCAGCTGTGTTAACGGTGTTCCTATAGTGCCCCCTCCCCATTTTGCTTGCTTGGAGAAAAACAGCATGTGCCTTTCTTTTAGGGAGCACTTTTTCCTTATTGAAGTAAAAACTGTAATTTTTTATTTTTTTATTTGTTAAAGTGAAAGTCTGAACAATACAGAAAAAACAAAAAAAAAGTTACTATTAGAGCCAATTCAATTAGCAGCACTATACATTGCTTATGCCACTAACCGTTATCTATCATAACCTGCATCTTCTTGGCCACTTTTTCAAGATTAGGTTGATTTTTCCTACTTTTCCTCACATTTCTCATGGGTACTATGCAAACTTACTTTGCAACCTCCGCAATAAGCATTTTATAATTGAATAGCGGTGGTAGCAGGCAGGGGTGTAGCGAGGGTGGCTCCGGTGGAGCTTGAGCACTGGGCGCCGGAGACTTTAGAGGGCGAGCTGTCACCCGCCACCCCCCTTCCCACAGGCCACTGTACTGACAGCCACAGAGCAGGAGGAGGAGAAGCAGAAGGGCACACACTGACTCGGAGACTAGGTAGGGAACAAGGCAGGCCAGCGGCGACAGCAGGATACACTGACAGCTGGCACATGTCAGAGCTCTGCTGCCCTATTTATGTCTCACTGTCTGCTTGTAGCAGGCTTACTTCTGTCCTGCAGCACCACACTCTGCCCCTGCTGCTACAGCACCTCTGCCTTTCCTGGAAACTGCAGCACATGTCTCTACTTCAGATGCTGCCGCAGCTCTCTTTGCCCTAGCTGCTGCAGCACCTCTTTCTGCCTCAGCTTCTGCAAAACCTCTCTCTGCCTTGGCTGCTGTAGTACCTCTATCTGCCCCGTCTGCGGCAGCACTTCTCTCTACATTGATGCTGCAACACCTCTCTGCCCCAGCTGCTGCTGCAGCACCTCTCTCTGAATTAGAAGCTGCAGCACCTCATTTTGTCTCTCAGGCTGCTGCAGCACTTCTCTCTGCCCCTCAGACTGCTGTGGTGCAGCTCTCTGTGCCCTTCAGGCAATTCTGGGACATTTTCATTGAAGCATAGTGGGATTAGCAAGTCTTGGATGGCAATTCTAGAGCGTTATTTTCATTGAGGCATTGGGGGTTTTTCAAATCAGGTGGGAGGGAGTTAATTTTGGTACATTATTTTCATTGAGAGTTTGGAGGTTTCAGGTCTCTGGGGGGGGGATTATTATATTGGGGGTGTCTGTTTTGGGGCATTATTTTCATTCAGAGATTGGGGTGTTATCAGGTCTGGGGGGGTCACATTTGGGGCTTTATTTTCAATGAGGAATTGGGGGTTGTGAGGTCACGTCAGTCGGGATATGTATAGTTTTCTTTTATTTTTATTTATTTGAATTAAACAAGTAAATAGTTAAATACAGCTATTTCCATAGCGGCTATACCATGGTGTAATGTGTATAAGGGGCTCAACCATAGTGTAATGTGTATAAGGGGCTCTACTGTGTGGTGTAACATTTATAAGGGATACAACTGTGTGGTCTAATGTGAATAATGGACACTACTGTGTAATGTGAATTGGTACTATTCTGTGGCCACGCACCTTCCCAATAAAGCCATTATTTATTTATTATTACCAGTTATTCATATAGTGCACACACATTCCGTATCACTTTACAGAAAATATTGTGCCATTCACATCAGTCCCTGCACCATGGGAGCTTACAATCTATGGGGGTCATTCCGACCTGATCGTAGCTGTGCTAAATTTAGCATAGCTACGATCACTGACACAGACATGCGGGGGGACGCCCAGCACAGGGCTAGTCCGCCCCGCATGTCTGGCCGCCCCTTTCCCCGCACAATTACAAAAAGCATCACACAGCTGCAATGTTTTTGTACTTGAAGAGTAACTCCCGGCCAGCGTAGCTCCTACGGCTGGCCGGGAGTTACTTGTCGCTGCCCTGGGTCGCAGCAGCTGCGTGTGACATCACGCAGCCGCTGCGGCCTGCCCCCCGCATGGTACGGCCATGCCTGTGTTGGCTGGACCACGCCCTGTAAACGGCGGCAAAACACTGCCTTCCGACCCCTCCCACCCAGCGACCGCCTCTGCCTGTCAATCGGGCAGAGGCGATCACTAGGCAATGACGGCCTTCGGCTGTCTGGCATGCGGCGCACTGCGGCGCCAGCACATGCGCAGTTGTGACCCGATCGTACCGATGTGAACAACTGCAGCGTGCAATCGGGTCAGAATGACCCCCTATATTCCTTATCCTACACTACACACACACCAGGGTTAGGTTAATTGGCTCCCAACAAAAATTGTCAGTTTATTTTTGGATTGTGTGCACAGGGAGAATATACAAATTCCACACAGTTAGGGCCGTGGTGGGAGTCGAACCCATGACCTCAGTGCTGTGAGACAGTATTGCTAACCATTACATCATCCGTACTGCCATGCCCCTATATTGTTACAAGCCTTCAGCACACACTGACCCTATTTTAAACATGGGGATCACCCAAAGGAAACTTTCGCCCTGAGCTCCACAAGGTCTAGAACCGGCCATGTCACTGATTTAGGATTTTTAAATATTATTTCTTTTCAAATGTAACATGCCAACACATGTTGGCCAGGCCCCCAATTCAGTACAGGGGAGGAGGGCTCCGAAACATACCCTTGCTCCGGGCACCATGGCACATAGCTACACCTCTGGTAGCAGTATCGCTTTCTGAATATATCTGGCAAACTATGCAGTAATATAACTAACGGTGAAATCTCTGCTTAAAGTGTGTAATTGAACCGACCCCTAGTCTGTTCTATAAGCAGTAATTAGGAAGACATAATCTAGGACATATCTACAAGTATATTGTTACTTTTTAAAATTTCAGTTTGATAAGCCATTATACAAACAAAAGAATTTAGAAAATACATGTTTGTGAACCATGGAAAAGAGTATTGAACAGTTTACAAATGTAAAAATATAAGTAACTACTTGTTAAAAAAAAAAAGAGGGGTGGGGGGGTGTCAGATACTACAGAAATTATTAGTAGTTGCCATGATTTGGAAGGAGAACTTGGTTGAAAAACTTAACTGGCATGGTCAGATCACATTCGACCGCGCCACCCCACTGTGTCCCCCAGTTTTTGATGAGGAGATGCATTCTGCAAATGTGCATAATATTTTTAAAAACTTTTTAAACTATATTAAATTGTCATGACGTGAATTGTCTTGACGTGAAGGACGTCATCATGACCCCATCTCCTGCCTCAGAATGCCTGTAAGCTCTGCATTGTGTAACGGGGCGGCTTCACAATGATGCAATTTTGTGGACACGCCCCTTACTCCATCCCTGTCCAGCTACACCCTTGTGACCATGCCCCCAGTAATGCCGAGCTGGCTGTCACAGCATCGGCAAGTATGATCTGACCTTAGCTCTAGGATTCTGCAGAAACCCAATGCATCTGTGTCCACACCTAAGGAGGAGTTCCCTATCGTAAGTTGGTTTATCACTTTCTCCATAAAGACTGTATGCCAGACAAGGGTGAGATGTATTGACTTTACACATGTGGTGCCAGTATGGCTCTTCCCGCTTCACCTCTTTACCGAATCAAAGTTAGAGGTACTAGCACCGAGATATATTATATTGTTTCAGCTGCTGGTGAGGGAGTGAAAACTCTCCCCTCCGGCAATCCCTGTCAGCGTCCACAGTGCGTCAGCCTAGTACTGATGCGCTGTCTCTCCCTGCATCTGTGTCCAGATTTTTGGCTATGTGGCTATTGGTAGACGCTAGATTATGGAATTTGGTGTTCATTTAAATCTTGTGGAGGGTAACACAGATGAAGTTTCATGTATTTTCTCCCGGAAATGGTAATTCATCGGACCGGTCCACTATTGGAGATGTTCCATGTGACAGAATTTCTTCCAGCATTTAAGGTCAAAATTAAGGAAGCAACTTGTTGAATCAGTTTTATTCTTTTGTGGCTTTTTACAGTATTTTATTAACTGTGTTTCTTCTACTTTTAGATCAATGCTTCCAGTGCCTCCTACTGTAGGACCAGCCTTTAGCTTCGAGTTGGATGTAGAAGATGGGGAGGTGGAAAACTATGAGGTTGGTGTATGTATTCACAAACCTTTTTTATTTGCTATTACTAGATGCATTTTTATTTATTTATTTAATTTTAAGTAAATGTGTATATATATATATATATATATAGAGAACAGTGGACTACACTATTGCTATATGCTATGATGGCGTATTACTCTGCAAACTCAAGTTTTACAACCTAGTGAATTAAAGTTCTACTCATCTATTTGTCGCTGTGGAGCACTGTTTGTACCAAATTGGCATTGTGTTTAATAGATTGAAGAGAGAGAGATACATTCCTGTTCCATAGAGTGCACACGAGTGGAGGTAGGCAGTTTCAGGTATGAAGAGCTAGCAAGTGCAACTGGGATAAAAGCTATTAATGTTAGAAATAATGGTGCATCCAATGGAAAATGATGCAATAGTGCAGGTAAAGGCTACAATTGAATTAGGTTATAGGCTTAGTAAAGCTTGAGCGTAATAAGGATTTGTAGGTGGTATAAGCAATGGAGTTGAATAGGGATTTGGGATAGTATGGAGGGAAGAAATATGGATGGTAAATCAATTGAAGGTATAAGGAGACAGAAAAGCATTGGAGAGCCCCACTCTGTGTTACGCTGATTATTTCTGCTGCGGGGTACACTGGGCTCCACAAGGATAGACATTGGGGTGTAGAGTAGGATCTTGATCCGAAGCACCAACAGGCTCAAAAGCTTTGACCTTCTTCTCAAGATGCATAGAGCCGCCTCCTATAACACCCCGCCTCCGTGCACAGGAGCTCAGTTTTGTAGCTGGTGCTTGCAGTGCAAGCATGTAACAGGAAGAGCTGCTCACAGCAGCTCTAGAAAAAGCTTTTTCTGAGGAAAAAAAGACTACAAGGGCTGCAGCAGAGGCACAGATTGTGTTAGATGTCAGTAGACATCAACTGCTGCAGCTCCATCTCTCCCCCAGCGGCGCTGTACACTCCCGCGCCCTGGTTGCCGGGTACCTACAGCAGGAGGCTCCGGTTTTCTTCCAAGTCAGTCACACACGGCTGGGGCTCTCTGGGATCGCGTGGCCGCACTTCGTGAGGAGGTAAGTGCACTTTATCGCGATCCGGCACGGCTGGTGGACACTGTGGCAGTACAGGCGATCCCACTAGATCATCGGGGCATGGGTGCAGGTCAGGTTTTCTCTCTAAACCTTTTTACAAGCAGCCCGCAGTACCTGGTGGTTTTGCCAGCAGAGGGGATAAGGCTTAGACCTGGAGCCCCAGCCCCAGGGCGCCATTTCCAGTAAATGTTCCCGCCCTGGAGCTGCATATCTGTCTCTCCCTCACTCCCTGTCAGTGTTTGGGCGCTATTTCTCCAGCTACACTGTTCCTGGGACTGCTTGGGCAAATCCTCCTTTGTAAAGCCGCCTGGTTGTCAGCGCTGCGACTTTACATGACACTTAAGTATTCTACATGTCAATTAGACAGTGTTAGTTAAGAAAGAGTACATTTAGTTAGGCGTTTCTAGTACAATTACCCTGTGATATACATCCAGTTCTTACTGTGCAGTATTATATCTATTGATTATTTATATATATATATATATATATATATATATATATATATATATATATATATATATATATATATATATATATATATATAATAAAAGCTGGTCCAGTGCAGTATTATTGTTGGTAATAACCTCTGCATTGTATAACTGTGACTATATGTGTGTGCATTAGCTTGCTGAGTGATTTCCATTGCGTGTCTCTCACTCACCTTGCGATCCCTATATTCTATAACCTGAGGGGGCTTGGTGCGTCAGGTTTTATAATATAGGATATTCACAAGATATACTCTAATTTGTATTTTTTCTGTGATTTTAGTCACCATATCTCTCCTGTATCTCTGCTTGTGCTGACTACACTGCGCAGGGGTTTGGGCATGAGGTATTGTGCTGCTGACAATTGTACTGTGTTACCTGATATTGCAAGTTATATCATGTCTGCTTCTGAAGGTAACGGTTCTGGGGCTGAACACACTGCCGGTGTTGCTGAAGCCACAGATCCCTATGAGGAGACTATAGCAGCTGCGGGGTCTGGTTCTGGGGGCTCCTTGCCCCCCAGTGGGACTTTGGCGACGGGGGTCCATAATGACCCACCGTGGGTTACTTTCTCCACGCTTCTAAATACGCTAGTTACTAAACTAACACCCCCTATGGGACCTCCTATGCCGGTTCAACCGTATGTGGTCCCCGTGGCTAACCCGCCGTGGGCAGATAATTTGTCTGCTCAATTGAAGAAATTTAACCAGTCCTTGGCTACTAAAAGTCCTCGCTCGCCTAATGACCATGGGGTCCTCTAAGCGAGCTCTTACCTCCTCACAATCCACTGCTGTCACTGACACCTCGTCTGATGAAGATGGCGCTTACACTGACCCCACAGATTCTGACACAGATACTGCTGATGGGGAGGATAGTTCACAGGTAAATGTTCCTGATCTTTTGGAGGCTATTAAGTTGATTCTACAGATTACGGATGATCCCGAGCCATCCGTCCCTCCTAAGAAACCAGATAGGTTCAAGCGTCAGAAGGTGGTTAAACAAGTTTTACCTCACTCTGACCACCTAGTGGATATACGTCAGGAATCCTGGGGAAAGCCAGGAAAGAAGTTTGTGCCTCAAAAGAAGATGCTGGCTCGCTATCCCCTCGCGCCAGAGCTGTCTAAAATTTGGGAAACTCCTCCTCCAGTAGACTCTCATGTGGCTAGGATGGTGGTTTCCTCAGCTCTACCTGTCACTACCGTCATGTCTCTAAAAGAGCCTACGGATAAACGTGTGGAGAATTGTCTGAAAGCGATTTACAACCTCACGGGTGCTGCACAAGGGCCCACTATTGCAGCAACATGGGCTGCAGAGGCTATTGAAGCATGGGCCCTAGAGTTGGAAGCTGAAATCTCTTCTGACTATGCTAGACAATGCTTGTCATATATTGTCACAGCTTCTCGCTATATTAAAGAGGCGGCTTCTAATGCCGGTATTCTAGCAGCCAAGGCCTCTACTACGTCAGTCCTGGCTCGCCGGATATTGTGGCTGAGATCCTGGTCTGTGGATCTGGACTCTAGAAAAACCCTGGAGGTACTCCCAGTCAAGGGAGAGATTCTGTTTGGGGAGGACTTAAATAAGATAGTGGCGGACTTGGCTACTGCCAAAACTGCCTGTCTGCCAAGTACCGCTCCTTCTGTGTCGAAGGCTAAAGGTACTTCCTTACACCCCTTTCGTCCTTCAGGTAAAGCAAAAGGTCAGGCGTACCACAAGCAGGCCCGCACTTCCAAACCTGGTAAGCCAAAGCCCAAAAGAGCCTGGGCTGCCCGTCGGCCAGCTTCCAAGACCGATAAGCCTGCCGCATGACGGGGCGGGCCTCCCCCTGGGGGATCCCAGGGTGGGGGGGGCCGGCTTCTAGGGTATACCCAGGAATGGTTGAAGACCACTTCAGATGCCTGGGTACGGGAAGTCGTCACTCGAGGTTACGCCATAGCCTTCAAAAACCGTCCCCCTCATCGATTTTGTCTGACAGACGTCCCTTTGGACCAGACAAAGGCAAAAACTCTACACTCGGTGGTACAGACCCTCCTGGATACAGGAGTGGTGGTACAGGCAGGTGCTTCTTGCTCAGAGGGGGCCGGGGGTACTATTCTCCGCAGTTTCTAGTCCCGAAACTGAATGGGTCTTCTCGGCCCATTCTCAGCCTCAAGGCATTGAACTGGTTTGTGAAAGTTTCCAAGTTCCGTATGGAAACCCTTCGCTCTATAGTTCTGGCCTTGGAACCTGGGGATTATATGGTCTCCCTGGACATACAAGATGCTTACCTGCAAATTCCTATAGCAGTGTCACATCAGCAGTACCTGAGGTTTGCGATTGGCAACCTCCATTACCAGTTTCGGGCGTTACCTTTTGGTTTAACTACGACTCCGCGAGTATTCACCAAAGTTATGGTGGTAATGACGGTGGTACTCCGCCGTCAAGGGATCAGGATCCTGCTGTATCTGGACGACTTGTTGATCCTGGCAAATTCCCCAGAACTTCTCCTACGTAATCTGTATATGACTGTCCGGTTTCTGCAAGCCCACAGGTGGCTCATCAACTAGAAGAAATCCTCCCTGGTTCCTGCTCAGAGCATGGTGCACCTGGGAGCGCTATTGGACACTCACAACCAGCGGTTGTTCTTGTCCCAGGAGAAAGTCCTGAAGCTTCAGGACAAGATTCGTTGCTTCCTTTCTCATCCGCAAGTGTCGATACATTCGGCGATGCAGGTGCTGAGCCTCATGGTGTCAGCATTTGACATGGTGGAGTATGCTCAATTCCATTCTCACCCCCGCCAGAGGCTGATTCTAGCCAAGTGGGACGGCCTGCCTCACCGGATCAGGTCTCACATGATCTCATTGACTCCGGAGGTCCGTCTGTCGCTGAACTGGTGGCTCCAGGACCAATGATTTGTGCAGGGGCCGTCCCTTCTGGATATCCGACTGGGTCCTGTTGACAGATGCCAGTCTAAGAGGTTGGGGTGCGGTGCTGGAGCAACACTCCCTTCAGGGCCGGTGGATCTCCTCTCGATCAACATTCTGGAATTGCGGGCGGTCTTCAATTCGTTGAACCTGGCCCAGCATTTAATTCAGAACCGTCCTGTTCAAGTACAGTCGGACAACGCCACCACAGTGGCTTACATAAATCATCATGGCGGCACTCGAAGCCGGTTGGCAATGAAGGAAGTCTCACGGATTCTGCAATGGGCGGAACGCCATCTACCGGCCGTATCGGCAATATTCATTCCAGGAGTCCTGAATTGGGAAGCAGACTTTCTCAGTCGTCAGGACGTACACGCCGGAGAGTGGGGCCTCCATCCAGCAGTGTTTCAACTCCTAGTGGAAAAGTGGGGCTTTCCAGACGTAGATCTGATGGCGTCTCGACACAATCACAAGGCTTCGGTCTTCGGAGCAAGGACAAGGGATCCTCAAGCAGCATTCGTGGATGCGCTGGCGGTGCCGTGGAGGATTCGGCTGCCATACATGTTCCCTCTGGTGTCACTCCTGCCCAGGGTAATTCGGAAGTTCAAGCAAGAAAGAGGAATTCTGCTTCTCATAGCTCCAGCGTGGCCCAGACGGCACTGGTTCTCAGACCTGCAGGGCCTATCGTCAGAGCGTCCAATTCTACTTCCACAACGCCCAGACCTCCTCGTTCAGAGCCCCTGTGTCTACCAGGACCTAGCCCGGCTATCTTTGACGGTGCGGCTCTTGAAGCTTCCGTCTTGAGGGCTAAAGGGTTTTCTGAGGCGGTCATTCAAACTTTGTTGCAGGCCCGGAAACCGGCTTCTGCTCGGATTTACCATAGGGTCTGACATTCTTACTTTGTTTGGTGCGCATCTAACAATTATGACGCTTCCACGTTTAGTACAGCCAAGTTGTTGGCCTTTCTTCAGCAGGGCCTGGACTTAGGCCTGCGTCTGGCCTCCCTCAAGGTTCAAATATCTGCCTTGTTGGTGTGGTTTCAGAGAAAGATTGCGACTTTACCTGATGTGCATACCTTTACTCAGGGTGTGTTGCGTATCCAACCTCCCTACGTCCCGCCTGTGGCTCCTTGGGACTTGTTGGTGGTTTTGGAGGCGTTACAAGAGTCTCCGTTTGAACCTCCTGGTTCAGCTGATCTTGAGTGGTTTTCCCTTAAGGTGGTGTTTCTGCTGGCTATTGCTTCAGCTGGAAGAGTGTCGGATTTGGGTGCCTTGTCTTGTAGTTCCCCATATCTGATATTTCACCGTGACCGGGTGGTTCTTAGGACTCGTCCCGGTTATTTGCCTAAGGTGGTTTCTTCGTTCCACCTTAATCAGGAGATTGTGGTACCGGCCTTTGTCTCTCCTGATCTGTCTCTCAAAGAGCGGTCTTTGGATGAGGTACGGGCTCTCCGTATCTATGTGAAGAGAACTGCTTCTGTTAGGAAATCTGATTCTCTCTTTATTCTGTTTGGGTTTCACAAACGGGGCTGGCCTGCTCACAAGCAGACTTGGCCAGATGGATTAGAATGGTGATTGCACATGCTTATGTGAGGGCTGGTCTGTCAGCTCCTGCTCACATTATGGCCCATTCTACTTGGTCTGTTGGACCTTCTTGGGCGGCCCGCCGTGGTGCGACCCTTGAACAATTGTGCATGGTGGCTACGTGGTCCTCAGTGAACACGTTCATAAGGTTCTATGCCTTCGATACTGCCGCTTCCCAGGATGCTTCTTTTGGACGCCGGGTTCTTGTGCCCGCTTCAGTGCGTCCCCTCCCATAAGGAACTGCTTTAGGACATCCCCAATGTCTATCCTTGTGGAGCCCAGTGTACCCCGCAGCAGAAAACAAGTTTTATGGTAAGAACTTACCTTTGTTAAAACTCTTTCCGCGAGGTACACTGGGCTCCACAAGGCGCCCACCCTGATGCACTTGGCTTCTTTGGGTTGGTATGGTATTAGCCGCTGACACTTCTCCTGTCGGGAGAGTGTGGTGTTTGTGGCAACTTGCAGTTGTCATCTCTTTTACTTGCTACTGCATTGGGCTGGTTAACAAAACTGAGCTCCTGTGCACGGA
Source organism: Pseudophryne corroboree (assembly GCF_028390025.1). Lineage (NCBI taxonomy): Eukaryota > Metazoa > Chordata > Amphibia > Anura > Myobatrachidae > Pseudophryne > Pseudophryne corroboree. Next base: position 648,903,595 of record NC_086444.1, on the reverse strand, counting down.
GGCGGGGTGATATAGGAGGCGGCGCTATGCATCTTGGGAAGAAGGTCAAAGCTTTTGAGCCTGTTGGTGCTTCGGATCAAGATCCTACTCTACACCCCAATGTCTATCCTTGTGGAGCCCAGTGTACCCCGCAGCAGAAATAATCAGCGTAACACAGAGTGGGGCTCTCCAATGCTTTTCTGTCTCCTTATACCTTCAATTGATTTACCATCCATATTTCTTCCCTCCATACTATACCAAATCCCTATTCAACTCCATTGCTTATACCACCTACAAATCCTTATTACGCTCAAGTTTTACTAAGCCTATAACCTAAGTTCTTACCATAAAACTCGTTTTTTGCTGACCATTCCTATCTAATGTTTCTTGTTTGATTCTGGTATGACATGCTCAGCAAGCATTTAGAGAAGGTTGATGTTTTACAGAACAGCACTGTTACAATGTTGTAAACCTTTCTTTAAATGGCAGATTATATAGCTGTATTTTATATAGGGAGCCTCGCCTGTTTGTGCTGGGCCCTCCTGTATTTATGTCTAACCAATCTGAAAGATTAGTTGTTAACCCCTTACTGATTAATGCACATAACCTGTAATTAGGTGAATATTTTGTAAAATATATGTCTGGCTTATTTTGTTCTTTGCAGGCATTGCTAAATCTAGCCGAAAGACTTGGTGAAGCAAAACCACGAGGATTAACAAAAGCAGATATAGAACAGCTTCCATCATATAGGTTTAACCCGAACAACCACCAGTCAGAGCAGACCTTGTAAGTTTTTTTTGTTTGTTTTTTTGTTAATGTAAAGATAGATTTAAAGGTTTTTGTTTTGTTTTTTTGCTGATTTTAAAATTAAATTCTATTTGTTGCACTGTTCATGGATTAGTAATTGGGGTTTTCTGCGGAGCCTTATTTCTCGTGTTCTGCATTGTCTAATGCAGTGGTCCTCGCAATGAGGGGTGTCTGCATTAGGGAATGTTGGTCACCATTGAAATGCATACTAAAGGCAGATGGATAAAGACATTGTAAAAAAAAAAGTGTGTGTGTATAAAACTAAAAATCACACCTATTTAGATAGAGAGAGGCGTGATACATGTATAGTAGTAATAATCCAAATTATAAAAATATACGTGAAATATTTTCTTTCTGATGTGTGATTCAAAATGATTTTTCTCTAACGTCCTAGTGGATGCTGGGACTCCGTCAGGACCATGGGACTCCGTCAGGACCATGGGGAATAGCGGGCTCCGCAGGAGACAGGGCACATCTAAAAAAGCTTTTAGGTCACATGGTGCGTACTGGCTCCTCCCCCTATGACCCTCCTCCAAGCCTCAGTTAGGTTAAGTTAGGTTTTTGTGCCCGTCCGAGAGGGTGCAATCTAGGTGGCTCTCCTAAAGAGCTGTTTAGAAAAGTTTTTTTTTAGGTTTCAATCTCAGTGATTCCTGCTGGCAACAGGATCACTGCATCGAGGGACTTAGGGGAGAGATTTCCAACTCACCTGCGTGCAGGATGGATTGGAGTCTTAGGCTACTGGACACTTAGCTCCAGAGGGAGTCGGAACACAGGTCAGCCTGGGGTTCGTCCCGGAGCCGCGCCGCCGATCCCCCTTACAGACGCTGAAGAGACGGCAGAACGGAGGTCCGGAAAGCAGGCGGCAGAAGACTCCTCAGTCTTCTTGAAGGTAGCGCACAGCACGGCAGCTGTGCGCCATTGTTGTCACACGGCTCACTGACTCAGTCACGGAGGGTGCAGGGCGCTACTGGGGGCGCCCTGGGCAGCAATATAATTACCTTTAGTGGCAAAATAAATACATCACATATAGCCATTAAGGCTATATGTATGTATTTTAACCCAGGCCAGTTTCTTAAAAACCGGGGAAAAGCCCGCCGAAAAAGGGGCGGAGCTTATTCTCCTCAGCACTCAGCGCCATTTTCCTGCTCAGCTCCGCTGGTGAGGAAGGCTCCCAGGTCTCTCCCCTGCACTGCACTACAGAAACAGGGTAACAAAGAGAAGGGGGGCATAAATTGGCGATATTTATATATTAAGAGCGCATATATAGTAAACAACACCTTCTAGGGTTGTTTATATACATTTATAGCGCTTTTGGTGTGTGCTGGCAAACTCTCCCTCTGTCTCCCCAAAGGGCTAGGGGGTCCTGTCTTCGATTAGAGCATTCCCTGTGTGGCTGCTGTGTGTCGGTACGTGTGTGTCGACATGTATGAGGACGATGTTGGTGTGGAGGCAGAGCAATTGCCGATGATGGTAATGTCACCCCCTAGGGAGTCGACACCGGAATGGATGGCTTTAGTTATGGAATTACGTGATAATGTCAGCACATTACAAAAGTCAGTTGACGAAATAAGACGCCCGGCAAACCAGTTAGTACCGGTTCAGGCGTCTCAGACACCGTCAGGGGCTGTAAAACGTCCTTTACCTCAGTCAGTCGACACGGGTACCGACACAGATGAATCTAGTGTCGACGGTGAAGAAAAAAACGTATTTTCCAATAGGGCCACACGTTATATGATCACGGCAATGAAGGAGGCTTTGCAGATCTCTGATACTGCTGGTACCTCAAAAAGGGGTATTATGTGGGGGGTGAAAAAACTACCTGTATTTTTTCCAGAATCAGAGGAATTGAATGACGTGTGTGATGAAGCGTGGGTTAACCCCGATAGAAAACTGCTAATTTCCAAGAAGTTATTGGCATTATACCCTTTCCCACCAGAGGTTAGGGCGCGCTGGGAAACACCCCCTAGGGTGGATAAGGCGCTCACACGTTTATCAAAGCAAGTGGCGTTGCCGTCTCCTGATACGGCCGCCCTCAAGGATCCAGCAGATAGGAGGCTGGAAACTACACTGAAGAGTATATACACGCATACTGGTGTTATACTGCGACCGGCAATAGCCTCAGCCTGGATGTGCAGTGCTGGGGTAGTGTGGTTGGATTCTCTGACTGAAAATATTGATACCCTGGATAGGGACAGTATTTTATTGACTCTAGAGCAATTAAAGGATGCTTTCCTTTATATGCGAGATGCTCAGAGGGATGTTTGTACTCTAGCATCAAGAGTAAGCGCGATGTCCATATCTGCCAGAAGAAGTTTATGGACGCGACAGTGGTCAGGTGATGCGGATTCCAAGAGGCATATGGAAGTATTGCCATATAAAGGAGAGGAATTGTTTGGGGTCGGTCTTTCGGACCTGGTGGCCACGGCAACTGCCGGCAAATCCACTTTTTTACCTCAGACCCCCTCCCAACAGAAAAAGACACCGTCTTTTCAGCCGCAGTCCTTTCGCTCCTATAAAAAGCGACCAAAAGGACAGTCTTATCTGCCGCGAGGCAGAGGAAAGGGTAAGAAAGGGCAGCAAGCAGCCCCTACCCAGGAACAGAAGCCCGCCCCGGCTTCTACAAAGCCATCAGCATGACGCTGGGGCTTTACAAGCGGACTCAGGAACGGTGGGGGGTCGACTCAAGATTTTCAGCAATCAATGGGTTCACTCACAAGTGGACCCGTGGGTCCTGCAGATAGTATCTCAGGGTTACATGCTGGAGTTCGAAAGGTCTCCCCCTCGCCGGTTCCTAAAGTCTGCTTTACCAACGTCTCCCTCAGAAAGGACGTCGGTTTTGGAAGCCATTCACAAGCTGTATTCTCAGCAGGTGATAGTCAAGGTACCCCTCCTACAACAGGGAAAGGGGTATTATTCCACACTATTTGTGGTACCGAAACCGGACGGTTCGGTAAGGCCTATTCTAAATCTGAAATCCTTGAACCTGTACATAAAGAAATTCAAGTTCAAGATGGAGTCACTCAGAGCAGTGATAGCGAATCTGGAAGAAGGAGACTTCATGGTGTCCTTGGACATAAAAGATGCTTATCTACATGTCCCGATTTACCCCTCACACCAAGGGTATCTCAGGTTCGTGATACAAGACTGTCATTATCAGTTTCAAACGCTGCCGTTTGGGTTGTCCACGGCCCCTCGGGTCTTTACCAAGGTAATGACCGAAATGATGGTTCTTCTACGAAGAAAAGGCGTATTAATTATCCCTTACTTGGACGATCTCCTGATAAGGGCAAAGTCCAGAGAACAGCTGGAAGTCGGTGTAGCGCTAACACAAGTAGTGCTTCAGCAACACGGGTGGATTCTAAATCTTCCAAAATCTCAATTGACCCCGACAACACATCTGCTGTTCCTGGGCATGATTCTGGACACGGTTCAGAAAAAGGTATTTCTCCCGGAAGAGAAAGCAAGGGAGTTATCCGAACTTGTCAAGAACCTCCTAAAACCAGGAACTGTGTCAGTACATCAATGCACAAGAGTCCTGGGAAAGATGGTGGCTTCGTACGAAGCGATTCCATTCGGCAGATTCCATGCACGAACATTTCAGTGGGATCTGCTGGACAAATGGTCCGGATCGCATCTGCACATGCATCAGCGGATAACACTGTCACCGAGAACAAGGTTGTCTCTCCTGTGGTGGTTGCAGACTGCCCATCTGTTAGTGGGCCGCAGATTCGGCATACAGGACTGGGTCCTGGTGACTACGGATGCCAGCCTACGAGGTTGGGGAGCAGTCACAAAGGGAAGAAACTTCCAGGGCGTGTGGTCAAACCTGGAGACGTCTCTTCACATAAATATACTGGAGCTAAGAGCGATCTACAATGCTCTAAGCCTGGCAAAATCGCTGCTTCAGGGTCAGCCGGTGTTGATCCAGTCCGACAACATCACGGCAGTCGCCCACGTAAACCGACAAGGCGGCACGAGAAGCAGGAGTGCAATGGCAGAAGCTGCAAGGATTCTGCGCTGGGCGGAGAATCATGTCGTAGCACTGTCAGCAGTGTTCATCCCGGGAGTGGACAACTGGGAAGCAGATTTCCTCAGCAGACACGACCTTCACCCGGGAGAGTGGGGACTTCATCCAGAAGTTTTCCACATGATTGTGAACCGTTGGGAAAAACCAAAGGTGGACATGATGGCGTCTCGCCTCAACAAAAAATTGGACAGGTATTGCGCCAGGTCAAGAGACCCTCAGGCAATAGCTGTGGACGCTCTGGTAACACCGTGGGTGTACCAGTCAGTGTATGTGTTCCCTCCTCTGCCTCTCATACCAAAGGTACTGAGAATTATACGGAAAAGAGGAGTAAGAACAATACTGGTAGCTCCGGACTGGCCAAGAAGAACTTGGTATCCGGAACTTCAAGAGATGCTCACGGAGGATCCGTGGCCTCTACCTCTAAGAAGGGATCTGCTTCAGCAGGGACCTTGTATGTTCCAAGACTTACCGCGGCTGCGTTTGACGGCATGGCGGTTGAACGTCGGATTCTAAAAGAGAAGGGCATTCCTGAGGAAGTTATTCCTACTTTAATTAAAGCCAGGAAAGAAGTGACCGCACAACATTATCACCGCATTTGGAGAAAATATGTTGCGTGGTGTGAGGCCAAGAAGGCTCCAACGGAAGAATTTCAATTGGGTCGATTCTTACATTTCCTGCAAGCAGGATTGTCTATGGGCCTCAAATTGGGGTCCATTAAAGTTCAAATTTCGGCCTTATCAATTTTCTTCCAGAAGGAATTGGCGTCAGTGCCTGAAGTACAAACTTTTGTCAAAGGTGTACTACATATACAACCCCCAATAGTGCCTCCAGTGGCACCGTGGGATTTGAACGTGGTTCTAAATTTTCTCAAATCTCATTGGTTTGAGCCTTTAAAATCGGTAGATTTAAAATACCTTACATGGAAGGTAACCATGCTGTTGGCCCTGGCTTCAGCCAGGAGAGTTTCGGAGTTGGCAGCTTTGTCATACAAAAGCCCATATCTGATATTCCATTCGGACAGGGCAGAATTGAGGACACGTCCTCAATTTCTCCCTAAGGTGGTTTCGGCATTTCACTTGAACCAGCCTATTGTGGTGCCTGCGGCTACTAGCGACTTGGAGGACTCCAAGTTACTGGACGTTGTCAGAGCATTAAAAATATATATTTCAAGGACAGCTGGAGTCAGAAAATCTGACTCGTTGTTTACATTGTATGCACCCAACAAGTTGGGTGCTCCTGCGTCTAAACAGACGATTGCACGTTGGATATGTAGTACAATCCAACTTGCACATTCTGTGGCAGGCCTGCCACAGCCTAAATCTGTAAAGGCCCATTCCACAAGGAAAGTGGGCTCATCCTGGGCGGCTGCCCGAGGAGTCTCGGCATTACAACTTTGCCGAGCAGCTACGTGGTCAGGGGAGAACACGTTTGTAAAATTTTACAAATTTGATACTCTGGCTAAAGAGGACCTGGAGTTCTCTCATTCGGTGCTGCAGAGTCATCCGCACTCTCCCGCCCATTTGGGAGCTTTGGTATAATCCCCATGGTCCTGACGGAGTCCCAGCATCCACTAGGACGTTAGAGAAAATAAGAATTTACTTACCGATAATTCTATTTCTCATAGTCCGTAGTGGATGCTGGGCGCCCATCCCAAGTGCGGATTGTCTGCAATGCTTGTACATAGTTATTGTTACAAAAATCGGGTTATTACTGTTGTTGTGAGCCATCTGTTCAGAGGCTACTTCGTTTGTGTTATCATACTGTTAACTGGGTTCAGATCACAAGTTGTACGGTGTGATTGGTGTGGCTGGTATGAGTCTTACCCGGGATTCAAGATCCTTCCTTATTGTGTACGCTCGTCCGGGCACAGTACCTAACTGAGGCTTGGAGGAGGGTCATAGGGGGAGGAGCCAGTACGCACCATGTGACCTAAAAGATTTTTTAGATGTGCCCTGTCTCCTGCGGAGCCCGCTATTCCCCATGGTCCTGACGGAGTCCCATGGTCCTGACGGAGTCCCAGCATCCACTACGGACTATGAGAAATAGAATTATCGGTAAGTAAATTCTTATTTTATTTTAGGTTACTAATGACTCTTGTTGGTCAGGAGTATGTTAGGCTGCTATATCGCCTTAATTGTAAAATATTTTTCAGATGCGTAGTGTGCATGTGTGATTTCGAGTCAAGACAGCTACTAAGAGTCTTACCATGCAACCATGAATTCCATGCGAAGTGTGTCGACAAATGGCTTAAGGTGAGATTCTCATTCACAGAAGTTTATGGAATTTTATTTAGTTTGTGAAGTTGGGATCCCTGTAGTTTGGCTGTACACATGCTGAATTGTCCTCCCATAAATCAGTTTTGCTGATGAATTGCAGGCATACTTAAGGCCCATTTGGCAACTTCCTTTAAGACTCTATGGGCCACAAGTATTAAGCCTGGAGAAGTGATTAGTGCAAGGTGATAACGCACCAGCCAGCTCCTAGCTGTCAATTTTCAATTCCAGCTTGTAAGGCTAGGGTCACACACAGTGGTACAGCCTGCTTGACTGGAAGGAGAATTTTGTGTTCACACTGATCCTGTTCTGCCGGATGCCACAGAACAGGATGCGGCCGGTGCCACAACGGGATTTCAATATGTATGTGTTCAACTTGATATCCCGTCGTCCTGTCATGCTGCGGTTGGATCCGGTGGCTGTGGCACTGCTGCATGTGTGTAGACTGCCGCTTATGAGTCCTTGTGCAGACTCCTTCCAGCCAAGCTGTACAGCTGTGTGTGTGGCTGGTGCGTTAACGCCTTCCACTTATCACTTCTTTAGCTCTTCGCCAAACTTAATACATCTGGCCCTATTTTCTTGCAAACCATGAATTGTACATATGTGGACCTGACTGTAAAGCATTAGTACAGCAGTAGCTGGGAAACGTCACACTGTGTCAGGCTTATCTGTGACTGATCTTTGCTTTTAAAAACATTTCTTTGACACAATAAGCTCACTTTTACTTTATATCTTGGATGCGGGGGATGACTGAATTGTAAGTCTGAAACATCCAATACTTGGGTAAAGGGACCTGTTTCATTAGGGTTGAGTGGAATGTCTAAGAAAATGTAGTAAAAGTTAATAAGTTTTGGGTTCAGTAGTAGTTGTTTTTGAAAAACTTTTAAAATGTTATTTTGCTTCCATATTCTTGTTTTCTGTAATGTTTGTATCTGCTGTGCTTCTGTTTTTCCTGTACATTAAGCAGTAATATTTGTGTTTATGTCAAATTTTCTTTTTCTTTTTTTTTCTTTTCTCCCCCTTTCTAGGCAAATCGTACCTGCCCTATTTGTCGAGCGGATGCTTCAGAAGTGCATCGTGATTCCGAATGACCAATCTCAGAGCACAATTCTAGCTCGGGTGTTCCTAGTCACGTGTGTGTATGTGTAATTTCAAATGCACATGCGCAACAACTATCCATTTGAACTTAACCCGTGTGGCTTCCAGCCTATACTTTACACAAAAGGGTCTACGGACCTCATTTTGCACTGTGTGATTTTAATCAATTATAAAGCTTATAATTAGTCTTCACAATTATGGGATTGTTATACTAACCGTGTGATTGGGACTCCAAAGATTATTATCCTTTTTTTTTCTATTCCTTAGCTTATTTTGTGTGTGCACTAACATTCCCTGGTTTTCGTGTGATCATTCCGAGTGTATTTGCTGCAAGATTACGTGGATGTGATCTTTTAGCATGTGCTTTTATATTTAAACGGAAAATATGAAACAAAATACAGTGGTAGCTCCAAACCATTTAGCAATCTACCTTATTATAGAGCCTTCAGATACTGTGAGAGAGAACGGTTGGAATGTAAGATTGTGTGTTAGTGGCAATGTTGCTTTGTATGTTGGCTTGTGTCGAGCACAAGAGCGTGAATATGTGCAGTTGGGAATTTATATACCAGCATGTACTGAGAACGTATGTGAGTAGTATTACTTATGCTGCATTGTATAATCTTGTGTGTTATTTAAACAGTACTAGTACTGTACACTGGTTTCTTTTGTGTTTGCAGTTGCACACTGAATGCGAAGGGTGTAGCAATCTATAGGCATTTCATACTGCTTGGTCTCCCTTTTCATATGTCTTTGTTTATTTTTTTTGTTTTTGTTAAATATATATAAAACTTTTTAATGCCACTGCAGTAAAAATGGGAAAAGTGCATCAATTTATTTAAGAAGTACTACTAGATGACACTACAGACGTTTATTGCAAATTGGGCAACAAATGAACTAAACAGTTATTAACTATAAAGCCATAAGTATATTTTTGGGTGACTGTACCTCTTGTGTATGTAAATTGTGCGGTTTTGTAGACTTTTACAGTTTCCTTAAATAGTTAAATTCTATTTCAGTTAACTTATTTCCACCAAGCCATTTCACATGAGGGTGACAGGTGTATGTATTTTGTATACTCGGCTGTAGGTGTTTAATAGGCATCTCTTCTGCGTGCACTCTCTCTCAACTGATGCTTAATTTTTTTTTACTGTGCCTTATGCAGTAAAAAAAAGGTGGTGTTATCAGTACCCACAAGAAAATACAAAAATTCTGCTGAGCTTATACAGATTTGTCTTTTTTGTTAGGAAGTTAGGTAGAGTCTTTGGAAACAAAACTGCCTTCATTCAGCGTGAACTGGAACTTCCATAACCAGCATTCGCTGATATATTATGGTCAGAGTAGTTACATGGAAGCATTGTGCTCCCGTTAAGAAGGTTTCTGCACTGCTGCTTTTACAATTTGACGGTTTCACTGATGTGTTGCCTGTTTGCAACAAAAAGACCCAGCAAAGGAGGCATAACTGGAAAACTATGTATGGATGTAGTTTACTGCCTACTTCTGTCCGTGTGTGGGGTTTATTTTGCCAACACTCAGAATTACTCTGACCTTTTTTCCAGTTTAAAAGTAGACCTATTGCTAAGAAAAAAAAAATTTCTTCCTTCATTGGCAAAGCACAAATGTTGTATGTCATGTAAAGCTTGTGTTCCAGAAATAAATACAGGATATAGTTATTTTTTTGATATTTTGTTCCACTTTTGCATTTCCCTATTTCCAGTGTCAGATTATAGACATTAGGTTAGGTATGGCAGCTGTTTCGTGGGAGGACATAAAATTGTTTTGTTTTTTTTGGTTTGTTTTGTTTTTTCAAAATAAGTAGAGCTGGTAGTCCGTTTTCTTGGGCATTGTAAGGTTGGCACATTGTACTCAGCTTTACACACACTAGAGGCAGCCATGTGTTGGGCTGATTTATTTGCTGGGAGCTAGAGGCATTTCTGAGCCATGATGCATTAAGTGCCCAATGTCAGTCACTCCATAGTCACAGACTGCATTCAAATTAGTTGTGTGCTTATTAGGATTATGACTGCTCTATAGTTCTTCTTTTTACATTCACAAGAGGAACAGTCAGTTGGTGGACTTGGTAGCTTATTTTGTGATAAAAAATACTGTTGGTAACATATATTTTTCAACTGCACTTTTTTCATTTTCCCCTGCATTGCTGCTTTATGGGTATCTTTTTTTTTTTTTTTTTTTTTTTTTCTTTCTTTCTTCCCCCCCCCCCCTCTTTCCCTGTTGGTTGCAATAGCACAAGCAGCACAGTTATTGATCTTGCTGTATTTTGCCGCCAGTCCCAGCTTTAAGTTAGTTATGTGTATGTCATAAATGGGGCCGCATGTCTGCCCTGTGCTTGTCACAGTTCTGTGTCTCCGACAGTGTTATCTGTTACTTCATGCTGCTTTCCCTTTATCCGAGCTTTTGGTTCAGTGGACTAAACAAAAGCACAATTTGCCTATGGTTTTTACACACTGTTGCCTCCATTACCCAATAGCAAATACAGAACATTTAACTTTTTTTTTTTTTTTTTTTTTAAATAACAAATATTAAAGTCTGTAAATGCCACAATGTTCTCTAACCAAATACACAAAACTTGATTGTGGTATCATTTTAAATCAAACTCCTCTTTGAACTAACCAGCCACTGGCCATTGTCACATTTTTAATAAACTTCTAAAATTATGTAATTGCAGACGTTGTACATCACTCCTCTTATAGTGCTACAAATACTTTTTATATACTGCGAAAAGTTTTTACTTGTATAGAATTAACACTATTACACTCAATATTCACTTTATTAAAGCATGCAAGCATCGCACTTTTTCTAGCTTAGACTGAGCTAAATGGGGAAATAAAAAGTCTAGGGTACACATTTAATAAAGTTTTTGTTCACTTTCTGGCACAATGCAGTTTTACAGGTTTTTTTTTGTTCTTCAAAATGTTTCAAAAGTAAGGTCACTATTCAGAGTTTTCTTCTACACTCTGGAGGCTGGTACTTCTAGAAACCTCTTCCCCCTTTTTTTTTTTTTTTCTCCCTGTTTGCATGCGTCTCTAGCAGACGTGTGCGGATTTGCTTCCTGCGGTTAATGAATCTATAAAAAGCACACATTCATGCTTTATGAACCAGCTCTGACTGCTACATATTTCCCAATTTTTGGGGTTATTTTTAAGGCCACAATATGTTCTGGAGTCAGGATCTTTCTCAGCTGTTACTGCCATATGTTCTGTATCTGATGCCTCTAGCCCTAGTCTGCAGTACTGCCTGTCCTGCACAAGAATCAATACAGATGTTGTCCTCTCCCACTCTCTAGACCAGACCTGGCCATCCTGCATGGTCAGGGCTGCCCTAGACTTTTTATCAACTGTTGGCTACAACATCCGGCATTCTGTCTGTCTGTTTTTCTTCTCACTTTTGCATGACATCCTTGCTTTTTTTCTTTTGCCTTTTGTGGCTCTTGTCTACAAGTGGTTATCAAGGCCTTTTAGATGTTCAGGTTTTTATTTGATAAACATTGTTTTGTTTTATAATCTGTACAAATATGCCTGGCCCTGTTGCAGTATTTCTCTCTCCTGCATCCCCCCCTCACACACCCCCATTAAATATTTCAAATGAATTATCTTTAGGCCTTACAGGAAGGAGCCTTTGTGTGTTTTCCCCTCTTGGTACATTTACAGTTACCTCATTTTGCTATTTATGTGTTTCAGATTGCCAATGAAAGCTTATGGATTTTATTGGATTCATATATATATATTTTTTTTTTTTTCTTTAAATCATTATTGTATCATTTAACATGACATGTAGTTTTAAATGTATTATATAAATATCTGTAACCAAATCATTTGAAGGCTTGATAAATTTTTAACAATTTGTACATTTTTTATGAGAGAACTAGTAATGCTTTACTAAGTAGTGCAATGATTTATTTTTTATTTTATTTTATTTTTTATCCCTGTGTCCAATTTTGGAGTTGAGAGGGTTGTTCAGTAATAAATGTATGGTGTACACCTAAGTCTGCTTTGGTTTGTGTATTTAAACCGCGTAAAACATTATCGTTTTTCTTACATTTTATGGGGTAAAAAAGCTTCCACAGGATGTAAATAGCACAAATCACGTTTGTATAATTTATTACTTGTCATTGATTATACATAAGACATAGGGGGAATTCAATTAGACACTGTAACTTACAGCTGGCTAAATCAGGCCTGGCCAACCTGTGGCTCTCCAGATGTTGTGAAACTACAAGTCCCAGCATGCCCTTCCACAGTTTTGCTATTAGGGAATTCAAAAACGGTGGCAGGGCATGCTGGGATGTGTAGTTTTACAACAGCTGGAGAGCCACAGGTTGGCCAGGCCTGGGCTAAATGATACCCAGGGCTATTCAGTTGGTCCCGGAGCGTGGCCCCTGCCAGCACCTATCAGGGATTTTTTGTTTCTCTTACGTCCTAGCAGATACTGGGGGTTCCATTTAGTACCATGGGGTATAGACGGGTCCACTAGGAGCCATGGGCACTTTAAGAATATGAAAGTGTGGGCTGGCTCCTCCCTCTATGCCCCTCCTACCAGACTCTGTTTAGAAAATGTGCCCGGAGCAGCCGGTCACACTTATGGAAGCTCCTGAAGAGTTTTCTGCATTTATTTTATGTTTGTTATTTTCAGTCAGGGCTGGTTGGCACCGTGGGGTGGGGGGGAGGTGGGGGCGGGGGGGGGGGGGAGAAAGACGGCCCAACCTTTTGAAGGGTTAATGGTCCCGTTCCCCGCTGACAGGACACTGAGCTCCTGAGGGAACTTTTTGCAAGCCCCGCCACGGCAAGCGTATATTCCTGCAGCACGCCGCCACCCCTAACAGAGCCAGAAGAAAGAAGCGTGGCGACCCAACTAGTGGGTCGCTGGCCATTATGGCAGCATAAGGATACGGAGACGCATGGATCTAAGCAGGGCGGAATGCGTCTCCAGACACCGTACACCGCTGCATCTCAGTACACTGTACACCGTACCTACACAATACACACACTGGCAAAAACAGCATTTAAAACGGTTTTCTCTCAATTTTAAGCAACAGATTACCTCATCCAGTATAAAAAAAAAAGCGGGAATACTGTATGCCATTGAAGGGGCGGAGCTTCACTATGAGAGGATCCAGCAGCTCACCAGCGCCATTTTCCTTCTGCAGTGGACACAGACGATGACTGACAGAGACGTGCAGCTCCTTCAGTGTGACTCCAGATTACCTCAGCAGTACCAGGGGTCATAGCAGGAAGTGGAAGCGATTATTAGTGTACTAAGTCCCCTATCAGGGTACTTAGTCTGCGACCTGGCTAAGCTTGGCATTAGCAATAAGGGCGTGGTGGGAGCTGGCTCCAAATTACGGTCTCTCCCTGAAGGGCTCTTTGTGTGTTAATTGTGCTTAACCTTTTTCTGTGTGTGTGCGGTCATTTATATTATGTCAGGCAAAGTGTGTTTCTTGTACAGCGAAGGGTTCCTCTTCACCCGGGGGCTCACTACTGGGTACTCAAGGCAGTGCACCTTCCCAGAATAGCGTGGCTGAACCGGAATGGGTTAATTCCATTAAGGGTATGATCTCAAATATTTCTACAAAGCTATCCCGCGATAAGAAAGAGACGCAATATTTAAGACAGACTGTGGATGAGTTTTATGAATAGAGACTTAGGCCCTCATTCCGAGTTGTTAGCTCGCAAGCTGCTTTTAGCAGCATTGCACACGCTAAACTGCCGCCTACTGGGAGTGAATCTTAGCTTAGCAAAATTGCGAACGAAAGATTCTCTAAATTGCGATTAGAAATTTCTTAGCAGTTTCTGAGTAGCTCGAGACTTACTCTGCCACTGCGATCAGTTCAGTCAGTTTCGTTCCTGGTTTGTTGTCACAAACACACCCAGCGTTCGCCCAGGCACTCCCCGGTTTCTCCAGCCACTCCCGCGTTTTTCCCAGAAACGGCAGCGTTTTTTCACACACTCCCATAAAACGGCCAGTTTCCGCCCAGAAACACCCACTTCCTGTCAATCACATTACGATCACCAGAACGAAGAAAAAACCTTGTAATGCCGTGAGTAAAATACTTAACTTAATAGCAAATTTACTTGGCGCAGTCGCACTGCGGACATTGCGCATTAGCGACTAATCGCTCCGTTGCAAAAAAAAAATAACGAGCAATCAACTCGGAATGACCACCTTAGTTCCCAAACCAGCATCTCAGTCCCCTCCCATTTGTCCGCAAAAACGATCTCCAGCCCATATCCTGCAGTCTGACGCTGACTGGTCAGACATGGAGGAGGGTGAGGTGGATTTGGAGGGATAGGATGTTACTCTGTCACAGGGAATAGAGGCTATCCGAGATATTCTGCAAATTCCTGATAAAGTGTGAGGACTCTTATTTTAATGTAAAAAATAAGTCCTCAGTCACTTTTCCTGCGTCAAAGTAATTGAATACCCTGTTTGAAGAACCGTGGGTTAATCTCGATAAGACATTTCAAAACCCTAAAAGGTTGCTCTCATCTTTTCCTCTGGAGGATAGGAAAAAATGGGAAAATCCACCGATGATGGACTCATCAGTCTCTAGGCTGTCACGTAAAATTGTATTGCCTGTCCCTGGTGCAGCCTCTCTAAAAGATACGGCTGATCGTAAAATTGAGACTGCACTCAAATCACTGATTGTACATAGCTGCTGGGGTGGCCCAGAGACCCACTATTGCATGTGCATGGATCACAAAAGCCATTGCTAAATGGTAACCTAATTGAGGCATTAGATTCCTTGTCTAGGGGGGATGTTGTACTCCTGCAGCATATACAGGATTCTGCGAACTTTATGGTGGAAGCCATAAAAGAGATTAGTTTGCTTAATGCATGCCATGCATCACCACTAACTATGGCAGTGTCAGCAAGCAGGGGCTTGTGGCTACGCCAGTGGACTGCTGATGCGAACTACAGGAAAGACGTGGAAGCCCTACCATTCACAGGATATGCCTTGTTTTAACTAGACAAATGGATTTCCAACGCTACTGTGGGTAAGTCTATGTATCTTCCTTCCGCTGATCCCCCAGCCAGTTAAGCTTATTCAGCTTCAAGTTTACAGTCCTTTCGGACAGCCAGGTTTAAGGGCAAATCCAGAGGTGCTTCTTCGGCCTCCAGAGGCGCAAGAGGTAAACCGTGCAAACCAGCAACTGCAGGTGCTCAGGAACAGAGCTCAAGCTCTGCTTCCTCAAAGCCTTCAGCATGACGGTGGACCGTGAGGCCTGGAGGTCTGTCAGGTGGGAGCATGACTACAATTTTTCAGTCACATATGGTCAAGTTCGTGCCGGGATCCCTGGGTAATGGTTCTTATTTACCAGGGCTACAGATTGAAGAGCTCCCACCTCACGGATTATTCAAATCAGGCTTACCAGCTTAACAAGAGGCAAGTATAACTTTACAGCAGGCCATCCAAAAACTGGTACAGACTCAAGTCATTGTTCCAGTTCCACCTCTTCTACACAACAAGGGGTACTATTCCAACTTGTTTGTGGTACCGATACCGGACGGTTTGGTGCGACTAGTTCTGAACCTCAAGTCCTTGAACCCGTTTCTTAAGAGTGTTCAAGATCAAGATGGAGTCTCTGAGAGCGGTGATCTCTGGTCTGGAGGAAGGGGAGTTCCTTGTGTCTCTGGATATCAAGGATGCGTACCTTCACATTCCGATCTGGCCGCCTAACCAGGCTTATCTACGGTTTGCACTACAGGACTGTCACTACCGGTTCCAGGCCCTGCCATTTGGTCTCTCCACGGCACCGAGGGTGTTCACCAGAGTGATGGCAGAGAGGATGTTTATACTCCGCAATCAGGGAGTGGACATAATTCCGTACCAGAACGATCGTCTGATAAAGGCGCCGTCCAGGAAGAGGTTGCTGGACAGCATTGGCCTCTCAACCAAAATTCTCCAGGATCAAGGGTGGATTCTGAACTTTCCAAAATCTCACCTAGAGCCAACACTGAGGCTCCCATTCCTAGGAATGATACTGGACACGGGAGTCGCAGAAAGTGTTCCTTCCGTTGGAAAAAGCATTGGTAATAGTCGTTGGTTCGGGATGTCCTGAAGCCAACCCGGATATCGGTGCATTCGCCTTCTGGGGAAAATGGTGGCCTCTTACAAGGCGCTTCAATAAGGAGATTTATGGTAAGAACTTACCCATTGTTAAATCTTTCTGCAAGGTACACTGGGTTCCACGGGGATAACATCTGGGTGTAGAGTTGGATCTTGATCCGAGTCACCAACAGGCTAAAAGCTTTGACTGTTCCCAGGATGCTTAGCGCCGCCGCCTCTATAACCCCGCCTCTGTGCACAGGAGCTCAGTTTTGTTAACCAGTCCAATGCAGTAGCAGGTAAAAGACACAACCGTTAGTAGCCACATACACCACATTCTCACGACAGGAGAAGGTATCAGCGGTTAATGGTATACAAACCCAAAGAAGCTAAGTGCTTTAGGGTCGGCGCCCTGTGGAACCCAGTGTACATCGCAGAAAGATTTAACAAAGGTAAGTTCTTACCATAAATCTCCTATTCTGCAGCGGGGTACACTGGGGTTCCACACGGATAACATTGGGGATGTCTTAAAGCAGTTCCTTATGGGAGGGGACGCACTGTAGCGGGCACAAGAACCCGGCGTCCAAAGGAGGCATCCTGGGAGGTGGAGGTAGCGAAGGCATAGAACCTTATGAACGTGTTCACTAAGGACCACGTAGCCACCTTGCACAATTGTTCAAGGGTCGCACCACGGCGGGCCGCCCAAGAAGGTCCAACAGACCGAGTAGAATGGGCTTTGATGGTAGTAGGAGCTAGAAGGCCAGCCTGTACATAAGCATGTGCAATCATCATTCTAATCTATCTGGCCAAGGTCTGCTTGTTAGGCCGGCCACATTTGTGAAAACCAAAAAGGACAAGGAGGGAATCTGATCTCCGAAGAGAAGCTGTCCTCTTCGCATAAATTCGGAGAGCCCGTACCACATTCAAAGACCACTCTTTTGAGGATAAACCTGGAGAGATAAAAGCCGGAACCACAATCTCTCTTGGTTAAGGTGGAAAGAGAACACCACCTTAGGCAGATAACCAGGGCGAGTTCTAAGAACCGCACGGTCACGTTGAAAAATCAGAAAGGGTGACTGACAGGACAAGGCATCAAAGTCTGAAACCCGTCTAGCAGAGGCAATAGCCAGCAGAAACAAGACCTTAAGAGTAAGCCACTTAAGGTCCACAGACTCAAGAGGTTCAAACGGAGACTCTTGTAAGGCGTCCAGAACAACCTACAAATCCCATGGAGCCACAGGCAGGACATAAGGAGGTTGAATTCGTAAAACACACTGAGTGAAAGTATGAACGTCAAGCAAAGACGCAATTTTTTTCTGAAACCACACCGACAAGGCAGAAATATGAACCTTGAGGGAGGCCAGACGAAGGCCTAAGTCCAGGCTTTGTTGCAGGAAGGTCAAAAGTTTGACAGTACTGAACTTGCATGCATTATAATTGTGAGTCGCACACCAGGCGAAGTAAGAATTCCAGACCCTATGATAAATCCGAGCAGAAGCCTGTTTACGGGTTTTCAACATAGTTTGAATGACCGCCTCAGAAAATCCTTTGGCCCTCAGTACGGAAGCTTCAAGAGCCACGCCGTCCAAGCCAGCCGGGCCAAATCCTGGTAGACACAAGGGCCCTGAACGAGGAGATCTGGGCGCTGCGGAAGCAGAAGAGGATGCTCCATCGAGAGACCCTGCAGGTCTGAGAACCAATGCCGTCTGGGCCACGCTGGAGCGATTAGAAGTAGTATTCCTCCTTCTTGCTTGAACTTCCTTATCACCCTGGGCAGAAGTGACATCGGAGGGAACACGTACGGCGGTCGAAAGTTCCATGGAATTGCCAGTGCGTCCGCGAACGCTGCTTGAGGATCCCTTGTCCTTGCGCCAAAGACCGGAAATTTGTGCTTGTCCAGACGACTGAGGAAGTCCGCTTCCCAGTTTAGGACCCCCGGAATGAACACTGCTGATATGGCTGGCAGATGGCGTTCCGCCCAACGAAGAATCTTTGACACTTCCATCAGTGCTTTGCGGCTTCGGGTGCTGCCTTAATGATTTATGTACGCCACTGTGGTGGCGATGTTCGACTGTACCTGAACAGGCCTTTTCTGTACTAGAGGCAAGGCTAGTGTCAATGCATTGAACACTGCCTGCAATTCCAGTTGTTTATCGGAAGGAGGGATTCCTCCCTGGTCCACCGACCCTGAAGAGAGTGTTGCTCCAACACCGCGCCCCAACCCTACAGACTGGCACCCGTCAGAAGGACCCAGTTGGAGATCCTGAACGGATGACCCCTGCTCACTTGTCTGTCCTGCAGCCACCAGGTCAATGACAGTCTGACCTCCGGAGTCAAGTATATCATGTGAGACCTGATCTGGTGAGGCAGGCTGTCCCATTCGGAGAGAATTAACCTCTGCAGAGGGCGGGAATGAAATTGAGCATACTCCACCATGTCGAAAGCCGACACCATGAGGCCTAGTACTTGCATTGCTGAGTGTATTGACGCACGTGGGCGAGAGAGGAAGCATCTTATCTTGTCCTGAAGCTTCAAGACCTTCTCAGGAGACTAAAACAAATGCTGTTTGTGGGTGTCCAGTAGTGCTCCCAGGTGCACCATGCTCTGAGCAGATACCAGGGAAGACTTCTTCCAGTTGATGAGCCACCCCTTGCAGAAATTGGACTGTCCATTCCAGATGACGAAGGAGAACCTCTGGAGAGTTCGCCAGGATCAACAAGTCGTCAAGATACGGCAGGATCCTGAAACCTTGACGGTGGTGTAGGGCAGTCATGACCGCCATAAACTTGGTGAAAACTCTAGGAGCAGAGGTCAGACCAAAAGGCAAGGCCTGGAATTAAAAATGTAGGTTGCCAATAGCAAAGCGCAGGTATTGTTGATGTGACACTGCAATAGGTATATGCAGGTAAGCATCCTGTATGTCCAGTGATACCATATAGTCCTTGGGCTCCAAGGCCAGAACAATAGAGCGAAGAGTTTCTATACGGAATTTGGAGACTTTCACAAATTTGTTCAAAGACTTGAGGTTGAGAATGGGCTGGGAAGATCCATTCTGGTTCGGAACTAGGAACAGCATTGAATAGTACCCCTTGCCTGTCTGAGCCAGAGGCACCGTCACTACCACTCCCATGTCCAGGAGGGACTGTACCACCAAATGAAGTTTTTTCTTTTACCTTATCCGAAGGGACGTTTGTTGAGCAAAACTGGCGAGTGGTACGTGTCTTGAAAGAGATGGCATATCCGTGAGTAACGACTTCACTTACCCAGGCGTCTGAAGTAGTCTGTGACCATACCTGAGCAAACCGTAGAAGTCGGCCTCCCACCCTGGGATCGCCCAGGGGGAAGCCTGCCCCGTCATGCAGCAGGCTTGTCTGTTTTGGCAGCAGGCTGACTGGTAGCCCAGGCACGTTTAGGTTTGGGCTTAGTGGATTTGGAAGTGCGAGCCTGTTTTGGCTACACCTGACCCTTTGCTTTACCTGGAGGTCGAAAGGAAGTACTCTTAGCCTTTGGAGCTGAAGGAGTAGTACTAGGTAGACATGCAGTCTTAGCTAACGCTAAGTCAGCGACAATCTTGTTGAGATCTTCCCCAAAAAGAATGTTTCCCTTTAAAAGGGATAACCTCCAAGGTCTTTTTCGAGTCCAGATCTACAGACTAGGACCACAACCAGAGGATCTGGCGAGCCAGAATACACGTGGTAGACGCTTTGGCCGCCAGGATACCTGTATCAGATGTCTCCTGAATATGAGAGTCTGTGACAATGTAAGAAAGACACTGTTTAGCATTATCAGGAAAATTAGGCTGTAGTTCCACTTCAACTTCCTGAACACAGGCCTCTATAGCTTTCGCAGCCCAAGAGGCCGCAAATAGTATGCCTATGCACAGCTCCAACCAAAGTGTAAATGGACTTCAAGCAACCATCCACACGCTTATCCATCGGTTCCTTCAGAGAGGTGACAGGCAGAGCAGATGATACCACCAGATGTGCGACCTGTGAGTCCACCGGTGGCGGTGTTTCCCAATTTTTGCTTAACTCTGCAGTGAGGGGATAACGAGCTAGCATCTTCTTTCCTGGATATTCCCAGGATTCCTGACGTATGTCAACTAAATGCTCAGAATGTGGTAAAACTAACTTAGTAACCTTCTGACACTTAAACTTATCTGGTTTCTTAGAGGGAGCCGGTGGTTCTTTGTCATCATAAATTTGAAAAATCAGCCTAATAGCCTCTAAAAGGTAAGGAACATCCACTTGGGTCAGGGAATCCCCATCAGAAGCATCTGCATTCCTGTCTGAGGAATCTGTATATGCGCCATCTTCATCAGATGAAGTATCAGTAACATGAGTGGACTCTGAGGACATAATGGCCCGCTTAGATGACACCTTGGTCTCAGGCGGGCGAGGGTTAGGAATTTGCTTGGCCAAAGACTGATTCAGTTGCTGTAACTGAGAGGACAGAGTATCTGCCCATGGCAGATTAACAGCAGGGACAATATGTGGCTGTAATGGCACAGGAGGCCCCATAGGGGGTGCAAGTCTAGTTACCAGCGTAGTCCGTAAATTAGAATACGTATCCCACGGTGGGTCAGTAGTTGTCCCCGTTGTAGTAGACTCACTGAGGGATACAAAGCCCCCAGCACCTGAACCCTCAGCTGCAATATTTTCCTCAGACATCCATGGCAGGACGCAGGGTCAGCCACAGAACCCTCACCCTGATGAGCTGACATTATATGAAAGCTTTACCTTAGGCTGGCACAGTACAATATAAACAGACACAGTACCTAACAAAAATCCCCCCAGATAGTGTTACTACAGGCAGAGCGCACACGGATGATTTAAGAGGTATATGGTGACTCTTAATACACAGAGAAAATACCAAAAGAGTATATCCTGTGATAAACACTATATTATATGAAAACCTTTATGCACTTAGCCCCCCTCAGGGTACAGAATATTGGGATAGCAGTCAGTATATGTGAGATACACGGGATGGAAATCACACAGCAGCTATTGGCACACACACAGTCACTTGTACAATGCAGAAATTATTACAAATAACCATAAAACTGCACTGGACTAGCAATACTTTAGTAAACACACTACTCAAGTAAAGCTAATTAGGTATATAGATATATCAATGCACAGTAAAGACTGGATGTATATCACAGGATACTTGTACTAAATATCCCTAACAATATGCACTTGTTCTTAACTAACATTAAAGACATGTAGAATACTTAAGTGTCCTGTAAATGCACAGCGCTGATGATGCAGGCGGCTTTACAGAGGAGATATTGCCCAGGAGTCCCAGATCAGCGCAGCTGTGTGTGTAATGGCGCCCAAACGCTGACGGGGATTGAGAGAGAGAGAGAGAGAGAGATGCAGCTCCAGGGTGGGAACATAAGCAGTAAATGGTGCCCTGGGGCTGGGGGAGGCCTTATCCCCTTGCTGGATTTCACCACCAGGTACTGCGGGCCTTAGAAAAAATGGATTATTACCTAAATCCGACCTGTGCCCTTGCCCTGGTGGTCTAGTGAGGTCCCTGCACGGCCACAGTGTCCACGCCAGCACGTGGTCCGTCTCCCAAAGACCGCGCCGGATCGTGGTTTGCAGCGGGTCCCTCCTGGGGGACCCACTTACCTCCTCCTTGCAGTGTATGTGTGCCCTATTCAAGAACTGGAGCCCTCCGCTGTAGTTATCCGGCAACCAGGGCGCGGGAGTGTACAGCGTAGCTGGGAGGTGAGGGAGCCGCAGCATGAAATGTCAGAAATGATATCTAGCACTCTTAAGTGCCTATGCTGCGGCTCTGAAGTCTTCTTCTAATAAAAGCTCTTTTCAGGGCTGCTCAGCGCAGCCCTCCCTGTTGTCTGCCTGCACTGCAGGCACCAACTTACAACTGAGCTCCTGTGCGCGGAGGCGGGGTTATAGAGAACGCGGCGCTAAGCATCCTGGGAACAGTCAAAGCTTTTAGCCTGTTGGTGCCTCGGATAAAGATCCAACTCAACATCTCGATGTTATCCCTGTGGAACCCCAGTGTACCCCGCTGCAGAAACGGAAGGTTTCACGCAAGACCCTTCCAGCTCAATCTGTTGGACAAATGGTCCGGATCGCATGTTCACATGCACCAGAAGATTCGTCTGTCACCAAAAAGCCAGGATCTCCCTTCTGTGGTGGCTACAGACCTCTCACCTCGTCGAGTGTTGGAGGTTTGGAATTCAGAACTGGATACGGACGCAAGCCTTCGAGGTTGGGGAGCAGTCACCCAGGGGGTGCAGTTTCAAGGAAGATGGTCAAGTCAGGAAGTTGTCCTTCCAATCAACATTCTGGAACTAAGGGCCATATACAACGACGCTTCTGCAGGCCTCTTATCTTCTTCAGGATCGGGCCATTCAAGTCCAGTCGGACAATGTAACGGCAGTGACGTACGTAAACCGACAGGGCTAAACGAAAAGCAGAGCAGCAATGTCAGAGGTTTCAAGAATTCTCCTCTGGGCAGAAAAAACTGCTGTGGCGCTGTAAGAGGTCTTCATTCTGGGAGTAGACAACTATGAAGCAGACTTCCCCGGGTGCAGGTCGTGTCTGCTGAGGAAGTGGGGCCTTCACCCGGAAGTGGTCAGGTACTTGACACGTCGGTGGGGATATCCACAAATCGACATGATGGCCTCTTGTCTCAACAAGAAGCTCAAGCAGTATTGTTCTAGGTCGAGAGACCCACAGGCAGTGGCGGTAGACGCTCTGTTGACTCCATGGGTCTCTCAGATGGTGTACGTGTTTCCACCACTTCCTCTGATCCCAAGAATTCTCAAAAGAATAAAAAGGGAAAAGGTTCAAGCAATCCTCATTGCTTCAGACTGGCCAAGAAGGGCCTGGTACACGGACCTTCTGGAGATGCTTTTCGAAGATCCGTGGCCTCTACCGCTTCAGGAGGATCTGCTGCAAGAGGGCCCATTCGTCTAACAGGACTTACCGGGGTTACGTTTGACGGCATGGAAGTAGAACTGCTGATTCTAGCCAGAAGAGGAATCCCTAACAAAGTTATCCCGACTATGATCCAAGCCAGGAAGGGGGTAACGTCTAAACATTACCACCGTATTTGGAAGAAATACGTCTCTTGGTGTGAGAGCAGAACTTATTCTGCGGTGGAATTTCACCTGGGTCATTTCCTGCTTTTTCTGCAAGCAGGGGTGGATGTGGACCTTCGTCTGGGCTCCATAAAAATCCAGATTTCGGCCTTGTCCATTTTCTTTCAAAAACAATGGTCTTCTCTCCCTGAGGTCCAGACGTTTTTGAAAGGTGTTCTGCGCAACCTCCCTTTGTGCCTCCCACGGCACCTTGGGATCTCAATTTGGTGCTGCAGTTCCTCCTATCGGATTGGTTTGAACCTTTTTACAAGGGGTGGACGTAAAATATCTTGCGTGGAAGACTGTCATACTGTTGGCCTTGGCTTCAGCAAGACTTGTCGGAGCTGGGGGCTTTGTCTCACAAAAGCCCCTATTTAATTTTCCATGAGGACAGAGCTGATCTCTGAACTCGTCAGCAATTTTTTTCCTAAAGTGGTGTCGGCGTTTCACATCAACCAACCTATTGTGGTTCCGGTTATCACCAACACCTCTGCTACTTCAAAGTCTTTGGATGTTGTGAGGGCTTTGAAGGTGTATGTAAAACGAACAGCTCGTCACAGAAAATCGGACTCGCTGTTTGTTCTTTATGATGCCAATAAAATTTGGTGTCCTGCTATCAAGCAGTCCATTGCACACTGGATTAGGCTCACTATCCAGCATGCTTATTCCACGGCAGGCTTGCCGGTTCCAAAACCTGTACAGGCCCACTTTTCCTGGACGGCTGCTCGGGGAGTCTCGGCTTTACAGCTCTTGGTCTGGTTCGAACATGTTTGCTAAGTTCTACAAGTTCGATACTTTAACCAAACTGAAGGTCCTCAGAGGCCAATCAGTTCTGCAGGAACCTCAGCAGTCTCCCACCCAGTTTGGGAGCTTTGGTTCATTCCCATGGTACTAAATGGAACCCCAGTATCCTCTAGGACGTAGCAGAAAATAGGATTTTAATTACCTACCGGTAATCATTTTCTCATAGTCCGTAGAGCAGGCATTCCTAACCACGGTCCTCAAGACACACCAACAGTGCAGGTTTTAGTGATATCCAGGCTGCAGCACAGATGGTTAAATCAAAATAACTAAGCTACTAATTAAGTCACCTGTGCTGAAGCCTGGATATCTCTAAAACCTGCACTGTTAGTGTGCCTTGAGGACCGTGGTTGGGAATGCCTGCCGTAGAGGATACTGGGCGCCCGCCCGGTGCTTCATTCTTCCTGCACTGTTACTTGGTTAAGTATTGTTGGTTCAGCTGTTGCTGTTCCTGTTTAAAGTTGGGTTAGCATAGCTTTCCTCTGTATGTGCTGGTTCGGAATCTCACCACTATCTTTATCTATCCTCTCAAAGTATGTCTCCTTGGGCACAGTTTCCTAGACTGAGTCTGGTAGGAGGGGCATAGAGGGAGGAGCCAGTCCACACTATCAAATGCTTAAAGTGCCCATGGCTCCTAGTGGAACAGTCTATACCCCATGGTACTAAATGGAATCCCAGTATCCTCTACGGACTAAAAGAAAAGGATTTACCGGTAGGTAATTAAAAAAATAAAAATAATTAAAAAAAAAAATATATATATATATATACAAAGAACGCGGCACTCCTGGTGTCTCAATCAATGGCTCTCTTAGGCAGGTAGTGGACAACGTTTCAATGACATTTATTAAGTCATTTTCCTCAGGAAAAGGACCTGAGGAAAATGACTTAATGTCATTGAAACGTTGTCCACTACCTGCCTAAGAGAGCCATTGATTGAGACACCAGGAGTGCTACGTTCTTTGTATCTATGCATGGTTTTACACGGAGGCACCCGGTGCAGTAAGGTATACTATAGGAGAGCCGGATCTAATGGACATTGTATGTATGTATGTATGTATGTATGTATATATATATATATATATATATATAATATATAATTTCCCCCCGGAACCTCCGCAGACATAGAAAAATGGAATAGCCCCCATAGCCATACCTTTTCCTGAAAATATAGTAGCTTTCAGTATTGATCATATTCATGTACTTAATGCAGCAATGTTCTCCAAAGCAAATATCAAGCAATACATTATTTACAGTAAGTGAAGATAATGAAGAGTTGTGCCCTGCACAGGACTGCAAATTAGTGAGCATGTACATCTGACTTTTATTTGTGATTTGTGACACAACTTTCCACCGAACAGTTTACCAACATTGCGGATATGTCCAGTAATTTACAGCATATTATATGCAGCAATGACCAGTACATTTTAGTGTTTAGAATAGCCTATTAATCAGTACTATTATATTTGGGCTGCATTAATAAATCAATTCACATGTGGCTGTGTAGAAAAGGTTGTGTTTGCTATAGTAAACTGGCTCTAAGCGGGGCTATTTAGTAGTGACAATGGCTGCAAAGTTCTGGAGTAACTGTCAGAACGCCACCACTTCAGTCTTTTCACGCATTCATTGATGTACAAAGAACATGATGATGTACCACAATGCTCGGATGTGTGCAGCTGCATATTGCTAAGTATTTAAATGTCCCATTAATGTGTTACTGATGGTGAAGTAGATGAATAATGGGGTGTGTGGATCTCTCACACTGCTGGGGCCCATAATATACACAGTACCCAATAAAGGCCCCTAGCCCTTGCCTACAAGTAAGGATATTTATATGGTGGAGGAGGACTTTGGATTGCACACTGTATTACAAATATGAGAGGCGCTATCATGCTAAGACTTGTAGTTCCACAAAATAAAATGTAATGCCCACACTCACTCTATAGTACCAAGCTCTGCTAATCAGAATAATTATTATAAATGCTGCCTAACCTAAAAATAATAAACTCTGCTCTAACATAGAGCAAAACTGAGGTGATTGGCATACTCTTTGGCCAAAAAATACCATCCCACCAACCAGTGTCCAGGTGACGGTCTCTGGTGGGTCTCTGAAACCAAGTTTAAGTCCGGGGTGCGGGACCCCACCTAGTCAGAGAAGGCCAGCCACCCCAGGTCAGCACACTGGTGAGAGGATTAGGTGTTCGCTTTTGCTTCTTTCTTATTAACACTTACTATGTGTTAAAGAATGTTACATAGGTGAAACGTATTAATTACAATTTTAGGTGTTGTATTGGTAAAAAAAATAAATAAATCATAATTTGAAAGTGTTAAAATGTCACCCCAGAGCAGCCCGGCTACACCACTTCAGGGGGGCTGCACCCCAAACTAATCCCTAAAACTGACCAATTGTATAAATTTGTAAGGCTTACCACCGTTGTGCTACTCAATATGAAGCCTGTGAGACCAATTCTAGTTAATAACATTCAGGGCAGATGGGAGGGGTGCCAATCCAAGCTGAAGGAGCTTTGACCTTCAGACAAGGGCGTAGCTACCATCGGTGCATGCAGTGCAGCTGATATGGGGCCCAGAGCTGAGAGGGGCCCACCGTCCCTGTCACAGTATTATATACATTTTTCACCCTTGAGTGATACATAGTGGCCCTTACAAACTTTTGCCTTGTGGCCTGCAATACATCCAGGTATGCCCCTGGACCTGCTCATTGT
Source organism: Pseudophryne corroboree (assembly GCF_028390025.1). Lineage (NCBI taxonomy): Eukaryota > Metazoa > Chordata > Amphibia > Anura > Myobatrachidae > Pseudophryne > Pseudophryne corroboree. Next base: position 648,876,711 of record NC_086444.1, on the reverse strand, counting down.
AATGTGGTATAAAATGAACTGGAGGGCATTATGTTACATAATATGAACTGGGGCATTGTAATATGACACAATATGAAGTGGAGACACTATAGTGTGGCTTAATATGAACTGGGGCACTGTAATGTGGCATAAGAAGAACTGGGGAAACGGTCATAGAATAAACTAGGACACTACTATGGTTCAAAAAATAAACTAGGGTACTATTATGGGACATAAAATTAAACTTGCTATGGAGAAGTGTTTCTCTAAAAGCATTGGGACAGGGGCCCTTCAAAATGTTGCTATGGTGCCCACAAAGTTCGGGCTATGCCCCTGCCTTCAGATGTACCATGTACACATTTTGGAGTTCATGGGGGAGGGGGACCTTGGACTACACACCCTAATTACAAATATAATGAGCGGTTATGCTGAGACTTGTAGTTCCACAAAGAAAATGTAATGCCGATGCACTCTCTATAGTAGCACTGCTAATCAGCATAATTATAATAAACTAACATATAGCAAATTTGCACTGCACTTTTACTGGATGCAAAGCTGCTTACCAAATTATCTTTAAAAGCACAGGGCCTAATTCGTGGTCATATGCAATGGCCGATGTTCACGCAACTGAGAGATTATCTGCAGACTGCGCATGTGTGCATAAATCTTCTGTGGTCCCACATGTGCCAAGGTGCCACTGCGATTTCACTCACAGTGGTGATTTCCTGGAAAAGTGGTTGACAGGAAGAGACATTTTTGGAGGTGTTAATGGGGAGTTTACAGGGAGTGAGTGGTTTGTCGTAGCTATTTTTGGGAAATGTAACTGCTGGTCTGCGAACTCATGTGTGCATTACCATGGCGCCTGTGCTGCTACTGCTGTGTCCAGTCTGCGTATCTAGGTCGGTGCACGGAATTCTGAGGCGCGATTCTGACCCAGATGTCGGTCAGAAACCGCGACGGCACTGCAGTGCATCCGGGTAGGCAAATGAGATTTGTTCTGCACTTGTGCAGAGTGGATCTCCTAATCTACAAGATGGGGGACACAGCGGGGCAGCTTTTTCAATATGATGCAACCTGACCAGGTTTTGTACTCCTGACTCATCACATGCCACTATTCCAGGCAAGTGGTTAAAGGGATATTATAGCAACTCTACGCTAGACTATTGTATCTTGCATAAACATAAGAGTATGAGCTTCCATGATAGCACATAAATCTGCCATAAATCTTCTGTGGTACCACACAAAAAAAAAAAAACTTTCCCAGTGTATCAAGTGGGATGGAATAGACACAGCTAAAAATTGTTTGACTTCAAAGGGGCTGATTCACTTAACTGAGTTACATCTATGCAGCCGCTGGTTACATTACCACACCCTTTGCAGGTTATTTTCATCAAGCATGCTCCTGTTTACATATAGAAGCTTTTCTCTTATGTCCTAGAGGATACTGGTGTCCATTTAGTACCATGGGGTATAGACTGGTCCACTAGGAGCCTTGGGCACTTTAAGAAATCAATAGTGTGCGCTGACCCCTCCCTCTATACCCCTCCTACCAGACTCCGTTTAGAAAATGTGCCCGGAGGAGCCTGTCACGCTTAGGGAAGCTCCTGAAGAGATTTCTGCATTTATTTTCTGTTTGTTATTTTTAGACAAGGCTGGTTGGCACCAGACTGCCTGCTTCGTGGGACTTATTGGGGGTACGGCCCAACCTCCTATAGGGTTAATGGTCCCGTTCCCCGCTGACAGGACAGAGCCAGAAGTTAGAGTGGTGAGTACTAAGCCGGTGTCCCGGTTAGCTGGTCGCAGGCTATTATGGCGGCATCTCCAGGCTCAGATTAGTATTGCTGTACCGCTATGAGGGGACGAGCTGAGCCGTTTTTAAACTACCCACACTGGCACAGCGCTTACAGGGGCTCTGACCCACTGTTAAGCACCAAAATCACCACAGCCCGTATAAAAAAAACGGGAAGACAGCGCGCCATTGAGGGGGCGGGGCTTCACTATGAGCGAATCCAGCAGCTCACCAGCACTATTTTCCTTCTGCAGCTTACACAGACGGGCAGGGAAGCGCAGTTTCTCCACAATGACTCCAGATTACCTCAGCGGTACCAGGGGGTCATAGCAAGGGGGGATAGCAATATTAGAATACTAAGCCCCTATTAAGGGTACTTAGTTTGCGAGCCAGCTAAGCTTGGCATTAGCTAAAAGGGCACGGTGTGGCTGGCTCCATCATAAGCGGTTTCTCCCTAGATGGCTCTCTGTTGGTTAACTGTGCTTTTTAACCTTTCTTCTGTGTGGGTGTGTTCTTTCACATTTTACAAAGTCAAAGTAGTGTGTGTCATGTACGGCAGAGTGTTTTTCTTCCCCAGGGGGATCACTACAGTGTACTCAGGATAGTACACATTCTCAGGCTAGTGGGTCCGAATCAGTATGGTTGGCTTCATTAAAAGGGATGATCTCAAATATTTCACATAAATTGTCCCAAAATGAGATAGAAACCCAATACTTAAGACAGTCTGTGGATGACCTGATGCATAGAGATTGTGTCCATACCAGCATCTTAGACCCCTACCATTTGTCCACAAAAGCGTACACTGGCCCATATCCTGCAGGCTGACACTTATGAGGATGTATCAGATGCAGAGGAGGGTGAGGTGGACTCGGCAGGGGGGGTATGCAGCTCTGTCACAAGGAATACAGGCCCTGATAGAAGCTATTAGAGACGTCCTGCACATTCCTGACAAAGTGACAGAGGAAGATAAGGAATCTTCTTTTAATGTAAAAAAGAAATCTGCTATTTTCCCTGCATCTAAGGAATTAAATTCCCTATTTGAAGAAACCTTGTATTAATCCTGACAAGAAGTTTCAGATCCCTAAAAGGTTACTGGCATCCTTCCCTTTTTCCTCAGGATGATAGAAGAAAAATGGGAAAACCCGCCGATAAATGATGCCTAGGTATCTCTGTTGTCACGTAAAATAATCTTACCTTGCCGGGGGCAGCCTCCTTAAAGGACATGGATGACAGCAAGATTGAGACCACTCTCAAATCTCTGTACACAGCTGCGGGGGTGGCCCAAAGACCCACTATAGCTTGTGCATGGATCACTAGGGCCATTGCGAAATGGTCAGGTAACCTAATTGAGGGGTTAGATTCCTTACCCAGAGGGGAGATAGTTTTACTCCTACAGCATATACAGGACTCTGTAAATTTTATGGTGGAGGCCATAAAATAGAGAGGCTTGCTCCATGCATGCACAACGGCCATGGCAGTGTCAGCACGCATGGGCCTATGGCTACGTCAGTGGACTGCAGATTCCAGAAAAGGTGTGGAAAGCCTACCAATCACAGGTGAGGCCCTGTTTGGAGATGAACTGGATACGTGGATCTCCAAGGCTACGGCGGGGAAGTCCGCATACCTTCCTTCCGCAGCCTCCTAGCTAGGAAGACCTTCTCTGCTCCAACTCTTTCGGACAGCAAAATGTAAAAATAAAACCAAAGGTTCTTCTACAGCCTTCAAAGGCAATAGAGGTAAACCCAGAAAACAAACAACTGCAGGTTCACAGGAACAGAACTCAGGTTCTGTTTCCTCAAAACCTTCTGCATGATGGTGGACCACACTGCCTGGAAGACAGGCAGGTGGGAGCCCGATTAAGAGATTTCAGTCACATATGGGCGACATCATGCCAGGATCCCTGGGTCAAAGAGCTCATCGCCCAGGGCTACAGACTGGAGTTTCAGGAACTCCCACCTCACAGATTCTTCAAATCAGGCTTACCAGCTTCTCAGGAGGCAAGTATAATTTCTCTTGCGTCCTAGAGCAGAGGTTCTCAAACTCGGTCCTCGGGGGCACACACAGTGCATGTTTTGCAGGTAACCCAGCAGGTGCACAGGTGTATTAATTACTCACTGACACATTTTAAAAGGTCCACAGGTGGAGCTAATTATTTCACTTGCGATTCTGTGAGGAGACCTGCAAAACATACTGTGTATGCCCCCGAGGACCGAGTTTGAGAACCTCTGTCCTAGAGGATGCTGGGGACTCCGTAAGGACCATGGGGTATAGACGAGCTCCGCAGGAGACATGGGCACTCTAAAGACTTTAGATGGGTGTGCACTGGCTCCTCCCTCTATGCCCCTCCTCCAGACCTCCGTTAGATCCTGTGCCCAGAGGAGACTGGATGCACTGCAGGGGAGCTCTACTGAGTTTCTCTGAAAAAGACTTTTGTTAGGTTTTTTATTTTCAGGGAGCACTGCTGGCAACAGGCTCCCTGCATCGTGGGACTGAGGGGAGAGAAGCAGACCTACTTAAATGATAGGCTCTGCTTCTTAGGCTACTGGACACCATTAGCTCCAGAGGGTCGGAACACAGGTCTCACCCTCGTTGTTCGTCCCGGAGCCGCGCCGCCGTCCTCCTCACAGAGCCGGAAGATAGAAGCCGGGCGAGTATAAGAAGAAAGAAGACTTCACAGGCGGCAGAAAACTTCAGATCTTCACTGAGGTACCGTGCAGCGGTAACGCTGCGCACCATTGCTCCCACACATTCACACACTGACGGCACTGTAAGAGTGCAGGGCGCAGGGTGGTGAGGCGCCCTGGGCAGCAAAATTAACCTCTAGGGACACTGGCATTGATAGATAGATAGATATCTATCTAACATATATATATACACACACACATACACTGCGGAGGCAGTATATTACACAAACCCCCGCCAGTATAAAGATTTGAGCGGGACCGAAGCCCGCTGTTGAGGGGGCGGAGCTTGATCCTCCAGCACTAACCAGCGCCATTTTCTCCACAGCGCGCTGCAGAGAAGCTGGCTCCCCGGACTCTCCCCTGTACACAAGTACAGAGGGCACAAAAGAGGGGGGGGGGGGGCACATTTATTTGGCGCAGTGAGATATATATATATATATATATATATATATATATATTTCTCTAACGTCCTAAGTGGATGCTGGGGACTCCGTAAGGACCATGGGGAATAGCGGCTCCGCAGGAGACTGGGCACAAAAGTAAAAGCTTTAGGACTACCTGGTGTGCACTGGCTCCTCCCCCTATGACCCTCCTCCAAGCCTCAGTTAGATTTTTGTGCCTGAACGAGAAGGGTGCACACTAGGTGGCTCTCCTGAGCTGCTTAGTGAAAAGTTTAGTTTTAGGTTTTTTATTTTCAGTGAGACCTGCTGGCAACAGGCTCACTGCACCGAGGGACTAAGGGGAGAAGAAGCGAACTCACCTGCGTGCAGAGTGGATTGGGCTTCTTAGGCTACTGGACATTAGCTCCAGAGGGACGATCACAGGCGGATTCCAAACGGCATATGGAAGTATTGCCGTATAAAGGGGAGGAGTTATTTGGGGTCGGTCTATCGGACCTGGTGGCCACGGCAACGGCTGGGAAATCCACCTTTTTACCCCAGGTCACCTCTCAGCAGAAAAAGACACCGTCTTTTCAGGCTCAATCCTTTTGTCCCCATAAGGGCAAGCGGGCAAAAGGCCACTCATATCTGCCCCGGGGCAGAGGAAGGGGAAAAAGACTGCAGCAGGCAGCCTCTTCCCAGGAACAGAAGCCCTCCCCCGCTTCTGCCAAGTCCTCAGCATGACGCTGGGGCCTTACAAGCGGACTCAGGTACGGTGGGGGGTCGTCTCAAGAATTTCAGCGCGCAGTGGGCTCACTCGCAAGTGGACCCCTGGATCCTGCAGGTAGTATCTCAGGGGTACAAATTGGAATTCGAGACGTCTCCCCCTCGCCGGTTCCTGAAGTCTGCTTTACCAACGTCTCCCTCCGACAGGGAGGCGGTATTGGAAGCCATTCACAAGCTGTATTCCCAGCAGTTGATAATCAAGGTACCCCTCCTACAACAGGGAAAGGGGTATTATTCCACGCTGTTTGTGGTACCGAAGCCGGACGGCTCGGTGAGACCTATTTTAAATCTGAAATCCTTGAACACTTACATACAAAGGTTCAAATTCAAGATGGAGTCACTCAGAGCAGTGATAGCGAACCTTGAAGAAGGGGACTATATGGTGTCTCTGGACATCAAGGATGCTTACCTCCATGTCCCAATTTGCCCTTCTCACCAAGGGTACCTCAGGTTTGTGGTACAGAACTGTCACTATCAGTTTCAGACGCTGCCGTTTGGATTGTCCACGGCACCCCGGGTCTTTACCAAGGTAATGGCCGAAATGATGATTCTTCTTCGAAGAAAAGGCGTCTTAATTATCCCTTACTTGGACGATCTCCTGATAAGGGCAAGGTCCAGGGAACAGTTAGAGGTCGGAGTAGCACTATCTCAAGTAGTGCTACGACAGCACGGGTGGATTCTAAATATTCCAAAATCGCAGCTGATTCCGACGACACGTCTGCTATTCCTAGGGATGATTCTGGACACAGTCCAGAAAAAGGTGTTTCTCCCGGAGGAGAAAGCCAGGGAGTTATCCGAGCTAGTCAGGAACCTCCTAAAACCAGGCCAAGTGTCAGTGCATCAATGCACAAGGGTCCTGGGAAAAATGGTGGCTTCTTACGAAGCGATTCCATTCGGCAGATTCCGCGCAAGAACTTTTCAGTGGGATCTGCTGGACAAATGGTCCGGATCGCATCTTCAGATGCATCAGCGGATAACCCTGTCTCCAAGGACAAGGGTGTCTCTCCTGTGGTGGTTGCAGAGTGCTCATCTTCTAGAGGGCCGCAGATTCGGCATTCAGGACTGGGTCCTGGTGACCACGGATGCCAGCCTGAGAGGCTGGGGAGCAGTCACACAGGGAAGAAATTTCCAGGGCTTGTGGTCAAGCCTGGAGACATCACTTCACATAAATATCCTGGAGCTAAGAGCCATCTACAATGCTCTGAGCCTAGCAAGACCTCTGCTTCAAGGTCAGCCGGTGCTGATCCAGTCGGACAACATCACGGCAGTCGCCCACGTAAACAGACAGGGCGGCAGAAGAAGCAGGAGGGCAATGACAGAAGTTGCAAGGATTCTTCGCTGGGCAGAAAATCATGTGATAGCACTGTCAGCAGTGTTCATTCCGGGTGTGGACAACTGGGAAGCAGACTTCCTCAGCAGACACAACCTCCACCCGGGGGAGTGGGGACTTCACCCAGAAGTCTTCCACATGATTGTGAACCGTTGGGAAAAACCAAAGGTGGACATGATGGCGTCCCGCCTCAACAAAAAACTAGACAGATATTGCGCCAGGTCAAGGGACCCTCAGGCAATAGCTGTGGACGCTCTGGTAACACCATGGGTGTACCAGTCAGTGTATGTGTTCCCTCCTCTGCCTCTCATACCCAAGGTACTGAGGATCATAAGAAGGAGAGGAGTAAGGACTATACTCGTGGCTCCGGATTGGCCAAGAAGGACTTGGTACCCGGAACTTCAAGAGATGCTCACAGAGGACCCGTGGCCTCTACCTCTAAGAAAGGACCTGCTCCAGCAGGGACCCTGTCTCTTCCAAGACTTACCGCGGCTGCGTTTGACGGCATGGCGGTTGAACGCCGGATCCTGAAGGAAAAAGGCATTCCGGATGAAGTCATCCCTACCCTGATCAAAGCCAGGAAGGATGTAACCGTACAACATTATCACCGTATTTGGCGTAAATATGTTGCGTGGTGCGAGGCCAGGAAGGCCCCTACAGAGGAATTTCAACTGGGTCGTTTCCTGCATTTCCTACAAACAGGACTGTCTATGGGCCTAAAATTAGGGTCCATTAAGGTTCAGATTTCGTCCCTGTCGATTTTCTTCCAAAAAGAACTGGCTTCAGTTCCTGAAGTACAGACGTTTGTCAAGGGGGTACTGCATATACAACCTCCTTTTGTGCCTCCAGTGGCACCTTGGGATCTAAATGTAGTTTTGGGATTCCTAAAATCACATTGGTTTGAACCACTTTCCACTGTGGACTTAAAATATCTCACATGGAAGGTGGTAATGCTGTTAGCCCTGGCTTCAGCCAGGCGTGTCTCAGAAATGGCGGCTTTATCCTATAAAAGCCCTTACCTAATTTTTCATACGGACAGGGCAGAATTGAGGACTCATCCTCAATTTCTCCCTAAGGTGGTTTCAGCATTTCACTTGAACCAGCCTATTGTGGTGCCTGCGGCTACTAGGGACTTGGAGGACTCCAAGTTGCTGGACGTAGTCAGGGCCCTGAAAATATATGTTTCCAGGACGGCTGGAGTCAGAAAATCTGACTCGCTATTTATCCTGTATGCACCCAACAAGCTGGGTGCTCCTGCTTCTAAGCAGACTATTGCTCGCTTGATTTGTAGTACAATTCAGCTTGCACATTCTGTGGCAGGCCTGCCATAGCCAAAATCTGTAAATGCCCATTCCACAAGGAAGGTGGGCTCATCTTGGGCGGCTGCCCGAGGGGTCTCGGCTTTACAACTTTGCCGAGCAGCTACTTGGTCAGGGGCAAACACGTTTGCCAAATTCTACAAATTTGATACCCTGGCTGAGGAGGACCTGGAGTTCTCTCATTCGGTGCTGCAGAGTCATCCGCACTCTCCCGCCCGTTTGGGAGCTTTGGTATAATCCCCATGGTCCTTACGGAGTCCCCAGCATCCACTTAGGACGTTAGAGAAAATAAGAATTTACTTACCGATAATTCTATTTCTCATAGTCCGTAGTGGATGCTGGGCGCCCATCCCAAGTGCGGATTGTCTGCAATACTTGTACATAGTTATTGTTACAAAAATCGGGTTATTATTGTTGTGAGCCATCTTTTCAGAGGCTCCTCTGTTATCATGCTGTTAACTGGGTTCAGATCACAGGTTGTACGGTGTGATTGGTGTGGCTGGTATGAGTCTTACCCGGGATTCAATATCCTTCCTTATTGTGTACGCTCGTCCGGGCACAGTATCCTAACTGAGGCTTGGAGGAGGGTCATAGGGGGAGGAGCCAGTGCACACCAGGTAGTCCTAAAGCTTTTACTTTTGTGCCCAGTCTCCTGCGGAGCCGCTATTCCCCATGGTCCTTACGGAGTCCCCAGCATCCACTACGGACTATGAGAAATAGAATTATCGTTAAGTAAATTCTTTATATATATATGGAAAGGGTGTAGACCTAATAATGCGCTTTGTGAAAGCTCCAAACCTAAATGACGTACTCCCTGTTAGAGTACAGAAAAAGGATACCGATACAAAATGTCAAAAGGGAGCTAGAAATGTTGTGTACATACAATATCCTTCCAGATTATGACCGCAAAGTGATAAAAACAATAGATTTTATTCACATATTCACCAAGTACATTATACTTTTAGTGAACAGAGATTATCACATAAAAATCCAATGGTAAATATAATAAAAATGCAGTTTACAATGTTGTTGAAGACATGATACAGACAGTATGTCTGATGTTTTCACAAGAAACACTACCCGACGCGTTTCGTCCCAAGGACTTCATCAGGGGTTCATGTCAATCAAAGTAGGGGCCAAAAACCGATTTTTACGGTATAATTAGTCCCACAATCAATTTCAAAAAGGATTTAAAATCAAATGATCACGCGGAATGTATCAGTATTCACCATGGGTCCAGCCCTCATAGGAGTGCAAACTGTGAGATTATGCTGTTGTGGTCTCTATTTGTTATAACCACATTTACAATGTTCAGCTTTGAATAGTAGCAGGCTCTCCTGAACAGCAGTGTCACTGCTGTTCAGGAGAGCCTGCTACTATTCAAAGCTGAACATTGTAAATGTGGTTATAACAAATAGAGACCACAACAGCATAATCTCACAGTTTGCACTCCTATGAGGGCTGGACCCATGGTGAATACTGATACATTCAGCGTGATCATTTGATTTTAAATCCTTTTTGAAATTGATTGTGGGACTAATTATACCGTAAAAATCGGTTTTTGGCCCCTACTTTGATTGACATGAACCCCTGATGAAGTCCTTGGGACGAAACGCGTCGGGTAGTGTTTCTTGTGAAAACATCAGACATACTGGGGGAAATTTACTAAGCTCCCGATTTTGACCGAGATGCCGTTTTTTCATCAAAGTGTCATCTCGGTAATTTACTAAACACTAATCACGGCAGGGATGAGGGCATTCGTAATTTTTTGCAAGTCCAAGTAAAAAATTACGAATGAATACACCATCGGTCAAAACGCGGCTGTTTAAGTATGAATCTCGGTCATTTACTAAGAAGTGCAAAGCAAAAAAAAAAAAAAAACACTGCCGTGAAAAATTACAACTCGTAAAAAAGTGCTAAAAAAAAACAGACCTGCTTTTTTTTTCCGTGATTGGATAGACATGCACGGATCCATGAGATCCGTGCATGTATATCAGTTGGAAGGGGTGGGAAAGTGCTTATTTTTTCAATAAAAATTGCGTGGGGTCCCCCCTCCTAAGCATAACCAGCCTCGGGCTCTTTGAGCCGATCCTGGTTGCAAAAATATGGGGGGAAAAATGACAGGGGTTCCCCCATATTTAAGCAACCAGCATCGGGCTCTGCGCCTGGTCCTGGTCCCAAAAATACGGGGGACAAAAAGAGTAGGGGTCCCCCGTATTTTTAAAACCAGCACCGGGCTCCACTAGCTGGACAGATAATGCCACAGCCGGGGGTCACTTTGATATAGTGCCCTGCGACCGTGGCATCAAAAATCCAACTAGTCACCCCTGGCCGGGGTACCCTGGGGGAGTGGGGACCCCTTCAATCAAGGGGTCCCCCCCCCCCCAGCCACCCAAGGGCCAGGGGTGAAGCCCGAGGCTGTCCCCCCCCATCCAATGGGCTGCGGATGGGGAGGCTGATAGCCTTTGTTGTAAAAGAAAAGATATTGTTTTTAGTAGCAGTACTACAAGGCCCAGCAAGCCTCCCCCGCATGCTGGTACTTGGAGAACCACAAGTACCAGCATGCGACGGAAAAACAGGCCCGCTGGTACCTGTAGTACTACTACTAAAAAAATACCCAAAAAAAGACAAGACACACACACCGTGAAAGTATAATTTTATTACATACATACACACATACATACATACTTACCTTAAGTTCCCACGCAGGTCGGTCCTCTTCTCCAGTAGAATCCAAGGGGTACCTGTTGAAGAAATTATACTCACGAGATCCAGGGGTCCAGGCTCCTCGGGAAATCCAGGGGTAATCCACGTACTTGCATAAAATAAGAAAACGGATACCCGAGCCACGAACTGAAAGGGGCCCCATGTTTTCACATGGGACTCCTTTCCACGAATGCCAGAAACCCACTCTGACTGATGTCTAAGTGGGTTTCTTCAGCCAATCAGGGAGTGCCACGTTGTAGCACTCTCCTGATCGGCTGTGTGCTCCTGTACTGAGTGACAGGCGGCACACGGCAGTGTTACAATGTAGCGCCTATGCGCTCCATTGTAACCAATGATGGGAACTTTCTGCCCTGCGGTTGACCTAAAGTGACGTCACCGCTGAGCAGAAAGTTCCCAGCATTGGTTACAATGGAGCGCATAGGCGCTACATTGTAACACTGCCGTGTGCTGCCTGTCACTCAGTACAGGAGCACACAGCCGATCAGGAGAGTGCTACAACGTGGCGCTCCCTGATTGGCTGATGAAACCCACTTAGACAGAAGTCAGAGTGGCTTTCTGGCATTCGTGGAAAGGTGACCCATGTGCAAACATGGGTCCCCTTTCAGTTCGTGGTCGGGACACCGTTTTGTTTTTTTTGTCAAGTACGTGGATTACCCCTGGATTTCCCGAGGAGCCTGGACCCCTGGATCTCGTGAGTATAATTTTTTCAACAGGTACCCCTTGGATTCTACTGGAGAAGAGGACCGACCTGCGTGGGAACTTAAGGTAAGTATGTATGTATGTATGTAATAAAATTATACTTTCACGGTGTGTGTGTCTTGTCTTTTTTTGGGTATTTTTTTAGTAGTAGTACTACAGGTACCAGCGGGCCCGTTTTTCCGTCGCATGCTGGTACTTGTGGTTCTCCAAGTACCAGCATGCGGGGGAGGCTTGCTGGGCCTTGTAGTACTGCTACTAAAAACAATATCTTTTCTTTTACAACAAAGGCTATCAGCCTCCCCATCCGCAGCCCATTGGATGGGGGGGGGACAGCCTCGGGCTTCACCCCTGGCCCTTGGGTGGCTGGGGGGGGGGGACCCCTTGATTGAAGGGGTCCCCACTCCCCCAGGGTACCCCGGCCAGGGGTGACTAGTTGGATTTTTGATGCCACGGCCGCAGGGCACTATATAAAAGTGACCCCCGGCTGTGGCATTATCTGTCCAGCTAGTGGAGCCCGGTGCTGGTTTTAAAAATACGGGGGACCCCTACTCTTTTTGTCCCCCGTATTTTTGGGACCAGGACCAGGCGCAGAGCCCGATGCTGGTTGCTTAAATATGGGGGAACCCCTGTCATTTTTTTCCCCCATATTTTTGCAACCAGGATCGGCTCAAAGAGCCCGAGGCTGGTTATGCTTAGGAGGGGGGACCCCACGCATTTTTTTTAATGATTTTACAGTGTTTAATTTAATAAAAAAAACCCCAGCATGGATCACACAGATCCGGCCGAGATTGATTGTAAAAAAAGTCGGCAGTGTTTTGCTAATCACTGCCGTAAAAATAGGTAAAAAACCACGAATGACCGACATCGGAACAAAAGAAAAACCCGAATACGACAGCTTAGTAAATCCATCGTAATCAATTCAAAAAGTTGCAGTTTTACACTGTCGATGTCATTCGTGATTGAACTTTGACCTTTTTTCGGAAATTACGAATCTTAGTAAATTTACCCCACTGTCTGTATCATGTCTTCAACAACATTGTAAACTGCATTTTTATTATATTTACCATTGGATTTTTATGTGATAATCTCTGTTCACTAAAAGTATAATGTACTTGGTGAATATGTGAATAAAATCTATTGTTTTTATCACTTTGCGGTCATAATCTGGAAGGATATTGTATGTACACAACATTTCTAGCTCCCTTTTGACATTTTGTATCGATATATATATATATATATATATATATATATATATAAAAGCGCTGTACTGACTGGGTTTATATTCCAGTGTCCAGTGGCGCTGGGTGTGTGCTGGCATACTCTCTCTCTCTGTTTCTCCAAAGGGCCTTACTGGGGGACTGTCTCCATATAGATATACACTGCTCAAAAAAATAAAGGGAACACTTAAACAACACATCCTAGATCTGAATGAATGAAATATTCTTATTAAATACTTTGTTCTTTACATAGTTGAATGTGCTGACACCAAAATCACACAAAAATTATCAATGCAAATCAAATTTATTAATCCATGGAGGTCTGGATTTGGAGTCCCACTCAAAATTAAAGTGGAAAAACACACTACAGGCTGATCCAACTTTGATGTAATGTCCTTAAAACAAGTCAAAATAAGGCTCAGTAGTGTGTGTGGCCTCCACGTGCCTGTATGACCTCCCTACAACGCCTGGGCATGCTCCTGATGAGGTGGCGGATGGTCTCCTGAGGGATCTCCTCCCAGACCTGGACTAAAGCATCCGCCATCTCCTGGACAGTCTGTGGTGCAACGTGGCATTGGTGGATGGAGCGAGACATGATGTCCCAGATGTGCTCAATTGAATTCAGGTCTGGAGAACGGGCGGGCCAGTCCATAGCATAAATGCCTTCGTCTTGCAGGAACTGCTGACACACTCCAGCCACATGAGATCTAGCATTGTCTTGCATTAGGAGGAACCCAGGGCTTGTATATAGTTATTACTTACATAAGGGTTATGTTACAGTTAATATCAGTCTTTGGCTGATGCTGTTTTGTTCATACTGTTAACTGGTTGCGTATGTTCCATGTTATACGGTGTGGATGGTGTGGGTTGGTATGAATCTTGCCCTTAGATTAACAAAAATCCTTTCCTTGTACTGTCCGTCTCCTCTGGGCACAGTTCTTTAACTGAGGTCTGGAGGAGGGGCATAGAGGGAGGAGCCAGTGCACACCCATCTAAAGTCTTTAGAGTGCCCATGTCTCATGCGGAGCCCGTCTATACCCCATGGTCCTTACGGAGTCCCCAGCATCCTCTACGGACTAGGAGAAAAAGATTTACCGGTAGGTTTAAAATCTTTTTTTTACAGGATGCAATTCAAAAACTGGTACAGACTCAGGTCACTGTTCCAGTTCCACCTCAGCTACAGAACAAAGGTTATTATTCCAACCTGTTTGTGGTACCGAAACCGGATGGTTCGGTAAGACCCATTTTAAACCTCAAGTCACTGAACCCGTATTTTCTGGTGTTCAAATTCAAGATGGAGTCTCTGAGAGCGGTGATCTCAGGTCTGGAGGAAGTGGAATTCTTGGTGTCTCTGGATATCAAGGATGCGTACCTTCATATCCCAATCTGGCCACCTCATCAGGCTTATCTAAGGTTTGCATTACAGGACTGTCACTACCAGTTCCAGGCCCTGCCATTTGGCCTCTCCACGGCACCAAGGGTGTTCACCAAGGTAATGGCAGAGATGATGTTTCTCCTCCGCAAACAGGGAGTGAACATAATCCCGTACCTGGACGATCTTCTGATAAAAGCAGCACCATCCAGGGCGCGGTTGTTGGACAACATTGCCCTCTCAACCCCGACTACTCCAGGATCACGGGTGGATTCTGAACCTACCAGAATCTCACCTGGAACCAACATGGAGGCTTCTGTTCCTGGGGATGATACTAGATACGGAAGCACAGAAGGTATTCCTTCCATTGGAAAAGGCATTGCTAATCCAGTCGCTGGTGCGGGATGTTCTAAAACCAACCCGGATATCTGTGCATCTATGCATTCGCCTACTGGGAAAGATGGTAGCCGCTTATGAGGTGCTGCAGTATGGACGGTTTCACGCAAGGCCCTTCCAGCTGGATCTGTTGGACAAATGGTCCGGATCACATCTCCACATGCACCAGAGGATACATCTGTTGCCAAGAGCCAGGATTTCTCTTCTGTGGTGGCTTCAGACTTCTCACCTGACCAAGGGCCGAAGGTTCGGGATTCAAACTTGAATTCTGCTCCCACGGACGCAAGCCTCAGAGGTTGGGGAGCAGTCACCCATGGGGAACACTTCCAAGGAAAATGGTCAAGTCAGGAAACCATTCTTCCAATCAACATTCTGGAACTAAGGGCCATATACAATGCCCTTCTACAGGCATCACATCTTCTTCAAGATCAGGCCATCCAGGTTCAGTCGGACAATGTGACGGAGGTAACGTACATAAACCGACAGGGCGGAACGAAGAGCAGAGCTGCAATGTCAGAGGAAACAAGGATTCTCCTCTGGGCAGAAAGACGCGCTGTGGCGGCCACAATCTTCATTCCGGGAGTAGATGACTGGGAAGCAGACTTCCTCAGCAAACACGACCTCCACCCAGGAGAGTGGGACCTTCACCTGGAAGTGTTCGGGTGCTTGACACGTTGGTGGCTAATTCCACAAATCGACGTGATGGCCTCTCGTCTGAACAAGAAGCTCAGGCGGTATTGTTCCAAGTCGAGAGACCCACAGGCAGGCCTTTACAGGAGGTTGACGTGAAGTTTCTTACATGGAAGACCGTCACACTGTTGGCCTTGGCTTCTGCAAGACGTGTGTCATAATTGGGGGAGTTGTCTCACAAGAGCCCCTTTTTGATTTTTCATGAAGTTAGAGCTGAACTCTGAACTCGTCAGCAATTTCTTCCAAAGGTGGTGTCTGCGTTTCATATCAACCAACCTATTGTGGTCCCAGTGGTTACAGACACCTCTACTACTTCAAAGTCCCTGGCTGTTGTAAGGTCTTTGAAAATCTATGTGAAGCGGACAGTGCGTCACAGAAAATCGGACTCACTGTTTGTGCTCTATGATCCCAATACAATTGGGTGTCCTGCAGTCTATTGCTCGCTGAATCAGACTTTCTATGCAGCATGCTTACTCTATGGCAGGCCCACTCTACTAGGTTGGTGGGTTCTTCCTGGGCAGCTGCCCGGGGTGTTTCGGCTTTACAGCCCTGCCGAGCGGCTACTTGGTCAGGTACGAACACGTTTGCTAAGTTCTACAAGTTCAATACTTTGACCAAACTGAAGGTCCTCAAAGGCCAATCAGTTCTGCAGGAGCCTCAGCACTCTCCCACCCGGTTTGGGTGCTTTGGTATGTCCCCATGGTACTAAATGGACCCCAGTATCCTCTAGGACAGGCCTGGCCAACCTGTGGCTCTCCAGCTGTTGCAAAACTACAAGTCCCATCATGCCTTGCCACAGTTTTGCTATTAGGGAATGCTAAAACGGTGGCAGGGCATGCTGGGATGTGTAGTTTCACAACATCTGGAGAGCCACAGGTTGGCCAGGCCTGCTCTAGGACGTAAGAGAAAATAGGTTTTTAATTACCTACTGATAAATCCTTTTAACGTAGTCCGTAGAGGATTCTGGGAGCCCGCCCAGTGCTTTGTTCTTCCTGCAATGTTACTTGGTTAATTATTGTTGTTGGTTCAGCTGTTGCTGTTCCTCGTCAAGTTTGGTTAGCATGTCTTTCCTCTTGTTTGTGTGTGCTGGTTCGATTCTCACCACTGTCCTTTAAATCCTTCTTTCAAGGTATGTCTGTCTCCTCGGGCACAGTTTCTAGACTGAGTCTGGTAGGAGGGGCATAGAGGGAGGAGCCAGCGCACACTATTGATTTCTTAAAGTGCCCAAGGCTCATAGTGGACCCGTCTATACCCCATGGTACTTAATGGACCCCAGTATCCTCTATGGACTACGAGAAAAAGATTTATCGGTAGGTAATTAAAATCCTATTATTTGTGGTACCGGTGGCAATGTCGCACGGTAATTCAGTGCTTCGCCTTCTGGTGACTAAAAAAATTGATAAATCACACTGAACCCAATTTAAAGGCAAATGAGATTGAATAACAGTATAGAAGGTGTTTAGTGGCCATAAGCAAAGTATCACTGGCGTATCGATAATGGGTGCAGTGTGTGAGGTGCACATGGGCCCCTCACCCATTTCTTCTATACTTACCTTTCCGGCGTCCATCGATGACTGTGTGTGGGCCCCCTCCTCTCCCGTAGCAGTCACTGCCGCTGCTAGCGCACTGAGCACTAGAGACTCTAGCACAGTGCCAGAGTCTACAGCGCATGCGCAGGGCTCCGGAAAAATGGTGTGGCGGCCATTTCTCGGAGTCCTGAGTCCTCCTAACTGGCCTCCCTGACAATTACCTCTCTCCACTCCAATCTATCCTCAATGCTGCTGCCCGGCTCATCTTCCTCACCAAACGCACTACGTCTACTTCCCCTCTCCTACAGGCCCTCCACTGGCTTCCCTTCCCTTTCAGAATCCAATTCAAACATCTCACACTCACTTACAAAGCTCTCACCCACTCCTCTCCCATCTACATCTCTGACCTTATCTCCCTTTACTCTCCCACCCGTCCTCTTCGCTCTGCTAATGCACGCCGACTCTCCTGTCTTCTGATTACTTCCTCCCACTCCTATCTCCAAGATTTTTCACGTGCTGCTCCCTTTCTCTGGAATTCTTTACCTCTCCCCCTCAGACTCTCCACCTCTCCACAAAACTTCAAACGGGCTCTTAAGACCCATTTCTTTACCAAACCTAGCCAAATCTCAACCTAACCCTCTGTTCCACGCTCTCTATGTACCCCATCTGTGTCACCCCTGCCTGTCTACCCCTCCCCTTAGAATGTAAGCTCTCACGAGTAGGGCCCTCTTCCCTCATGTGCTTATACGTTTCTTACTTTAATAATCCTCAACTGCCCAGATCCCGCAGTTTTTTGGCCACCTGGAACTTATCTCTATGTTTACTGGTGTAGTTATGCTTAGTTGCCCTGTACTTGTCCTATATTGTCTTCAACTGTAAGTCACTGTTTTCCTGTTTTGATTATGTGCCACTGTGCCAGAATCTCAGCGCTGAGAGCGCTAGCAGCGGCGGTGACTGCTACAGGAGAGGAGGGGGCCCACACACGGAGTCTGCACTCGGGTTCCCTTTCTAGAAATGCCGCTGCAAAGTATTCTAGGTTCTTAAAAGGTAGAAATCTGCCATCTTACACCTTTTATTAACCATGGAATAATAAAGCCTCTAGATCTTTTTGTGGAGTACAGATAAATACAGTGCTGTAACTATGGGTGTGTGAATGGTTGCCACTACACGGCATCTGCTTGCAGGCTGTCTGGCATGGTAACCCGCAGCCTATGTGCATGGATACTCTGAGCAGACAGCCTGTGAAGCTCCAAGCTAAGCACTAGTATCTATAGCCAGTGGACTCTAAGCACAAGGTTACGGATTCAGTGGGTGCTGCTGGCACAGGGTGCTCTGTCGCCCTGTTGTGGTGCTGAGAAAATGTAATGTGATTTTTAATTGTTTAAGAAAGTTTCAAAAATATTGGGGAAAAACACTCTTGACTCACATCTGCTAGTTTAAAAATCTAATTTACCATCTATGCAATGTCCCAAATAATTGAACCTTTTTTTTGAGCTACTGAAATCACCTGAAAATTACATATCATTATTGACCAAATGTATCTATTTTAAATGCCTTCAAGTGCATGTGTATTCATTGGGATGAATGTACCAGAGGTTCTGCACTGAGGGTCTGGTTCATGTTTGTAAGTAAAGCAAGTAACTTTGAGCCTAATTCAGAGTTGATGGCAGCAGCAAATTTGTTAGCAGTTGGGCAGAACCATGTGCACTGCAGGGGGGGGGGGGGGGGGCAGATATAACATGTGCAGAGAGAGTTAGAATTGGGAGGGGTGTGTTCAAACTGAAATCTAAGTTGCAGTGTAAAAATAAAGCAGCCAGTATTTACTCTGCACAGAAACAAGACACCCCACCCAAATCTAAATCACTTTGTAAATGTTATATCTGCCACACCTGCCCTGAACATGGTTTTGCCCAACTGCTAACAAAATTGCTGCTGCGATCAACTCTGAATTAACCCCTTTGTCTCTAGAAAAAACCTTGTTGCCATCCAAGGGGATCAAATACATTTATATATTTTCTGTGCAGGGTAAATACTTGCTGCTATTGCATGTAGCCCGACAACTTTATTTTTACACTGCAATTTAGATTTCCGTTTGAAAATGGCCTACTTAAATCTAAATCTCTCTGCACATTACATCTGCCCCACCTGCAGTGCAATGTGGTTTTGCCCAGTTGCTTGCTTCTTTGCTTTACTTACAAACATGAATCAGACTTATGTCCTGACATTTACTACCTTGAAATAAAGATTTTTGCCTGCTTTTCACTTCTGCTGTGAACTAAAATCCACGTTAACCTGTTAGCAGGGGTGTCAGAATGATTTCAGGCTGAGGGGGGCGAAGTTAGGATTTCATTCTGGTGCCCCTGCTGTGGTCTCCTCTTCAACCACATACATACACCCCCACCCACCCAGCGCGTACTCCGCATCTGTGTGCAGCTTCACCTGTAAAAGTAGTCTGCTGTTGCAGGGTGCGGTGGGTCCCCCCTTCTGTACTAGGCGGCTGTCACTTCACTGACTGATACATTACTGGGAGGAGGCGTGGCCATGCAAATCCTGGGATCACAGCCATGCCTCCCCCAGTAGTGCATCAGTGAAGAGACAGCTGGCCAAGCTGACTACTTTTAAGGTTGAAACCGCCTGCGGGGATTAGAAAGGCCGCACCTGCACCTAAAGCTGACCCCTTGACACACCCCCCCCCCCCCCCCCTGTTCCGTCGCCTCTGTGTGTTAGCATAACATAGATTCCTAAATAAAAAGGAAAAAGTCTCAGGTGCCTGTGTTTGACCTGTGGTAGTGCGTTATCGGAAGCTGTGGCTATTTGAATTTTTGTGTCTAAAACCCAAGGGGAGTTACAAAATGAAATAGTTGCTCAAAGTAACCAGTCAACTCTTACTGTCCATTGTTGAGCACAGTTTTTAAAATGACTGATAAAAGCAGATTGGTTGCTTTGGGCAACTACAGTACTTGTCTGTATCTGTCTCCATGGCCTGATACTGTACATCTCGTCTGCGACATGTATATATTTAATGATTATAGCTGGACAGGAGTATTTTCACCTTCCTTCTCCACATCAGTAATTCCAGCATTTTAAAAACACTAAGCTATGAAGACAATACAACTGATAATCCTGAAAGAGCCATCTAGAAAGATTACAGCTGAAGGTCCAAATCACAGGACACCACAACAAGGACTACTGACAAAATCCTTTCCCCTCTGACATCAATAGGAAGCCGGACCTGTTCTGTCAAAGATCAATTCGTTTTAGGTATTGGGAGACTGATAAAGCAAAATATTTATCTTATAACATTCACTATATATTGGTAAGAGACTCAATACGCAATGGGCGTACGGGGTACCGTAAGGGTACGCACTTAGCGTAGCAGACGCTAGGCCGTGGTCGAGACGCACGAGCGACACGTTCGCTCACGGCTTACGCTGGGTATCGAGCACGCTATAGGCGGTCCGAGTACCGTAATGCTACGCTACTAGCGTAGCAGACACTGTGCCCACAAGAGGAACACGAGCGGCGCAGACGCTCACAGGATGACACACAGTAAACCTTGTATGCAACACAATGGGGTCGATTCTATTTGGCAACTAATGAATAGCGCCGGGAATTAGCTCCCGACGCTATTCAATTCAGCAACTAGTTACGTCGGCGATGGCCCGTTCTCGCCGACAAAACAGGTTGAATTGTCGGGAGAACGGGCATTCTCCGACTTAACTCCCCGGCGCGAGGCTGATTCCCGACAGAATCAGCCTCGCGCCGGCCGCGAGGCAGCACTTTTGTTGGGTTTCTCTGCTCATCCCCCGGGGATGAGAGAAGAATTCCCGACAATTGCAGGTAATTAGTTGCTGAATTGAATAGCGTCGGGAGCTAATTCCCGGCACTATTCATTAGTTGCCGAATAGAATCGACCCCAATGAAAGGCTGAGCCTATACTGTAAACCTTGGTTTTGTAATGTGAACACAATGCAATGCTAATTAACCTCTATTATATAAAAGCCTCTTGAGCGATTGAGACGCTCTAAATACTCTCAGCAATGTAATAAACACACAATACCTTGCTAAGGTTCCAAAACCTTTACCAACGAGATTTTGTTATGTAAAAAGGGAAAATACAGTTAACATTTTATACACTACAGACTAACATCAATATCTAAACATAATAACTACACATATACAATATACAACAGAGTAACAATAACAGAGAGAGAGAGAGTATGGCAAATACAAACAGAGAACAAGTTGGTTACAGAGAAAAACTTACACACTGGGGAATGATCGCTGCACAGCCCTGGTCACCAGCTCTCAAGTTAGTCAGTGATGAAAACCTTTTGTGGAGAGTAGACTGAGCTGGCCCAAACTGGCTGCCTTATATACACTGCATACAGTACACTACAAAGGGGCCTACAATCTCATTGTTCATTGGACACAGGAATCTGTCTTCACATTATAACAAAAGGTCATAGGTTGATTCAAACAGGTGGGCTGTGACTATTTCATACTAATCAGGTGGGAGGGAATCTCAGGATTCCCGCCGCATGGATAATGAACTGCAAATATAGTAAATGTCCATAAACTTCTTATACACATACCTATTCGCAGGAGCGATTAATTTCTCTCAAACCAATACCGGAATGTTTCTAATAATATACTCTACCGTTGCATACCAAACACCACTGCTCAAAACCTGTCTGACCCTTCGTATCATGTAAAGAGGGATTTCTCTGTCCATAAACCAGTTACACTAAACAAACTTACTGATATTATTAAGGAGACCATAACCTACAAAATGCACTATTTGGATTAACTATGTGACAATTGAGTCGCCCGCCAGACGCACACAAACTCTACCGTAAATGCACATACCACGCGCTTGAGCGCATGTCCGTGGAGGCGCCGTCACGCAACTGCGAATATGCGCACGCACGGGAGAGAATGTGCACGTGCAGCGGGCAAGCGCATGGGGTTAGTACAAGGCATGAGAATAATGATATTTTTCGACTTTGACAGTCCACCCTTTGGCAGTCACCAATAACTGCCACTTCTTAAACAAAACAGAAAAATATATGTCATCATGTAAACACCTTTTTATGATTGGGTAAGGGGAGGAGAGGAGAAGGTAGGAAAAGTATGACCTAGTGAGATAGTGAAAGCATGTGTGTATGAAATCCATGTTTGAGGGGTCATGTATCATCGTGCCGTACGTGTTTTAAATCAAGCTTCGAGGTATTGCGAAGTATACATTTGAATCCTTCTTATCCCGTATCAAGGGTCTGTGGATGGGCTGTCAAACTCTACCGAGCTCTTTTCGGCTTTTGGTTGCAACAAATGGGGAGCACATTTACTTGATGATACATGAAGGGGGGAACATGTGAATGCTGATATATGTGTCTATATTACCTGTCGACTATGTGTGTCATTACCTGGAGGTTGTAGAGATGAAGATAAGAAACCATCATTATAAATGCCGATTGAGGTCTTGTCTGATGTCTTGTCTTGATGTACATGTTGTCTGATGTCTCGGTGCTTTTGCTATAAATAGCGAGCAAAAGCTTTTCCATTGTCCATAAAGTTACAGTCTCTAAAGCAGTGTTTCCCAACCGCGGTCCTCAAGGCACACTAACAGTCCTGGTTTTAGTGATATCCAGGCTTGAACACAGGTGACTTAATTAGTACCTCAGTTATTTTGATTTAACATCTGTGCTGAAGCCTGGATATCACTAAAACCTGCACTGTTGGTGTGCCTTGAGGACCGTGGTTGGAAATGCCTGCTCTAAAGTATTGGGCTATCGTAAAAGTTAAAGTCACTAGGGATATTGGGGGCTTGTAGCATAGTTCATCAATGGTCTGTATAAAAGAGGTTGTCAAAATCTTCTTCCAAGCGGATGTCTTTGTACCTTGGAGGAAAACAAAGGAGAAACAGGTGAAAGAAACGGACCGTGGAATCACATTTTCATCACAACATTGTCTCTATCGTTGGGTCATAAATCAAATTAGTTGTTGTTATTACAGTGTCCTCGCTCCTCAGACTCATCACTCTGGTACTACCTTTACACTTCGTTAAAATCCGAACGCATCTAAATATCAGGCCAACCAATATGACGACTCCCAGAATACACAAGAGAAATTTCCCTACGTCCATTATAATACCTTGGGTCCATTCTCCTAAACCAGAGAACCAATTTCGTGGGTTCAACCATGACACCCAACTGGTCAGCTCATTACCCACAGCAGCGAGTGTGAGATTGTGTTTCCTTCGAAACTCCCACTTCAATTGCAAAATGTCATCCATCTTTTGGTCTATGACCTCGGCCGGGTCCTCAGTGCTGTTTGTAATATACGTGCAGCACTTTACACCATACTGAGTTGCTAGGGTAACACAATACCCGCCTGTCACTGCTGTGAGGTAATTGAGAATCATCCTATGCTGAACCAGCTCTGTTTTGTAGGCTTGTAACTCTTTCCCAGTGTACCTGAACGTGTCGTCATACATTTCGGTGATAATGTTTAACAAGTTCGCTAGCGCAGATATATATTTATAATTTATCACTCCTCTGGCGGTACGAGTGATATCTAACGCGAGTAGGAATTGAATCCCGGTGGATTCATGGATCAGATCAGAGGCCGAGTGCTCTGTCCTCTCTATCAGGTGCCTTTTAACGACGTGCTCGTAATGAGTGTGAGTATAAGGAGCTTGGGCACCGCGGTGAATGTCTTTCATTTTGTTATGGGATACAGTCATTACTTCAGGCAGTACTTTTCCAATGTAACACAATCCCTCTGAGTTTGGGGCAAGCCACTTATACGCCTTTCTCCCGCATATGAAATATGCATCATCGGGGAGAACATATGGGACAGAGTATGACATTACCATGTTACAAGTTTTCCATGTGAAATCTCCTAACCCTAACTCTCCCATCTGTCTAGTACACGTATCAGGTTGTACGATATGTGCACAGTATCCTGGTGATACTTCTCCAACTCGCATGGTCCTACTTCCTAGAGTATACCTATACCGGAAATATTTTCCACTGTTGGCGATCTGGCGTATAAGCTCTGTGTCTATGGGCATTCTATCGGCTCTATATGAAAATGTCATGGTTTGATTACTCCATGACACTTCCCAATTTCCCGGCTTTCGGGGATTGGAAATGTTAAAGCATACTAAGGACTTATCCACGTGATACTGGTGGAGTTTCAAACTAGGAGGACTAGAGATATTAAACCTCTTGTCCACCGGCCTCCCACCACTTAACTCAAGTACCTCTCCTACAGTTAAAGGGAATGGTACTAGTCCTGATTTGCTATGACCTTGAGGTACTTGAGAGCATACCCAACAGTCTGTCTGATTTAACACTTTACCCACTAAGGAGTGATAGTCACTCAATGGAAGCCGGTCCATGTGGACATTAAAACTGGACTGACATTTCTTGATGCACCCATCCTCAACTATATTGTCACAATGCCTACAGATGCAGTTCTCTTCAGCTAACAATCCTTCACAATTCCTTCTATTGTCAATGCTACCAGATCGTTTTCTGATACTCGCCTTTACTCGGTGATTATGTTGCTCTTGGAAATCTACGCCTCCATCCTGGTCATCAGAACCCATTCCAGATCCTTTCTTGACCTCCATGGTACTCTCACCGAAACAGACTGCTCTGGTCAACATCATGGTCAACAGGAAAATCCGGATCACAGTCTCTTGGGGCAAGTCCATCTTTTAGGAGGAAAAGGAGAAAAATAAGAAGGGGGAAGGAGAATAGGAGGGAGATGGGAACTAGAGAAAATAACAAAAGAGAAAAAGAAATCTGGCTCGACAAACGCCTCCGGTCTTATTATTCTCAGCGCTCAGGTGTCGTCTCAACCTTCCCGGAACAGACACTCTAGTGATACAACCTCTACCGTCTGTTCTTTATCACGGGACCTTTCTGGGTCAGCAACCTTTTTACAATGAGACGAATGGACCCAAGTCTCTCTCTCGGCAACCTTCAATGCTGTCGTGCTGGTCAATAAGACTTGATATGGTCCTTCCCATCTGTCAATAAGGCAACCTGAGCGTAGAAAATTCCTTTCATTACATAATCCCTAGGTTCAATGTCATGACAATTACTGTCTGGCAAATCAGGAATCACCAACTTTAGATTATCATTCTGATTCCTCAATTGCTTACTCATTTTGACCAAATACTTTACAGTGACTTCATTGTTACATTTCAAATCATCCTGGGGGTTAATCATAACATGGGGTTGTCGACCAAACAGAATTTCAAAAGGAGACAGATTAAGAGGGGACCTGGGAGTGGTTCTGATGCTGTATAATACGATTGGCAAAGCTTTGGGCCACAACAATCCTGTTTCAGCCATTACCTTGCTTAATTTGTTTTTAATAGTGCTGTTTACTCTTTCCACTTTCGCACTCGCCTGGGGGCGGTACGGAGTGTGCAGCTTACTATTAATTCCCATCAACTTACACATTGCTTGAAAAACTTCACCTGTAAAATGGGTACCCCTATCACTCTCAATGATTCTAGGGATACCGTACCTACACACAAATTCCTGCACAATTTTCTTTGCAGTAAACACAGCGGTATTTGTGGCCGCGGGAAATGCTTCAACCCAATTTGAGAACACGTCAATACAAACCAATACATATTTTAAATTTCTACAAGGTGGCAATTGTATGAAATCAATTTGTATTACCTGGAAAGGACCATCTGTAGGAGGGATATGGGATGGCTCTGTTGGTATTGCCTTTCCGATATTCTTCCTCAAGCAGGTGAGACATGTCATCGCTCTTTTACCCGCATGGGAAGAAAATCCTGGGGCGCACCAATAAGCTCTTACCAACTTACACATTCCTTCTTTGCCTAGATGAGTCAGTCCATGTGCCGCTTCCGCTAGACTTGGAAGGTATGCTCTGGGTGCCACTGGCTTACCCTGTCCATCTGTCCAGAGTCCTGAGGACTCCTGGCCATATCCTTTTGACCTCCACACTGCCTTTTCTTGTGGTGAACACAAATTTTGCATTTCATATCATTTCTGTGTGTTTACAGTATTAAATACCATCAGTTGTGTGTTGTCTGTCTGTATGGGGTTACTGGCTGCTGATTTAGCAGCTTCATCTGCTCGGCTGTTACCAAGTGATACCGGGTCTTGGCTTTACGTGTGAGCTTTGCACTTGATAACAGCCACTCTGTCGGGTTCCTGTATCGCTGTTAGAAGTCTTTTGATGTGGGCTGCATGTGCTACGGGTGTGCCAGCTGCCGTCATGAAATTTCTGAGGCGCCATAGGGCCCCGAAATCATGGACTACTCCGAAGGCGTACCTAGAATCTGTGTAGTTATTGGCTGACTTGCCTTTAGCCAGTTCGCATGCTCTGGTTAGGGCAACCAGTTCAGCAACTTGTGCTGAGTGTGGTGGGCCTAGGGGTTCCGCTTCTATGGTACCTTGGTCATCTACGACTGCGTATCCAGTACACAAGTCTCCCGAGTCCGTCTGTCTGTGACAACTGCCGTCAGTGTAGAAAGTAAAATCTACATCTTCCAGTGGGTTGTCACTGATGTCGGGCCTTGCCGTGAAATTTTGGGTCAAATATTCCATACAATCATGTGTGTCATTTTTCTTACTAAATCCTCCTTCACCATCACTCTCATCCTCCACCCTTTGTGCCTGTCCAGGCACACCTGGGAGATATGTTGCAGGATTTAGTGCGCTGCATCTCCTTATGGTGATGTTTACAGGGGGCCATCAACGCCAATTCCCATCTTGTAAACCGTGCTGATGAGACGTGTCTGGTTTGGGCCGAATTTAGTAAGGCTGACACTGCATGTGGTGTATGAATTGTGAGGTTGTGTCCTAGCACTACATCTTCGCTTTTACTTACTAGCAATGCTATTGCTGCAACACCAAGCATGTGGGGAGGGATCGCGCTACCGTGTCTAGCTGAGCGCTATAGTAGGCTACCGGCCTGCTGGCATCACCATGCTTCTGGGTTAAGACACCTGCCGCGCACCCAGCACTCTCTGTTCCGTACAGCTCAAAGGGTTTTCCATAATCTGGCATGCCTAATGCTGGTGCCTGCGTTAGGCACTGTTTAAGTCTCTCAAATGCCATCTCAGACTCGTCTGTGTGCGAAATCCGATCAGGTTTGTTTGAGGAGACCATCTCCTGTAAAGGCAAGGCCAGTATGGAAAAACCTGGGATCCAGTTACGGCAATACCCACACATTCCTAAAAACGTTCTAATCTGTTGCTGGGTTTGTGGCAGGGTCATGTCACGAATTGCTTGAATTCTATCAGCGGTGAGGTGTCTCAGTCCTTGTGTCAGACAGTGTCCCAAGTATTTTACCCTGGTCTGGCATAATTGTAACTTGTCTTTGGAAACTTTGTGTCCGGTGTTTGAAAGATGAAACAGGAGTTGTTTCGTATCTCTCAGAGATGATTCCAGTGAATCTGAACACAGCAGTAGGTCATCCACGTACTGTATTAATATTGATCCACTCTCAGGTTGAAAAGACTGTAAACAATCATGCAAGGCCTGTGAGAAAATACTTGGACTGTCAATGAAACCTTGTGGTAATCGAGTCCAGGTGTACTGAACTCCTCTGTATGTAAATGCGAATAAGTATTGACTGTCAGGGTGCAGAGGTACCGAGAAGAAGGCGGAGCAGAGGTCAATCACAGTGAAAAATTTGGCAGTGGGAGGGATTTGCATAAGGATGACAGCTGGATTTGGCACTACGGGGAATTGACTCTCAACTATTTTGTTGATCCCTCTTAGATCCTGCACTAATCTGTAACCCCTCCCCCCACTCTTTTTAACAGGGAAGATGGGACTGTTGGCAGTGCTGGACGTCCTTACCAGAATGCCCTGTTGTAGCAAGCGCTCTATTACGGGGTATACTCCTAACTCCACCTCTGGCTTCAGAGGGTATTGTGGGATTTTTGGAGCTATCCTACCATCTTTTACTTGTACAACTACTGGGGCTACGTTTGCCATTAATCCAGTGTCTTGTCCATCCTTGGTCCAAAGTGATTCCGGTATCAGGGAAATCATTTCCTCTACCTTGGACGGACACCTATTTACAATAACAGTGTGTGACATTAATCTTGTTGGGGAGTCTAGCATATCCTGCGCTTCCTGAGCGTGGTTTTCGGGTATGTCCAAGAACACACCTTCAGGAGTACAATATATGACACATTCCATTTTGCACAGTAAATCTCTCGCTAGGAGATTAGTCGGAGCCGATGCAGCCAGCAGAAAAGAATGCTTGGTATGCAAAGGCCCTATCGTAATCTCTGCAGGTTTGCTTAAAGGGTAGTGTTGTACTACTCCTGTTACTCCCATGGCTGGAATTGTTTTACCAGTGGTTCTCATGCCCACGGTCGAATTTATCACTGACTTGGCCGCCCCCGTATCTACAAGGAAATTTAGAGATTTACCAGCTACATCAATTGTGACCTCGGATTCACTTCCAAGGCTCGCAATTAATTTCACTGGCTGCAGATTACAGGTGTGGCCCCACCCCTATTGTATGTGGTGACCTCCCTGCATTGCGCTGGCAGCTATTACCTGTGAAGGGGGTAAATGGGAACTATCAGAGACTTGCCAGTCTCTTCTTGGGGGATACCTTTTTGTTTCCCCTGCGTGTGGCTCATAACTCCGTCTCTGCGGTCCTTGATCCCAATTTCGTGTGTCATGTCGTTGTCTAGGGGGTTGATATGAGTTTTGTGCACTTTTAAATCTACAGTCTCTCGCAAAATGTCCCTCTTTATGACAGTAATAACAAGTTACCACATTTGACTTACCCACAGGGGTCTGAGACTTATGCTGAGTTGGCCTTGTGGTAAGGGCCTGTATACTTACAGCCATCAGCTTATCACTCTGCGACTCCCTGTGTCTGGTGATGTTCCGATCATGATCAATAGCGGCCTCTCTCAAAGTAGCCACCGACAAACCTCGCCAACATGGTTGGGTGGTCTGTACCCTCGTCCTCAATACTTCCTTTAAACCATCCATTAACACAGATACTGCTACTTCTCTATGATTCACATTTGTCTTAATGTCTTCTATCCCTGTATACTTAGCCATTTCCTGTAGTGCCCGATGAAAATAATCAGCAGCTGTTTCTCCCTCCTTTTGCTTGATGGAGAAAATTTTGTTCCATTTAGCAACAGCTGGGAAATATACTCCCAGCTGCAAGTTAATTCTTTTCACATTATCTTGATTGTACTCCTCCAGTAAGGGGTACTTCTTCGTCTAGTCTACAGTCAGTTATAAAACTCGCTGAGTCGACATTGGAGGGTAAACATGCCCTCAGCAATGTCCGCCAATCTTTGTTATTGGGCTCTACAGTATGTCCTAGCTCTCTAATGTACTTCTGGCTTGCAACTAGATGTTTCCTAGGATCAGGGAATTCAGACACCATTGATCTTAATTCCGTTCGGGAACAGGGGCAGTGCATGGCGATGTTTCTGACAGGAGTGACTCCTGAAGTGTCAGTTTTCCCATTTGGTACTGCAATTACCCTAATGGGATTAAGTTCAATAACATCATTCTGAGTAGATTCTACAACATGTGGTGTAATGGTTTCAGCATAGTGTACAGTGCCGTACTTACCAGTTGATACAACCTCACCTGTCCCTCCACTAGGGGCCTTTGATACTGCTCTTACTGGTTGGGACGTGCCCACTGTTGTTTCTGCTATGGTGGCTGCTAGAGAGAGTGCCGATATTGTTGTGGGTTCATCCTCTTGGTCACAATCCTGGGGAAAGTTTAAAACAGGGTACAGCTTGCACGAGTTAGTATTAGCATCAACAATCTTAGTTACATTATTCTTAACATCTATACAGTTACTAAGTGCATGTTTATCATACACCAGTGTGCCATTCTCTGTAACCACTTTCTCTCCCGTTATGTATGGTGGTGGTGGAGCGGTGGCTATCAGTTTTCTGATAGGGTTAGATCCAGCCGCTTGAGCCAATCCTCTCTGTATTTCACCTTCCTGTTGCCATAATTGTAAATAATCATAATGTTTGATCCGTCTCTTTGCAGATTTAATGAGACATATCCTTCTCCTTAGATTTTGTAACACCTCGGGGCTAAAACTGCCTACCCGTGGGAACTTTTCCCCGTCATGCACAGTCATTCTTTCCCATTCATCGCACAAAACCTCTGTGTGTGTGAACCGTATTTCTCACACATGATATACCTTGCCGACCCGATTGGTCGGTTTACTGAATTAACTTGGACCAGGGTTGATCGCCCCCTACCTGAACAACTGGCCCCCATCTTTGCAGGTGTTGCTTTCGCTACCTCTGACCTTCAAGTCAGGGTCTTCAGCGAACCCTTACAAAAACCAAGATGTCCGGGGTAGACTGACGGTGAAAGTTTACCGAGTACCTCCACTCACTCGCCCACGTCGACCAATACGCCCACACACTGCCTTAGCGCTGGCGTACTCAACCTAGGGCCCCTGCGACCTGAACCTCTATTTACTGGAACATGTGGGTGTGATCCGAAGAGCACTTAACCCTTCCCAGTAAACATCAGTTGCTGGAGAATTCCTGAGTGACCAGCGAACCTCCCTTAAAATAAAAAAAATTACACAAATCACGTTAGAATGTACAAATAGCGTTTATGACACCTCTAGCGTACGCAAATGGTACTGGGTCAAGTTACTAACTAATGCACACAATTACATGCGGTACAATCGTTCTGCACATAAGCAACTAATCTTATGTGCGGAACGACCAGTGGAATCGAAAATTGTGGCTGCGAATTCCTTCAGCCGGAGCTTAATGGCCTATATGGGTATTGCACCAACCCTCCTGGTGTTGTGCTTCTTGACTCTATCTGTAGCGGACTTCCTAGTCCGCTGTACCTAGATCTCCTGGTCTGTCTCTGGACCTCCTGGTCCGTTATCTCTAATGCTCTTATTTTAATATGTTAACAAGGGATGCCTCCCAAGCAACCGTGCTGTCACTTTCACGTATGTACCTCACGAGAACTCGATTTCCTGTGGTTCCACCCAAAAATGAGAAACTTATATATATGTATACACACTCTTTCACCTCATATACTCTTTACTTTCGTTTCTGCGCAGAAATCCCTTTCATTCAGTATCACAGTCTAGTCCCGAAAGGAGTTACAACTAGAGAAGGATTATTTACGCAAAAATTTAGGACACTGAGATTGACTTGCGCTATTATCGCGTTGCCTCCGTATTGCCTACTAAAACAATACTATCGTGTGATTTGTATTACGTGGGCGTACCCATACGCTCCGTTGCGTAATATACGCTACGTGCGTAAGCCCTTGCGTCGCGTACGCTTGTCCCGCCCTTTGTTAGGGACACGTGTACACAGGTCAGACACGTCCACAGTAACACAAGTAACACGTTTATATCAATGTAAATGATCTTTAACTGTAATCATTTACTGAACACCACACAGAACTTCCTTGTATCTTAAGCAAGCCGTGTGCGTGTTTTACAAATTACTCCCTTACGTATTAATTTTACTTTTAACTACCAATAGCAACAAATCTTTCTCAGCACGTTATCAATGATAAATGGCAAAACAGGAAGGCGAGATGTGAAAATTGCACAAATGACAAATGCAGGTGTGTGCGTGTGTTGCGTACGCAATGCGTATCAAACAGAAATAAAACCGTTTTAAAAGACAATAGCGTACTGTTCTTACCTTCCGGTTCCGGATTCCACCAGCACTCCTACAGCGTAGCGATGCAGATGCTTATCTAGTCAGCACTACCGTATCCCTCACCACCAACACGGATACAAAGGGATACGCCTTCCCGCCCTTTGCTGACAGATAAAGTCTGCTTGTTTTCGCTAGAGCGGATATGTGGAGGACGGACGAGCCGCCAATTGATAAAGCAAAATATTTATCTTATAACATTCACTATATATTGGTAAGAGACTCAGTACGCAATGGGCGTACGGGGTACCGTAAGGGTACGCACTTAGCGTAGCAGACGCTAGGCCGTGGTCGAGACGCACGAGCGACACGTTCGCTCACGGCTTACGCTGGGTATCGAGCACACTATAGGCGGTCCGAGTACCGTAATGCTACGCTACTAGCGTAGCAGACACTGTGCCCACAAGAGGAACACGAGCGGCGCAGACGCTCACAGGATGACACACAGTAAACCTTGTATGCAACACAATGAAAGGCTGAGCCTATACTGTAAACCTTGGTTTTGTAATGTGAACACAATGCAATGCTAATTAACCTCTATTATATAAAAGCCTCTTGAGCGATTGAGACGCTCTGAATACTCTCAGCAATGTAATAAACACACAATACCTTGCTAAGGTTCCAAAACCTTTACTAACGAGATTTAGTTATGTAAAAAGGGAAAATACAGTTAACATTTTTTACACTACAGACTAACATCAATATCTAAGCATAAAAACTACACATATACAATATACAACAGCGTAACAATAACAGAGAGAGAGAGAAAGTATGGCAAATACAAACAGAGAACAAGTTGGTTACAGAGAAAAACTTACACACTGGGGAATGATCGCTGCGCAGCCCTGGTCACCAGCTCTCAAGTTAGTCAGTGATGAAAACCTTTTGTGGAGAGTAGACTGAGCTGGCCCAAACTGGCTGCCTTATATACACTTCATACAGTACACTACAAAGGGGCCTACAATCTCATTGTTCATTGGACACAGGAATCTGTCTTCACATTATAACAAAAGGTCATAGGTTGATTCAAACAGGTGGGCTGTGACTATTTCATACTGCTCAGGTGGGAGGGAATCTCAGGATTCCCGCCGCATGGATAATGAACTGCAAATATAGTAAATGTCCATAAACTTCTTATAGACATAACTATTCGCAGGAGCGATTAATTCTCTCAAACCAATACCGGAATGTTTCTAATAATATACTCTACCGTTGCATACCAAACACCACTGCTCAAAACCTGTCTGACCCTTCGTATCATGTAAAGAGGGATTTCTCTGTCCATAAACCAGTTACACTAAACAAACTTACTGATATTATTAAGGAGACCATAACCTACAAAATGCACTATTTGGATTAACTATGTGACAATTGAGTCGCCCGCCAGACGCACACAAACTCTACCGTAAATGCACATACCACGCGCTTGAGCGCATGTCCGTGGAGGCGCCGTCACGCAACTGCGAATATGCGCACGCACGGGAGAGAATGTGCACGTGCAGCGGGCAAGCGCATGGGGTTAGTACAAGGCATGAGAATAACGATATTTTTCGACTTTGACAAGACATGGATATAGTATAGAGTTCCAGCAATACTCAAGGGCAAATGTCTTGGCCATGACTCCATTAGAGTTTAAGGACTTGTGTGACAATGTACAGACCTTAAGCAAGGGCTGAGATAATCACTAGTTCTTTCATTCCTTTCCTTGGGATCAGTACTAAATGCGCCGGCCGGAATCCCGGCGGTCGAAATACCGACGCCGGAATCCCGACCACACAATCCCGACAGGGGTGGACACCCACGGAAGGAGAATATGTCGGGATTGTGGCGGTCGGGATTCCGGCGTCGGTATTTCGACCGCCGGGATTCCGTCCGGCGGCATCTTGACCGCATCCCCTTTCCTTGTCAGAAAATCTGAACTGCTTTTTGCATATATTCTGGATCTAAAGCGATTAAATAAATTTGTTGGTGCCAGACAGTATTATATGGATTCTGTGCATTCATCTCAACCATCAGCAAAGGAGATTGTTGTTGGGGTTTTGTCACATCCATATATGTCCAAGGCATACCTCCCAACATGACCCTCTCCAGGAGGGACAGAATGCTCCGCTCCTGGACTTTCCTCTTAATTTATGATTGCCATCACCTGTGCTGAAACACCTTTCTTATCCATTCACCTGTTTGACACAGGTGCTGGTAATCATAAATAATGAGAAAAGTCCAGAAACAGAGCACTGTGTCCCTCCTGGAGAGGGTCATGTTGGGAGGTATGCCAAGGTAATTTGTTTTGTGTTTCTGTGGCAGATCAACACTCAGAAGTGTGTCAGGTTCTGAATCATGGGCCAACATGATTTGTCTGCCTTTCAAACTGATAATATGCAGAAACCTTTACAAAACTACTAGTGATGTGTAGAATTAAGAAAACGTGGTCAATATATGGCCATATTTGGATAACCGTCTGCTGATAGGAATATAAAAGAACCCAAAAACAGGACATGCAGAAACCACATATAAAACAAAATCCATCATTACATGAAAACAATAGCAACATCTGTCAAAATAAGCCAGATTTGCTATTAATCAAAACAGCAGCCCTCACTAGTCTCCTCTTCCAAAAAAATTGAGAACATTCATGATCATAAAAAACAGCTGAGATTTTTTAAAAACCCACGGATTCGAACACTGTGCTTTTGGCAGATAGTTTTCAACCGAATCCACTTAAAAAAGGACTTCATTTCTCACAACTAGTACGGGTGGATTTTGTTTTATATGTTGTTTCTGCATGTCTTGTTTTTGGGTCGTTTTATTGTTTGCACTAATGTGTTAGTATGAGGGAAGCGCCTGCCAGACAGATGAATAATCACACACAGGATTCTTTGCAGGGACAGTTTGATTTATGTTACTTTCCTGTATATTTACAATGGAAGCTGTTTGAGTCTATTACCATGACAACCGCAATTCTCAGTAGATGATAGGTCGGGAACGCGGCCCGGCTAGCCGGCCGGAAGTGATGTTTCTTCCGGAGGCATGCTGGGACCGGATGTGCGTTCCACCGTGTGCTGGATGCGTTTCACAGAGGGGAGCTCCATGAACGGGACGCGGGTATGTCCGTATACAGGTGAGCAGTGTTTGTACACAGGTGTTGTGATTTAGGAGACTGTTGGCGGGCGCTCCTGCATATATAAGCAGGTATGTTCAATTTATTATGGTTGCCCCAGAGGAAGGTGCTGTCACCGAAAGGTTGATTCTATATCGGAGTGGGAGAAGGGACCTTCTGACGTACCTTTGCTTCGCTCGCCACGCTTTGGGCTCGGTGGCTCGCTTCGCTCGCCACCTGATTGCTAAAGCTAATAGTTGGTGGCGTGGATAGTAGAAGAACTATCCCGCTGGCCTAGCTCCTCCCCTTGTGTCGTGACTCCTCCCCCAGACGGAAAAGGTCCCTTAGCCCACTTGATTCTATCATCTACCGTCACCGAAATGGCCGTTGGGCACATGACTGATTCAACCGCAGGGACATGTAATGTACCATATGAGACGCATGCTATTCCCAGCTGGAACATGTAATGATTTTTGACACATGCTGCTATTGTCATCAGTTTTGAAATATATGCAATTTATGGTCATTTATACTGGTGGTGTGCTGATTTATTCACTAAGCTGAGAGACTTGTTCCAAAGCAGTGGAAGCAAATGTGTGAAAATATATATATATACATACATATACAGGCTTGGACTAGCCCACACAGGTACAGGGGAAACCACCGGTGGGCCCCACTGCCTGGGGGCCCACCTCCTGCTCTAAAAATCAGGTTCTAGACTGTGCACTTGAATATACATTATACATATGTTACCTTATACTGGACTATTGTGTATTTTCTACAGTGCATTGCTGTTATTAATTTGTTATTTATCTGGTACATTATTATGCATGCAGCTGAATTTACTGTATATATTTATGAAGGGCCCCAGACGTTGCACTCCCTAATGGTTAGTCAAACCAATGAGGTGGCAGGCCACACCCCCTCAGCTGACTGGCCACACCCCTAAACATGGGCCCCTACCACTGCATCCCCCCAGTGGGCCCTACATGCCCCAGTCTGACACTGTATGTATATGTGTGTGTGTATATATATATATATATATATATATATATATATACACTGCTCAAACAAATAAAGGGAACACTTAAACAACACAATGTAACTCCAAGTCAATCACACTTCTGTGAAATCAAACTGTCCACTTAGTAAGCAACACTGATTGACAATCAATTTCCCATGCTGTTGTGCAAATGGAATAGACAACAGGTGGAAATTATAGGCAATTAGCAAGACACCCCCAATAAAGGAGTTGTTCTGCAGGTGGTGACCACAGACCACTTCTCAACTCAAATGCTTTCTGGCTGATGTTTTGGTCACTTTTGAAAGCTGGCGGTGCTTTCACTCTAATGGTAGCATGAGACGGAGTCTACAACCCACACAAGTGGCTCAGGTAGTGCAGCTCATCCAGGAAAGCACATCAATGCGAGCTGTGGCAAGAAGGTTTGCTGTGTCTGTCAGCGTAGTGTGCAGAGCATGGAGGCGCTACCAGGAGACAGGCCAGTACATCAGGAGACGTGGAGGAGGGCAACAACCCAGCAGCAGGACCGCTACCTCCGCCTTTGTGCAAGGAGGAACAGGAGCACTGCCAGAGCCCTGCAAAATGACCTCCAGCAAGCCACAAATGTGCATGTGTCTTCTCAAATGATCAGAAACAGACTTAGAGGGTGGTATGAGGGCCCGACGTCCACAGGTGGGGGTTGTGCTTACAGCCCAACACCGTGCAGGACGTTTGGCATTTGCCAGAGAACACCAAGATTGGCAAATTCGCCACTGGCGCCCTGTGCTCTTCACAGATGAAAGCAGATTCTCACTGAGCACATGTGACAGACATGACAGAGTCTGGAGACGACAAGGAGAACGTTCTGCTGCCTGCAACATCCTCCAGCATGACCGGTTTGGCAGTGGGTCAGTAATGATGTGGGGTGGCATTTCTTTGGGGGGGACACACAGCCCTCCATGTGCTCGCCAGAGGTAGCCTGACTGCCATTAGGTACCGAGATGAGATCCTCAGACCCCTTGTGAGACCATATGCTGGTGCGATTGGCCCTGGGTTCCTCCTAATGCAAGACAATGCTAGACCTCATGTGGCTGGAGTGTGTCAGCAGTTCCTGCAAGACGAAGGCATTGGTGCTATGGACTGGCCCGCCCGTTCCCCAGACCTGAATCTAATTGAGCACATCTGGGACATCATGTCTCGCTCCATCCACCAATGCCACGTTGCACCACAAACTGTCCAGGAGTTGACGGATGCTTTAGTCCAGGTCTGGGAGGAGATCCCTCAGGAGACCATCCGCCACCTCATCAAGAGCATGCCCAGGCGTTGTAGGGAGGTCATACAGGCACGTGGAGGCCACACACACTACTGAGCCACATTTTGACTTGTTTTAAGGACATTACATCAAAGTTGGATCAGCCTGCAGTGTGTTTTTCCACTTTAATTTTGAGTGTGACTCCAAATCCAGACCTCCATGGGTTAATAAATTTGATTTCCATTGATAATTTTTGTGATTTTGTTGTCAGCACATTCAACTATGTAAAGAACAAAGTATTTAATAAGAATATTTCATTCATTCAGATCTAGGATGTGTTATTTTAGTGTTCCCTTTATTTTTTTGAGCAGTGTGTATATATATATATATATATATATATATATATATATATATATATATATATATTGTGGCTCTTGTCCTTGTGGTAAACCTGTTTATGAATCAGAGTTTCCCAGACTCTGCTATTACAGTATTAGGGCGGGATGTAGTAAGATACATCGCCGCTTATCGCAGCGATGTTGATCGCATATGTACTAACATATGCGATCAGTATCGCAATGCGGTGACGGAGGCCCCTCGCGATACCTGTGAGGTGGTCTGCGGGGGGTCTCCGTCACCTCCCCGGGATCTTCACACTGCCTATGCGCCGGGAAGCAGCAGCAGGCTGCCCCCAGCAGATTACCTTTCCGGTACCAGGGCAGCCTGGAGGAAGGTATGCCGGGGGGAGGGGGGTCGGCGTCTGCAGCGGGTTGCGGCGGTCAGCGATAAGAAGCCCATAGGCTTCTATAGGGTATCGCCATCCAGAGATGGGGATACCCTCAAGGGCGAAAACGCAGCGGTAGGGTCTTAGTACATTTGAAAATGCGGTAAATTTAGTACATCTCGCCCTTACAGTCCAGGTTTTAAGGATATCCATGTTTAAGTCTAGATGGTTATATCGAAATTGGCAAAATAAGTCAACTGTGCTGGAGCATGGATATCCTTAAAACCTGAAATGTATCGGCAGCATT
The DNA here is from genome assembly GCF_028390025.1 of Pseudophryne corroboree. Taxonomy (NCBI): domain Eukaryota; kingdom Metazoa; phylum Chordata; class Amphibia; order Anura; family Myobatrachidae; genus Pseudophryne; species Pseudophryne corroboree. The sequence goes on along the minus strand of NC_086444.1, from coordinate 648,838,712 downwards.
CTGTAACATAAACCATGTCTAACACTATTCATATTCCACTACTTAATTTTATCATGCATTATTATTGCATTTTTCATAAAAACTTATCAAAGATTTCCTAGCTAAACACTCCAGGGTTTTTCTGGTTATTGGGTTATCACTGTCTGACTCCACAATATATACACATAACCGGGGACAAAGTTCCTTGTAATCACACAGTTTTGCAACCTTGTTATAACCTCACCAGTCCCTGTCTCCTGTAATCTCTGTTGAGCCTCCTCTGCTTTTTCTTTCCCTAATTGTCTATCTTCCTCCTACACAATCTAATGGGCCCTACACACTGGCAGATATAACAGAACGATATGAACGTTCTCGTTCATAAATGAACGAGAATGCGTTCATATCGTTCTGTGTGTAGGCACCAACGATTAACGAAGCGCGGCCCCGCGCTCATTAATCGTTGGTGCCCTGCCGCTTATGCATGCAGGCCAGGGGCAAACTTGTGGAGGTTTCCGGATATATTTTATATATTTATATATATATATATATATATATCAAGATGTATGTTGGCGGCACTCAGCAGACTTAATGCAAACTAATTATGCAAACATAAGTTTATTAGCTGACATGTTTCGGGGAACACTGCCCGTCCTCAGGGCCAGACGTTTTGTCTGGCTCTGAGGACACGGAGTGTTCCCCGAAACATGTCGGCTAATAAACTTATGTTTGCATAATTAGTTTGCAATAAGTCTGCTGAGTGCCGCCAACATACATCTTGATCATACAGTGGAGGATTACCCCACGAGGAGGGCACCAGAGCAAATACTAATCTTAAGCATAGAGTGCTGGACGTATTGGAAGTTTTATATATATATATATATATATATATATATATATATATATATATATATATATATATATATATATATATATGCAAATGGATTGCACGTGTGTGTGTGTGTGTGTGTGTGTGTGTGTGTGTATATAAAAAAATCTGTATACAGTGACACACACATACCACAACACACACACTGTACATACATATAAACACACACATACACATGGACACATACCCCAGGCTGAGAGGAGGACTAGTGGCCGCCTAGTCACTGTCGGTGTAATGTGGCCATGAACAACAGGTCCCGGGAATATTCTGTGCAGAGAGCTCTGATGATGACTAGAGCTCCCTGTAGCAGCAGAAGATATGATCGCGATCACGGTTTGTATTGAGACCGAGACCCAGCTGTCTCCGTCTCTGACGGGGGGAGTGAAGAAACTTCACTGCCCCCCCCACCGCCGGGTCGTCCATATCCGCCGTCGGGCATCTTGGCGGCGGATCGGTATGTGTGTAGGGCCCATAACCCTCTCTTCAGATCCTCTACAAAAAAAAAAAAAAAAAAAAAGTCATTTTTGGTTTGACTGAATTTACGTTCCAGCTTCTCAGTGATATTGGCAGGCATGTACTGTACGTACCAACCATCTGCCAAACACCTCTCTATTATCACTTTGGTCAGTGACCGGCGACACGTGGCCCTATGCAGCCTCCCCCCCCCCCACCCCTCCAAATGTAAGCTTTTCTGGGGTTCATTGCATTGTGTGGGGGGGATAAATAGCAAAAAAAATTGGGGTCTAATTTTTCTCTATGTAAACAGATTAACCCAGGTCCAGTGATATTTATTTATTTATTATTTATTTATTAACAGTTTCTTATATAGCGCAGCATATTCCGTTGCGCTTTACAATTAGAACAACAGTAATAGAACAAAACTGGGTAAAAACAGACAGACAGAGGTAGGAAGGCCCTGCTCGCAAGCTTACAATCTATAGGGAAATAGGCATAGATACACAAGGATAGATGCTACCTATTGCATAATGGTCCACCAGATTGCTAGGTTCTTAATGGGTTGTATGATGATACCCCACAAAGTTATCCAAGTGTCAGGAGGGTGTGAGACTAAAGAAAGACAAGATATGTGATGTTATGAATACTCTACAGAGGATGTAATTAGATAGGGAAGCACTGAAGGTTATGTGGGTGGGTCTGGAATTTGATAGGCTTGTCTGAAGAGGTGAGTTTTCAGGGAACATTTAAAGGTTTGGAGACTAGAGGCGAGTCTTACTGTGCGTGGGAGGGCATTCCACAGAGTGGGTGAAGCCCGGATAAAGTCCTGTAATTTTGAGTGTGAACAAGTAATGCGTGTGGATGAGAGACGTAGATCTTGTGCAGAGCGGAGAGGTCGGGTAGGGAGATATTTTGAGATGAGTGAAGAGATGTATGTTGGTGCAGTTTGGTTAATAGCCTTGTATGTGAGTAAAAGTATTTTATATTTAATACGGTAGAATACCGGTAACCAATGGAGGGACTGACAGAGCGGATCTGCAGACGATGAACGTCTGGCAAGGAAGATTAGCCTCGCAGCTGCATTCAAAATGGATTGTAGTGGTGAGAGCCTATGTTTGGGAAACCAACCCGGGTAGCTTGCAACATTGGTCCTGGGAAGGACCCCGGTTAGGTGGCAGTGTGAACAGGTAACCCTGGTCATCTGATCCGGGTCCAGTTCACAGCATAGGAAGAGCCACATTCCCTGCACAAGGAGATGATGTTATCTCCAAGCATGGCACTGCACCCATGTGCAGTGAGAACAGCGCCGACATAGGAGTAACCCAGATGAGCACCACGGTGTGAAAGGGGTCTGTTCCGGTTTGGAACTGTATTCAGATTGGGACTTTGGTGTAAAAGGGGCAGGGCTTGATAAAATATATGCACCAGGATGAAAGTGTAAGAGCCACACCATTAACTGAAACTCCCCTCCCCTGCCACATTGCTGAGCAACTCCTACCCAGGCAAACCAGCCACACTGCTGTGCAGCTACCCCCTGGGCAATCAGCAACCCCCAATGCCCCCCCCCCCCCCAGCCATATTAATAAGCAGCTAAAAGTGGCGCATGCAGGGGAGGTTTCCGAGTAGCCAGAAATCCCCCCCCCCCCTGATGGACTAAATTCTCTTTTAAGAGGAGACAAACTGGTCTCCGTCTCTGCACCAGCCGCACACCTTCACACCAGTGCTGCTGCCCGGCCACCGCAGTGCTGGGTGGCGCAGAGAAACTCTTCCTGTCAGCCCTGTACTCGTGCCGTGCTGCCCGGCCACCGCCGGTTCAGCTGTCAGGCGCTTCCGCGTCAGGTGGCTTTTATATTCATTCCACCTGACGTGGAAGCGCTGACAGCTGATCCAGCGGTGGCCGGGCAGCATGGCACGAGTACAGAGCTGACAGGAAGAGTTTCTCTGCGCCGCCCAGCACTGCGGTGGCCGGGCAGCAGCACTGGCATGAGGAAGAGTTTCTGCGCCGCCCATCACTGCCAGGCAGTCACAAGGAGCTACTGTGGCAGAAAACCACGTCTGAAGTATGGGAGAAAGGGGAGGGGGGGGGTGCGTGTATGCCCTGTGTGTTTTAAAACTGCTGTGTGTGTAAGAAGTACAGTATGCACTGTGTGTATGTGCTCTGTTGTTTTTTTTAAGCATGCTGTGTGTGTGCATGCTACATGTATGTGTGCGCGTGTGCATATGCTGCTTGTTTGTAAGTATGCTGTGTGTGTATTGCATGTAAGCTGTGTGCCACACATATACTCACTCTCGCTCTATATATATATATATATATATATGCATAGATGTGTGTGTGTATGTGTGTGTGTATATATATATATATATATATATATATATATATATATATATATATATTATAAGGTCGTGCCCTTATATTAAGGCTGAATCGAACAAACGGAATTCTCCCATAGGGAACTTCTGAGATGGGGGCATGATGTTTGAGGGGCTACACCTCGAAAGTGATTGGACGTACTGAGCTGAAATTTGGCATGGACGCATAGAATCGTCACCCGGTGCTGCCTGCCAAATTTCAGGGCAAAATAGTAAAAAAATGAGGAATTGGGAGTAACCTAAAGTTTCAACTGTCAGTTTTTTTCTGCGACTTCCTGTTTGGCTTTTGAGGTTGGTTTTCCCATATAGTCTATAATAAATTTTTTGGGAAGGCATAACTCATGATAGAGGACGAATTAAGACTTGGTGGTATATTTACTAAAATTCGTATTTTCCCGACTGAGGTTAAAGTTCAATCACGAATGACATCGAAAGTGTAAAGTTGCAACTTTTTGAATTCATTACGACTAATTTACTAAGCTGTCGTATTCTGCATTTTCGTATTTACCGATGTCGATGTCATTCGGTTTTTTTTGCAGTGTTTTACGTGAGTGACTTGTAAAACACTGCCGACTTTAACACAATGAATCTCGGGCGGATCTGAGAGATCCGTGCTGGGCTTCATTGTGCACCTTTATTAAAATAAAAATCATTGTTAAAATAAAAAAAATGCGTGGGGTCCCCCCTCCTAAGCCAAACCAGCCTCGGGCTCTTTGAGCCGGTCCTGGTTGAAAAAATATGGGGAAAAAAATGACAGGGGTTCCCCCATATTTAAACAACCAGCACCGGGCTCTGCGCCTGGTCCTGGTTCCAAAAATATGGGGGACAAAAAGCGTAGGGGTCCCCCGTATTTCTGAAACCAGCACCGGGCTCCACTAGCCAGATACATAATGCCACAGCCGGGGGACACTTTTATCTAGGTCCCTGCGGCCCTGGCATTACATACCCAACTAGTCACTCCTGGCCGGGGTACCCTGGAAGAGTGGGGACCCCTTCAATCAAGGGGTCCCCCCCCCCTCCAGCCACCCAAGGGCCAGGGGTGAAGCCCGAGGCTGTCCCCCCCATCCAAGGGCCGCGGATGGAGGGCTGATAGCCTTTTTGTCAAAAAATGAATATTGTTTTTAGTAGCAGTACTACAAGTCCCAGCAAGCCTCCCCCGCAAGCTGGTACTTGGAAAACCACAAGTACCAGCATGCGGTGGAAAACCGGGCCCGCTGGTACCTGTAGTACTACTACTAAAAAAATACCCAAATAAAAACAGAAGACACACACCTTGAAAGTAAAAGTTTAATACATACATCCACACCTCCATATACACATACTTACCTATGTTCACACGAGGGTCGGTCCTCTTCTCCATGTAGAATCCATGGGGTACCTGTTGAAAAAAATTATACTCCCAAAATCCAGTGTAGATGGCTCCTCTTCTTTTCTATTTGTAATCCTGGTACTTTGCAAAATAACAAAACGGACACCCGACCACGCACTGAAAGGTGCCCCATGTTTTCACATGGGACCCCTTTCCCCGAATGCCAGGAACCCCCCCTGACTTCTGTCTAAGAGGGTTCCATCAGCCAATCAGGGAGCGCCACGTTGTGGCACCCTCCTGATTGGCTGTGTGCTCCTGTAGTGTATGACAGGCAGCACACGGCAGTGTTACAATGTAGCGCCTATGCTCTCCATTGTAACCAATGGTGGGAACTTTGTGGTCAGCGGTTGACCGAAAGTAACCTCACCGCTGACCACAAAGACCGATTTCTACCAAATTCCTGGCGTATTTGACCGATGGTGTATTGATTCGTAATTATTTCCTAGGACTTCCAAAAAAATACGAATGCCCTCATCACTGCCGTGACTTGAGTTTAGTAAATTCCCGAGATGACACTTTGAAGAAAAAACACCATCTCGGTCAAATCGGGTTCGTAGTAAATATACCCCTTGGGGTTTGTTTTATTAGATAGAGCATGTCCCAGTGTAGTGCCTTTTGGGGTTGTGGTTTTTCAGAACGTTAGTTTTTTTTTTATTAAGTAAAATATGCCCCATTATAGAGATAGGGCATTTCAATTTGTTGCGCCCTGCGCAGTGGCCACCAGGAGAGCGAGAGTGAGGGAAGGGGTCTCGTGCAGGCTGAGGAAAGGTTATAAAAGTAGCTGCTGGCGGCGGGAGGAGAGCCAGTGGTACCCTGGGTGTGTGCTTACTGCGTTCTCCTCAAGTCCCTACAGAGCGGTGAGGAGCAGCAGCAGGAGGAATGGCCGGAGCTGCGCCGCAGGAGGAGGAGACATCTGGTGCAGCGCTGAGTAAGGTCCTGACTGACAGCGTTTCCCCCCTTACCCGAAGCGGGATCCGTGGCAGGAGAGGAGGTACCTGGAGCTGCGCCGCACGGAGGAAGACATCCGGATCAGTGCACAGGAGGACAGCACGGCCTCAGCACGGTAACGGGGGGCGGGGAGATAGGAAGAAAGAGCGGGCAGCTAGTCCCGCTGTGTCCCCCACCACCACCCCACCCAGCTGCTGTGTGTCCAGATACCCAGCCGTCCGCCGGGACCGTCCCTAGCGGCTGCCTGCTTCTCCTCCCCGGGTCTTTGGTGCCGTGGGCTGACAGGGTGCGGCTGGGAGTAGGAGGCGCCTCGGACAGCCGCTGACCGCTGGGCTCCGTTCCTCTCCTCACGGCCCGACAGGGTGCTCCTGCTGTGTCTCTATGTCTCCTGCTGCAGGCTGTCTGCCTGAGTGCTGGGACGCACTGAACACCTCACATCTCACAATATTATTTTTAGTCCTAAAATTTGCACCGAGGTCGCTGGATGGCTAAGCTAAGCGACCCAAGTGGCCGACACAAACACCTGGCCCATCTAGGAGTGGCACTGCAGTGTCAGACAGGATGGCCCTTCAAAAAAATTGTCCCCAAACAGCACATGATGCAAAGAAAAAAGAGGCGCAATGAGGTAGCTGTGTGACTAAGATAAGCGACCCAAGTGGCCGACACAAACATCTGGCCCATCTAGGAGTGGCACTGCAGTGTCACGCAGGATGGCCCTTCAAAAAAATACTCCCCAAACAGCACATGACGCAAAGAAAAAAAGAGGCGCAATGAGGTAGCTGTGTGACTAAGATAAGCGACCCAAGTGGCCGACACAAACATCTGGCCCATCTAGGAGTGGCACTGCAGTGTCACGCAGGATGGCCCTTCAAAAAATACTCCCCAAACAGCACATGATGCAAAGAAAAATGAAAGAAAAAAAGAGGTGCAAGATGGAATTGTCCTTGGGCCCTCCCACCCACCCTTATGTTGTATAAACAGGACATGCACACTTTAACGAACCCATCATTTCAGTGACAGGGTCTGCCACACGACTGTGACTGAAATGACTGGTTGGTTTGGGCCCCCACCAAAAAAGAAGCAATCAATCTCTCCTTGCACAAACTGGCTCTACAGAGGCAAGATGTCCACCTCTTCCTCATCGTCCGATTCATCACCCCTTTCACTGTGTACATCCCCCTCCTCACAGATTATTAATTCGTCCCCACTGGAATCCACCATCTCAGGTCCCCGTGTACTTTCTGGAGGCAATTGCTGCTGGTGAATGTCTCCACGGAGGAATTGATTATAATTCATTTTAATGAACATCATCTTCTCCACATTTTCTGGAAGTAACCTCGTACGCCGATTGCTGACAAGGTGAGAGGCTGCACTAAACACTCTTTCGGAGTACACACTGGAGGGAGGGCAACTTAGGTAGAATAAAGCCAGTTTCTGCAAGGGCCTCCAAATTGCCTCTTTTTTCCTGCCAGTATACGTACGGACTGTCTGACGTGCCTACTTGGATGCGGTCATTCATATAATCCTCCGCCATTCTTTCAATGGTGAGAGAATCATATGCAGTGACAGTAGACGACATGTCAGTAATCGTTGGCAGGTCCTTCAGTCCGGACCAGATGTCAGCACTCGCTCCAGACTGCCCTGCATCACCGCCAGCGGGTGGGCTCGGAATTCTTAGCCTTTTCCTCGCACCCCCAGTTGCGGGAGAATGTGAAGGAGGAGCTGTTGACGGGTCATGTTCCGCTTGACTTGACAATTTTCTCACCAGCAGGTCTTTGAACCCCTGCAGACTTGTGTCTGCCGGAAAGAGAGATACAACGTAGGTTTTAAATCTAGGATCGAGCACGGTGGCCAAAATGTAGTGCTCTGATTTCAACAGATTGACCACCCGTGAATCCTGGTTAAGCGAATGAAGGGCTCCATCCACAAGTCCCACATGCCTAGGGGAATCGCTCTGTTTTAGCTCCTCCTTCAATGTCTCCAGCTTCTTCTGCAAAAGCCTGATGAGGGGAATGACCTGACTCAGGCTGGCAGTGTCTGAACTGACTTCACGTGTGGCAAGTTCAAAGGGTTGCAGAACCTTGCACAACGTTGAAATCATTCTCCACTGCGCTTGACACAGGTGCATTCCACCTCCTTTGCCTATATCGTGGGCAGATGTATAGGCTTGAATGGCCTTTTGCTGCTCCTCCATCCTCTGAAGCATATAGAGGGTTGAATTCCACCTCGTTACCACCTCCTGCTTCAGATGATGGCAGGGCAGGTTCAGGTATTTTTGGTGGTGCTCCAGTCTTCTGTACGCGGTGCCTGAACGCCGAAAGTGGCCCGCAATTCTTCGGGCCACCAACAGCATCTCTTGCACGCCCCTGTCGTTTTTTAAATAATTCTGCACCACCAAATTCAAGGTATGTGCAAAACATGGGACGTGCAGGAATTTACCCAGATGTAATGCACGCACAATATTGCTGGCGTTGTCCGATGTCACAAATCCCCAGGAGAGTCCAATTGGGGTAAGCCATTCTGCGATGATCTTCCTCAGTTGCCGTAAGAGGTTTTCAGCTGTGTGCGTATTCTGGAAAGCGGTGATACAAAGCGTAGCCTGCCTAGGAACGATTTGGCGTTTGCGAGATGCTGCTACTGGTGCCACCGCTGCTGTTCTTGCAGCGGGAGGCAATACATCTACCCAGTGGGCTGTCACAGTCATATAGTCCTGAGTCTGCCCTGCTCCACTTGTCCACATGTCCGTGGTTAAGTGGACATTGGGTACAACTGCATTTTTTAGGACACTGGTGAGTCTTTTTCTGAGGTCTGTGTACATTTTCGGTATCGCCTGCCTAGAGAAATGGAACCTAGATGGTATTTGGTACCGGGGACACAGTACCTCAATCAAGTCTATAGTTGGCTCTGAATTAACGATGGATACCGGAACCACGTTTCTCACCGCCCAAGCTGCCAAGGCCTCAGTTATCCGCTTTGCAGCAGGATGACTGCTGTGATATTTCATCTTCCTCGCAAAGGACTGTTGGACAGTCAATTGCTTACTGGAAGTAGTACAAGTGGTCTTCCGACTTCCCCTCTGGGATGACGATCGACTCCCAGCAGCAGCGCCAGCAGCAGTAGGCGTTACACTCAAGGATGCATCGGCGGAATCCCAGGCAGGAGAGGACTCGTCAGACTTGACAGTGACATGGCCTGCAGGACTATTGGCTTTCCTGGGTAAGGAGGAAATTGACACTGAGGGAGTTGGTGGTGTGGTTTGCAGGAGCTTGGTTACAAGAGGAAGGGATTTACTGGTCAGTGGACTGCTTCCGCTGTCGCCCAAAGTTTTGAACTTGTCACTGACTTATGATGAATGCGCTGCAGGTGACGTATAAGGGAGGATGTTCCGAAGTGGTTAACGTCCTTACCCCTACTTATTACAGCTTGACAAAGGCAACACACGGCTTGACACCTGTTGTCCGCATTTGTGTTGAAATAATTCCACACCGAAGAACTGATTTTTTTTGTATTTTGACCAGGCATGTCAATGGCCATATTCCTCCCACGGACAACAGGCGTCTCCCCGGGTGCCTGACTTAAACAAATCACCTCACCATCAGAATCCTCCTTGTCAATTTCCTCCCCAGCGCCAGCAACACCCATATCCTCATCCTGGTGTACTTCAACACTGACATCTTCAATTTGACTATCAGGAACTGGACTGCGGGTGCTCCTTCCAGCACTTGCAGGGGGCGTGCAAATGGTGGAAGGCGCAAGCTCTTCCCGTCCAGTGTTGGGAAGGTCAGGCATCGCAACCGACACAATTGGACTCTCCTTGGGGATTTGTGATTTCGAAGAACGCACAGTTCTTTGCTGTGCTTTTGCCAGCTTAAGTCTTTTCTTTTTTCTAGCGAGAGGATGAGTGCTTCCATCCTCATGTGAAGCTGAACCACTAGCCATGAACATAGGCCAGGGCCTCAGCCGTTCCTTGCCACTCTGTGTCGTAAATGGCATATTGGCAAGTTTACGCTTCTCCTCAGACTCTTTTAATTTAGCTTTTTGGGTCATTTTACTGATCTTTTGTGTTTTGGATTTTACATGCTCTGTACTATGACATTGGGTATCGGCCTTGGCAGACGACGTTGATGGCATTTAATCGTCTCGGCCATGACTAGTGGCAGCAGCTTCAGCACGAGGTGGAAGTGGATCTTGATCTTTCCCTATTTTTTTAACCTCCACATTTTTGTTGTCCATATTTTAATGCGCACAACTAAAAGGGACCACAGGTATACAATGTAGATGGATGGATAGTATACTTATGGACGACGAGTGACGACACAGAGGTAGGTACAGCAGTGGCCTACCGTACTGCTATATACAGTATAATAAATGGACCTGGTGGACACTGTCAGTAAACTGCTAAACTAGTATAAAGAAAAAAAGCCACCACAGGTATACAATGTAGATGGATGGATAGTATACTTATGGACGCTATTATACAGGTATAATAAATGAGACCTGGAGGACACTGTCTAGCAAACTGCTAACTCCTAGTATAGAAGAAAAAAAGCCACCATCGAGGTATACAATGTAGATGGATGGATAGTATACTTATGGACGACCGAGTGACGACACAGAGGTAGGTACAGCAGTGGCCTACCGTCTGCTGAATATACAGTATAATGGACCTGGTGGACACTGTCAGCAGACTGCTAAACTTAGTACTACTAGTATAAAAAAAAAGCCACCAGAGGTATACAATGTAGATGGATGGATAGTATACTTAAGGACGAGTGACTTGATGACACAGAGGTAGGTACAGCAGTGGCCTACCAGTACTGCTATATACAGTATAATGGACCTGGTGGACACTGTCAGCAGACTGCTAAACTAGTACTACTAGTATATAAAAAAAAGCCACCACAGGTATAACATGAGTAATGGATTGTAGTAATAACTAATGGACAGACGATGACGACACAGAGGTAGTGTACAGCAGTGGCCTACCGTACTGCTATATACAGTATAATGGACCTGGTGGACACTGTCAGCAGACTGCATACTAACTAGTACTACTAGTATAAAGAAAAAAAGCCACCACAGGTATACAATGTAGATGGATGGAATAGTATACTTATTATTATTATGGATGACGAGTGACTGACGACACAGAGGTAGGTACAGCAGTGGCCTACCTTTCTGCTATATACAGTATAATGGACCTGGTGACACTGTCAGCAGACTGCTAACTAGTACTACTAGTATAAAAAAAAAGCCACCACACGGTATACAATGTAGATGGATCGGATAGTAATTACTTATGGACGAGTGACTGACGACTCAGAGGTAGGTACAGCAGTGGCCTAACCGTACTTCTATAATACAGTATAAATGGACCTGGTGGACACTGCTCAGCAGACTGAGCTAAACTAGTACTACTAGTATAACAAAAAAAACCACCACCAGGTATACAATGATTGATGAGGATAGTATACTTATTATATTAAAGGATGACGAGTGACTGATGACACAGAGATAGGTACAGCAGTGGCCTACAGTACTGCTATATACAGTATAATGGACCTGGTGAGCACACTGTCAGCAGACTGCTAAACTACTCTAAGTACTACTAGTATTAAAAAAAAGCCACCCACAGGTATACAATGTAGATGGATTCGTAGTATACTTATAGGGACGACGACGTGACGACACAGAGGTAGGTACAGCAGTGGCCTACCGTACTGCTATATACAGTATAATGGACCTGGTGGACACTGTCAGCAGACTGCTAAACTAGTTACTACTACATAGTAAAAAAAAAAGCCACCACAGTATACAATGTAAATGGATGGTAGTATACTTATGGACGACGAGTTGACGACACAGAGGTAGGATCAGCAGTGGCCTACCGTACTGCTATATACAGATATAGATGGACCTGGTGGACACTGTCAGCAGACTGCTAAACTAGTATACTAGTATAAAGAAAAAAGCCACCACAGGTATACAATGTAGATGGATGGATAGTATACTTATTATTATATGGACGACGAGTGACTGACGACACAGAGGTAGGTACAGCAGTGGGCCTACCGTACTGCTATATACAGTATAATGGACCTGGTGGAACACTGTCAGCAGACTGCTAAACTAGTACTACTAGTATAAAAAAAAAAAGCCACCACAGGTATACAATGTAGATGGATGGATAGTATACTTATTATTATTAATGGATGACGAGTGACTGACGACACAGAGGTAGGTACAGCAGTGGCCTACCGTACTGCTATATACAGTATAATGGACCTGGTGGACACTGTCAGCAGACTGCTAAACTACTCTAGTAACTACTAGTATAAAAAAAAAAAGCTCCACCACAGGTATAACAATGTAGATGGATGTAGTATACTTATGGACGACGAGTGACGACACAGAGGTAGGTACAGCAGTGGCCTACCGTACTGCTATATACAGTATAATGGACCTGGTGGACACTGTCAGCAGACTGCTAAACTAGTACTACTAGTATAAAAAAAAGCCACCACAGGTATACAATGTAGATGGATGGATAGTATACTATGGACGACGAGTGACGACACAGAGGTAGGTACAGCAGATGGCCTACCGTACTGCTATATACAGTATAATGGACCTGGTGGACACTGTCAGCAGACTGCTAAACTAGTACTACTAGTATTAAAAAAAAAAAGCCACCACAGGTATACAATGTAGATGGATGGATAGTATACTTATTAATTATTAATGGACGACGAGTGACTGACGACACAGAGGTAGGTACAGCAGTGGCCTACCGTACTGCTATATACAGTATAATGGACCTGGTGGACACTGTCAGCAGACTGCTAAAACTAGTACTTACTAGTATTATAAAAAAAAGCCACCACAGGTATACAATGTAGATGGATGGATAGTATACTTATGGACGAGTGACTGACGACACAGAGGTAGGTTACAGCAGTGGCCTACCGTACTGCTATATACAGTATAATGGACCTGGTGGACACTGTCAGCAGACTGCTAAACTAGTACTACTAGTATAAAGAAAAAAAGCCACCACAGGTATACAATGTAGATGGATAGTATACTTATTATTATTAATGGATGACGAGTGACTGACGACACAGAGGTAGGTACAGCAGTGGCCTACCGTACTGCTATATACAGTATAATGGACCTGGTGGACACTGTCAGCAGACTGCTAAACTAGTACTACAAGTATAAAAAAAAAAAGCACCACAGGTATACAATGTAGATGGATGGATAGTATACTTATGGACGAGTGACTGACGACACAGAGGTAGGTAAAGCAGTGGCCTTACCGTACTGTTATATACAGTATAATGGACCTGGTGGACACTGTCAGCAGACTGCTAAACTACTCTAGTACTACTAGTATAAAAAAAAAAAGCCACCACAGGTATACAATGTAGATGGATGGTAGTATACTTATGGACGACGAGTGACGACACAGAGGTAGGTACAGCAGTGGCCTACCGTACTGCTATATACAGTATAATGGACCTGGTGGACACTGTCAGCAGACTGCTAAACTAGTACTACTAGTATAAAAAAAAAAGCCACCACAGGTATACAATGTAGATGGATGGATAGTATACTTATGGACGACGAGTGACGACACAGAGGTAGGTACAGCAGTGGCCTACCGTACTGCTATATACAGTATAATGGACCTGGTGGACACTGTCAGCAGACTGCTAAACTAGTACTACTAGTATAAAGAAAAAAAACCACCACAGGTATACAATGTAGATGGATGGATAGTATACTTATTATTATTAATGGATGACGAGTGACTGACGACACAGAGGTAGGTACAGCAGTGGCCTACCGTACTGCTATATACAGTATAATGGACCTGGTAGACACTGTCAGCAGACTGCTAAACTAGTACTACTAGTATTAAAAAAAAAAGCCACCACAGGTATACAATGTAGATGGATGGATAGTATACTTGTGGACGAGTGACTGACGACACAGAGGTAGGTACAGCAGTGGCCTACCGTACTGCTATATACAGTATAATGGACCTGGTGGACACTGTCAGCAGACTGCTAAACTAGTACTACTAGTATAAAAAAAAAGCCACCACAGGTATACAATGTAGATGGTGTCAAAGTCAGAAAAATATCACGCTGCACGTTGCCATATATGCACTTCATGTGTGTGTGCACGCGGCATATTTAAATCAAAATAATGTATTTTATAAGTTAATATTCCCCTGAGTTCAGCAAAGTATGGTATATTAAAGATGGCTCTTTGACCTTAGAGACTCCCCAAACAATAGCTTGCATATTGGGAGGGCTTCACATGTTCATATGCATAGTTAAGCACAGGAATAGTAATTGAAGATTAATTGTATTCCAAATCAGTATCTTTCCCGCAGACGGAGTACAATAGCCTTTAATTACACTGAGCTTTGAGACTCAATGAGGAGGGCCAACACCTGTGTTTACGAAATGGGGCTGGATTTGTCTCCAGAAGAATGATTGCTGAGATGTCATTGTCTCAACTGAAAGTGGACATCATGAATATCGAACAAAACCCAGAGACAGGGTTTTGTTTTGTATTCGCCAAACAATAGCTTCCCACAAGACAGGAATGTGTTAGTCATCACCCAACATTTTGCATAACCAAGCTCACATGCTCAGCTCACTGATACAAGACAGACCACATACTGTGAAAGACACACTTCCTGTGGTTGACACACCCCCACAGCTGGAATGCAGGTATGATATTATCCACTGGAAATCACAGGGCTCACTCACTCACACAGCTACCTGGCACCCAGCAGCATGGCTGCTTCATCCCTAGGACTGACCTCCAAGCGGAAGGCTAAGTATAGAATTCACATGGCTAGATAAGGAAATATAGACAGATTGCTTTAAGGTCAATGGTGCTGGTTTAAATAGGATATTGTAACTTGTTTGTGTGATAGATCTGGGAATCTGTGATGGTAGCTGGGACATTAGACAACCTGTAGCATAGCATTTGTGGTATTTGTTTGCCTATGGTGATTTAAAATAGATTGTGCTGGTTTGTTATAATATATCTTGTCAATCATGAATACCGCCATGCAGTTACTTGTGAATATGGGTTCTGTAGCAATGGCATGCTGGGATGTGTGGTTACATTGTGATCTGGTGATTCATATAACATGGACTGTATGCAATAAGATGGTTCTAGGAAGTTGGATTGGAATGTGGAATAAGATTAGTTGGTTTGAGTAAAATGGCTGCTGCTGGGTGTTTTCCCCTCCCCCTTTCAGCCATGTGGTGCAGTCTTTGGAATCATGGGAGTTTTCCCAAAATGGAGTCTAGCTTCTGTCCCATGCGGTATTGTAGGGTTGTGTATATAGGGACAGCCAGTATGGGTAAGCTCAAGTATTTTCTCCACAAAGATTCCCAGCATTGACTAACTGCGCAGCGATTGTTCCTCACATGTGTAAGCTTCTCTGCAACCATATTGTCTTATTGTTATTGTTAGCCATTCTCTCTCCCCCTCTCTCTCCCCTCCCCCTTAAATGTACTTGTGTCTTTATTGTATAATATGTTAGTTACTTGGTTAGATATTCTATGTTATTTTGGTAGTGTATAGCTTGTATTGTATTATTCTTTTTGAACGTTCATTCTCTCACTAAAGGCGTTAGAACCTTAGACCGGTATTTGATTGATTATTATAAATGCATAAAGGTTCTCAGAGCGTCATAGTCGCTCATACAGCTTTTAAGCTAACAAGGTTACACTGCATTACATCTACACATTGTCACTGCACAAATGTTTACAGTATAAGTACATTCCTTAAGGTATAGTTAAGGGAGTACCCTTGCGGTACTTTTTGCGCCAATTGCGTACTGTGTTCTTTAACCTTTAACGTGTTTTTAATAGGACAAATATTATAGACATTGTCAATGGATGGATAGTATACTTATTATTATTAATGGATGACGAGTGACTGACGACACAGAGGTAGGTACAGCAGTGGCCTACCATACTATTATATACAGTATAATGGACCTGGTGGACACTGTCAGCAGACTGCTAAACTAGTACTACTAGTATAAAAAAAAAAGCCACCACAGGTATACAATGTAGATGGATGGTAGTATACTTATGGACGACGAGTGACGACACAGAGGTAGGTACAGCAGTGGCCTACCGTACTGCTATATACAGTATGATGGACCTGGTGGACACTGTCAGCAGACTGCTAAACTAGTACTACTAGTATAAAAAAAAAAAGCCACCACAGGTATACAATGTAGATGGATGGATAGTATACTTATGGACGACGAGTGACGACACAGAGATAGGTACAGCAGTGGCCTACCGTACTGCTATATACAGTATAATGGACCTGGTGGACACTGTCAGCAGACTGCTAAACTAGTATAAAAAAAAGCCACCACAGGAGTGTTTTTCAGGCAGACAAACGTATACTGGTGGTCACTGTCAGCAAAACTGTGCACTGTACTCCTGCTATAGCTGCTCCCCAGTCCCCACAATTAAGCAGTGTGAGCACTCAGCACAGATATATCATGCAGCACACTGAGCACAGATATGGTATGGAGCGTTTTTTTCAGGCAGAGAACGGATAAAAAAACTGGTGGTCACTATCAGCAAAACTCTGCACTCTACTCCGAGTCCTAACAGCTGCTCCCCAATCCTCCCCACAATTAGTAATAAAACAAGCAATCAACTGTCTCTTCTACAATTATAAACGGAGAGGACGCCAGCCACGTCCTCTCCCTATCAATCTCAATGCACATGTGAAAATGGCGGCGACGCGCGGCTGCTTATATAGAATCCGAATCTCGCGAGAATCCGACAGCAGGATGATGATGTTCGGGCGCGCTCAGGTTAACCGAGCCATACGGGAGAATCCGAGTATGGCTCGGACCCGTGTAAAAAGGGTGAAGTTCGGGGGGGTTCGGTTTCCGAGAAACCGAACCCGCTCATCACTAGCCATGATGTGGCGCTCTCTGATTGGCTACAGGGACCTTCAGTGACAGAAGTCACGGGGAGTCCCGAAATTCGGGAAAAGGGGTTCCATGTGTAAACATGGTACCCCTTTAGTCGCATGGATCGGGTTTCCGTTTTTTTATTTTAATCAAGTTCGTGGATTACGTCGGAAAAGAAGAGGACAGAACTACGCAAGGATTGTTTGTAAGTATGATTTTTATTTACAGGTACCCCGTGGATTCTACTGGAGAAGAGGACCGAGGGGCTTCCTGTCAACATAGGTAAGTATGTGTGTATGTAGGTGTGCATGTATGTAATAAAGTTGTACTTTCACGGTGTGTGCGTTGTGTTTTTTTGGGGGTATTTTTTTTGTAGTAGAACTACAGGTACCAGCGGGCCCGTTATTTCCCCGCATGCTGGTACTTGTGGTTCTCCAAGTACCAGCTTGCGGGGGAGGCTTGCTCGGATTTGTAGTTCTACCACAAAACACAATATTCTATTTTTTACACAAAGGCTATCAGCCTCCCATCCACCACCCACGGATGGGGGGGGACAGCCTCGGGCTTCACCCCTGGCCCTTGGGTGCCTGGAGGGGGGGGGACCCCTTGTTTGAAGGGATTCCCCCTCCTCCAAGGAACCCCAGCTAGGGGTGACTAGTTGGGGGGGGGGGGTAATGCCACGGCCACAGGGACCTATATAAAAGTGTCCCCCGGCTGTGGCATTATCTCTCTGGCTAGTGGAGCCCGGTGCTGGTTTTAAAAATACGGGGGACCCTTACATCTTTTGTTTCCCGTATTTTTGGAACCAGGACCAGGCGCAGAGCCCGGTGCTGGTTGTTTTAATATGGGTGAACCCTACGTAATTTTTCCCTGTATTTTTACAACCAGGATCGGCTCAAGGAGCCCGAGGCTGGTCATGCTTAGGAGGGGGAACCCCACTCAATTTTTTATTTTTTTTCATTTAACTATGTGTGTTGTGTACAAGCTTACCGGTGTTTCAGTCTCAAGAGGTTTTGGCAGCTGCCTCTTCTCCGGCGGCATCCAGCGGCTTCTCCATCCAGGGGGTCAGATGAATTACTGCATTATCTCAGTTAAAAATATTAATCGCCGTTATTGTCTTATGGAGTTAACGCGTTAATAACGCGTTAACTTGCCCAGCACTTATATAAATATATTAGAAATGGTGACAGATATTTTTTGTCATATATTTCTCATAGCTCCTCGGTTCCCCTCTCCCGCTGTGTGCCTGGCTCCCCTTCCCTCCACTCCCACTGTGTGCACGCCCCCCCTGCTGTGTGTCTGCCCCCCCCTCCTGCTGTGTGGCCAGCTCCCCCTTCCTCCCCCCTGTGCTGTATGCCTGGCTCCCTCTCCCCCCCCCGTGTTGTGTGCCCAGCTCCCCCACTCCTCTCCCGTGCAGTGTTCCTGGTTCTCCCGCTCCTCCCCCCTGCGCTGTGTTCCCGGAAACACCCCCCCCCCAGTTCTGTGTGCCTGGCTCCCCCGCCCACCCCTCCCCCTTCCCCCGTTCTGTGTGCCCAGCTTCCCACCCCATTCTGTGTGCCCGTCTCCCCCTCTCCTCCCTCCGTTCTGTGTGCCTGGCTCCCCCGCTCCTCCCCTCCTGTGCTGTGTGCCCCCCACCCCTGTTCTGTGTGCCTAGCTCACCCGCCCCCCCCCCCGTTCTGTGTGCCTGGCTCCCTCGCCCCCACCCCCATCCTGTGTGCCTGGCCCTCCCCCATCCACCCCCGTTCTGTGTGCCTGGCTCTCCCCCGCCCACCCTTGTTCTGTGTGCCTGGCCCACCCCCATTCTTTGTGCCTGGCTCCCACACTCCTTTCCCCGTGCTGTGTGCCTGGCTCCCCGCTCCTCCCCCCTGTGCTGCGTGCCCATCAAAAAATAACCCCCCCCCCTCCCTGCTGTGTGCCTGGATCCCCCGCTCCTCTCCCCGTGCTGTGTGAACGGAAACACCCCCACCCCACCCCCGTTCTGTGTGCCTGGCTCCCCAACCCCCATTCTGTGTGCCTGGCTCTCCCGCCTGCCCCCCACCCCCGTTCTTTGTGCCTGGCTCCCCCCTGCTGTGTGCCTGGCTCCACCTCCCCATTCTGTGTGCCTAGCTACCCCCCCCCCTTCGTTCCTCCGTTCTGTGTGTCCGGCTCCTTTGTTCCGTTCTGTGTGCCTGCCTTCCCCGATCCTCCACCCATGCTGTGTGCCCGGCTCCCTCCCCCACGTTCTGTGTGCCTGGCTACCCCCTTCCCCCTTCTATGTGCTTGGCCCCTCCCCACCCACGATGTGTGCCTGGCTCCCCCGCTCCTCCTCCTGAGCTGTGTGCCTGTAAAACCCCTCCCCCCCATTCTGTGTGTATGGCTAACCCCTGCTCCTCCCTCCGTTCTGTGTGGCAGGCTCCCCCCTCTGTTCTGTGTGCTGGCTCCCCCTCTCCTCCCCCAGTGCTGCGTGCCCGTCTCCCATGTTCCCCCCCTTCTGCGTGCCTGCCTCCCCTGCTCCTTCTCTCGTTCTTTGTGCCCGGCTCCCCTGCCTCCCACGTGCTGTGTGCCTGGCTCCCCTGTGCTGTGTGTGCCCAGCCCCCCCCACACATATATACACACATAAATACGCGCGGCATCTGACACACACACATATATACGTGCGGCACCTGACACACACACACACACACACACACACACACACATATATACGTGCGGCACCTGACACACGCACCTATATACAGTGGTACCTGACACACACATATATGTGCGGCACCTGACATACACACACATATATATGCCTGGCACCTGACACACACACATCTATACGCGCGGCACCTGACACACACACATATATACACGCGGCACCTGACACACACACATATATATATATATATATATATATATACGCGGCACCTGACACACACACATATACATGCGCGGCACCTGACACACACACACACACACACACATATATACGCGGGGCACCTGACACACACACATATATACGCGGGGCACCTGATACACACACATATATATGCGCAACACCTGACACACACACACACACACATATATGTATATATATATATATGCGGGGCACCTGACACACACACACACACACACACACATATATACGCGGGGCACCTGACACACACATATATATGCGCGGCACCTGACACTTATATATGCGCGGCGCCTGACACACACATATATATGCGCGGCACCTGACACACACATATATACGCGCGGCACCTGACACACACATATATACGCGCGGCACCTGACACACACATATATATATACGCGCGGCACCTGACACACACATATATACACATAGCACCTGACAAAACACATATATACACGGCACCTAGCACACTTCTGTTCCCCCATCCACACCGCTCTGTCTCCTTCCTCCAATCAACAACACTCTTACCTCATCTGAGCAGCTTTGTCTTCCGCTCAGACCTTCAGTTGCATAGACTGCATGTGTGTATTCCAATGAGCACACAAATCTGTAAATTAGCGGCTCCACCATTGTGTGAGTGACAGCAATCTCACTCTGTGAGAGTGCTGAATCTGCACTTACCCACAGGCTGTGATGGCATACCATATCGGTATTGCGCAAGGAACACGTCCATTAAGGCGTCAGCCTTAATGATCGGAATTTCATTGCTTTTTGCAGTTTGAGTGGAAGAGTTACAACAGGTTTCTGAAATTTCGATCATGTCTAAGAAGCCTTAATGGGACATGTGAAACCGTAAGGTTTTTTGTCTATGGAATATATATATATATATATATATATATATATATATATATATATATATATATATATATATATATATATATATATATATACTGCTCAAAAAAATAAAGGGAACACTAAAATAACACATCCTAGATCTGAATGAATGAAATATTCTTATTAAATACTTTGTTCTTTACATAGTTGAATGTGCTGACAACAGACTCACACAAAAATTATCAATGGAAATCAAATTTATTAACCCATGGAGGTCTGGATTTGGAGTCACACTCAAAATTAAAGTGGAAAAACACACTACAGGCTGATCCAACTTTGATGTAATGTCCTTAAAACAAGTCAAAATGATGCTCAGTAGTGTGTGTGGCCTCCACGTGCCTGTATGACCTCCCTACAACCCACACAAGTGGCTCAGGTAGTGCAGCTCATCCAGGATGGCACATCAATGCGAGCTGTGGCAAGAAGGTTTGCTGTGTCTGTCAGCGTAGTGTGCAGAGCATGGAGGCGCTACCAGGAGACAGGCCAGTACATCAGGAGACGTGGAGGAGGCCGTAGGAGGGCAACAACCCAGCAGCAGGACCTCTACCTCCGCCTTTGTGCAAGGAGGAACAGGAGGAGCACTGCCAGAGCCCTGCAAAATGACCTCCAGCAAGCCACAAATGTGCATGTGTCTACTCAAACGATCAGAAACAGACTCCATGAGGGTGGTATGAGGGCATGACGTCCACAGGTGGGGGTTGTGCTTACAGCCCAACACAGTGCAGGATGTTTGGCATTTGCCAGAGAACACCAAGATTGGCAAATTCGCCACTGGCGCCCTGTGCTCTTCACAGATGAAAGCAGGTTCTCAATGAGCACATGTGACAGACGTGACAGAGTCTGGAGACGCCAAGGAGAACGTTCTGCTGCCTGCAACATCCTCCAGCATGACCAGTTTGGCAGTGGGTCAGTAATGGTGTGGGGTGGCATTTCTTTGGGGGGCCGCACAGCCCTCCATGTGCTCCCCAGAGGTAGCCTGACTGCCATTATGTACCGAAATGAGATCCTCAGACCCCTTGTGAGACCATATGCTGGTGCGGTTGGCCCTGGGTTCCTCCTAATGTAAGACAATGCTAGACCTCATGTGGCTGGAGTGTGTCAGCAGTTCCTGCAAGACGAAGGCATTGATGTTATGGACTGGCCCGCCCGTTCCCCAGACCTGAATCCAATTGAGCACATCTGGGACATCATGTCTCGCTCCATCCACCAACGCCACGTTGCACCACAGACTGTCCAGGAGTTGGCGGATGCTTTAGTCCAGGTCTGGGAGGAGATCCCTCAGGAGTCCATCCGCCACCTCATCAGGAGCATGCCCAGGCGTTGTAGGGAGGTCATACAGGCACGTGGAGGCCACACACACTACTGAGCCTCATTTTGACTTGTTTAAGGACATTACATCAACGTTGGATCAGCCTGTAGTGTGTTTTCCCACTTTAATTTTGAGTGTGACTCCAAATCCAGACCTCCATGGGTTAATAGATTTGATTTCCATTGATAATTTTTGTGTGATTTTGTTGTCAGCACATTCAACTATGTAAAGAACAAAGCATTTAATAAGAATATTTCATTCATTCAGATCTAGGATGTGTTATTTTAGTGTTCCCTTTATTTTTTTTGAGCAGTGTGTGTGTGTGTATATATAGATAGATAGATAGATAGATAGATCGATAGATATTTATACGGAAATTCACCCTCAAAATCCTGCGTTTGCCCCTGGCTAACCCCCCTGGGCAACCAACCCCCACAGCCACACGTCTAAGGGGGTATCCCCAGGTAAACCACCCCTCTGCAGCCACCCCAGGGCAAACAACCCCCCCCCCCCCCCGTCCTGTGGCCACATCACTACCCCATCCAAAGTCGAAATCCCTGGCCATGTGGGTGTTGGAACGCTTAGCCACGGCCCCATCCCACTAAGTATTTTTCTCTTATAAAAGAACTCTGTGCAGCCAGAGTTTGGAGACAACAGTCAGCGCAGGCCAGGACAGACACTCACCACATGCACTCCTGTGCTTGAAATAGCTAATGCAATACAGAAGCACCCATGATTCTCTGCTGGGGCTGAAGAAAATATGCTTCCTCCCTCTCTGTATAACCTAGGGCGCATGGCAACCTGGCCCTTGGGATATTACTTTATTTTCCTCTCTATTGATTATTCCCTGCAAACAGCAGTCCCTATCAGCCTCAAACCACCTCGAGCCACAAAGGGGGTGCAGCCATTACTCGGGTGTCACGCTCCGAGGGATGACACCAAAGTTCCGGCTCCTGCTAAGTGACAGGAGCCGGGTGCTGAACAATAGCATTACGTGCAGCAACCTGGCTCCTGTCACCGTGTAGAAGCTGGCACTGCAGTCACAGCAGTCTCTGGAGGCAGCCCCAGTGGTGCATGTATGCGGGTACGCTCGCGTACGGAGTACCCTTAAGAATTTGGCAGCGGGTACACAGTACCACCTGCCACACACTTTGCCATTACGTACTACAATTATAATGTGCCACAAAGCAACAAGACCATGGTGCTTGGTAGCTACTCCCACTGTGTCAGGGTTACTGGGAGTGCGACAGTGGCTGTATTTTCCTGTTATAATGGAGGTATTACTATATATTGTTATTAAATTGGGGGCATTACTATATATTTCTATTACACTGGAGGTATCACTATATATTTCTATTACACTGGTGGCATTACTATATATTTTTAGCCTTGACTCCAGATCCCCCGTCAAAAAGGGGCTGTCGTGTGGCCACGCCGCTAGCAGCAAGTGGCCACCCCCCCCTCACAACACATAACCACACCCATTTTTCAGCACTCAGTACCACTAAGAAAATATTTCTGCTTGCACCACTGGGCAGCCCGTATCTCCCACACCTCTGAAGTGAAGAAAGTGGGGGTTGGGATGTTTAGCCACGGCCCCATCCCACTATTTTTGTGAATGTACCTTTCGGCGCAGGTTCTATTAATTGAAGAGTCAGTGTCATTTATTTGAAATTGGCTTCTAGGTTTATTAGAAATTCATCATGAATCCAGTCTCACAAACAATGGAAAATTCATCTGTAGAACATGGAATGAATTCATATAAACTTGTGATGTGTTTCATGGGTACACAGCCCGCTTCCTCAGACTCTTTATGCCAGTATCTAGACATAATTACAACTAATCAATATTATTTCAAATAGTTAATAAGATAATTAAAAAGACAATATAAACCGTTAAAAACTCTTGAAATTAGCCATATGGAGTGTTGGAGTTCAACCTGCGGGCCTCCAACTGTTGTGGAACTACACATCCCAGCATGCCCTGCCTCAGTTTTAGCATACCTTAGTAGCAAACCTGTGGCAGGGCATGCTGGGATGTGTAGTTTCACAGCAGCTGGAGGGCCACAGGTTGAAAACCCATGCCATAAATGATAATGACACAAAGTTTCATATAAATAATAATAATAATTTTATTTAGAAAGTACTTGTCTCCAACAGGACTCAAGGTGCTTAACCAATAGAATGGACATAATACAGAGGTTTAGATTTTCAAAAACTACAGAAAGCATGAACATACTGTATTTTGTATCACCTGAATGTATTAAAGAGCGTTTGGAGCAGTTTTCGTAAAAAATAAATAAAAAAAAACTGCTACAAACCCTTTAATTCTTTTTAGTAAAAATATCGCATTCCCCATACTTATAATAGGAAATATGATCTGGCCAAATTTAATAAAAAAAAAAAAAAAGTGTAAAAAAAATACAGCAGTGAGCCCTGTGATAATAACGATATGCTGAGACAGCGTTATCAGAGGGCTCACTGCGATATGCTTCCTCCTGCTCAGCTTTTTTTTGCCCTTAGGACACACAAGCTGATCACTGTGTAAAAAAATGTGTGTGTGTGTCTGTCTGTGTATATATATATATATATATATATATATATATATATATATGTTGTAACACTGTAGGGGTGCAAGGTGCCTTTTCCTGGGGAATATGGCAGCACGCAGCAGCTGAGGAACAACACAAGTCCAGTTTCTGGTACAACTGACCCCGGCCAGTTTTATTGAAACAGAAAATAAAACAAACCCCAAAATAAAAATACCTTGCCTGTCCGGCACTAACTAAACATAAGATGTTCCTAACTGTCACTAAACAAAACACAGAGTTCTTCAGTACATACTGTATAGCTTACTTGCATCAGAAAGCGTGTCTCTCACACACAGATCCTGCAGCCTTCCCAGGCAGTCTGCCCATACTAATCAGGTTAGAAGCACTATATCACTCTTACACAGCTGAAACCCTGATTAGCCCTCTGTGAGGCCAAAGACCCGAACTGGGCCCAATGTCTAGAACTCGCCTTATCTCTCTCTCAGAGCCTTTACCCAGCTTTTACAGCAAACTGAAAAGGTTCAGACAAAACAAAAAGCATTTTTCCTAGAAGTTAACATTTTCTAAAACATGTAAGACAAGAACCTGGGACAAATATACCTGCCCTCAAACACTATCCCAGTGTTCTTGTCACATATCCCCCTCCCCTGTTCCGACCTAGGGGCCGGAACACTTGTAGCCCCCAAACAGAAGATGCGAGACAATGCATCTGCGTTGGCCAATTGTGTTCCCGGTCTATGTTCGACCGTAAACTTAAAGTCCTGCAACGCTAGAAACCATCTAGTTACACGAGCATTCTTGCCTCTATTTACATACATCCATTTTAAAGGGGCATGGTCTGTCACTAGTCTGAATTGTCTACCCAAGAGGTAATATCTCAAGGTATCTAGTGCCCACTTAATGGCCAAAGCCTCCTTTTCCACAATGGCATACCTTTTTTCATGCTCATTGAGTTTCCTACTCAAATAAATGATAGGGTGTTCGTCCCCATCTCTGGTTTGGGACAGCACAGCACCTATCCCAACCTCTGAGGCATCTGTCTGTACCACAAATTCTTTTGAAAAATCTGGTGTTATCAACACCGGTTGTGAACACAAAGCCACTTTTAACGCTTGGAACGCCTTTTCTGCATCAGGGTTCCATTTCACCACATTTGACTGCTTCCCTTTGGTAAGGTCTGACAACGGCACCGCTGTTGTCGCAAAATTAGGAATAAACCGTCTATAGTACCCAGTAATTCCCAAAAAAGCCCTTACCTGTTTTTTATTCACTGGACGAGGCCAGTTTTGAATAGCATCAACTTTATTCAATTGGGGCCTAATCAGACCTCTGCCTATGGTGAAGCCCAAGTATTTGACCTCCTCCATTGCGAGGCAGCACTTCTTTGGGTTAGTAGTTAACCCTGCCTCTCTGATTGAGTCCAGTACTGCTTGTACTTTAACCAAATGTGACCCCCAGTCTGTACTGTGAATTACCACATCATCCAAATAGGCAGCTGCATATTTTCTATGGGGCCTCAAAATTTTATCCATCGCCCGTTGAAAGGTTGCTGGAGCCCCATGCAACCCAAAGGGTAACATCTTATACTGGTACAGCCCCTCCGGAACCGAAAAGGCTGTTTTTTCTTTGGCGCTATCAGATAAAGGTATTTGCCAGTAACCTTTGGTCAGGTCCAATGTGGTGAGAAACCTGGCTGTTCCCAGCCTTTCTACAAGCTCATCCACACGGGGCATGGGGTATGCGTCAAACTTGGACACCTCATTTAACTTACGAAAGTCATTACAGAAGCGTATGCTACCGTCGGGCTTCGGGATGAGCACTATGGGACTGGACCACTCACTGTTAGACTCCTCTATGACTCCAAGTTCTAACATGGTTTTAACTTCCTTAGAAATAGCTGCTCGCTGAGCTTCAGGAATCCTATATGGCTTTAAATGAACCCTGACCCCTGGTTCTGTGACAATGTCATGTTTTATTATGGTCGTTCGGCCAGGCAGCTCTGAAAATACCTCCCTATTTTGGATGAGAAATTCTTTAACCTGATTGTTCTGATCAGCTGATAATGTCTCTGACACCTTCACTGCGGGAAGCAACCGGGGTGAAGACACCGAAGGGCAAGGCTCCGCTGACAGAGACAACCTATCTTTCCAGGGTTTGATTAAGTTAACATGGTAGATCTGTTCGGGTTTTCTCTTTCCCGGCTGGTATACTTTGTAATTAACCTCATTCACTTTTTCCCTAATCTCAAATGGACCCTGCCATTTAGCTAGGAATTTGCTTTCCACAGTGGGTACCAAAACAAGAACTCTATCTCCAGGAGCAAATTCCCGTATCTTGGCACTCCGGTTATAGACCCTCTGTTGAGCACTTTGGGCCTGTTCCATGTGCTCTCTGACAACAGGTACCACGGCTGCAATCCTATCCTGCATTTGTGTTACATGCTCAATAACGCTTCTAT
Source organism: Pseudophryne corroboree (assembly GCF_028390025.1). Taxonomy (NCBI): domain Eukaryota; kingdom Metazoa; phylum Chordata; class Amphibia; order Anura; family Myobatrachidae; genus Pseudophryne; species Pseudophryne corroboree. The sequence continues at coordinate 648,811,636 of NC_086444.1, read as the reverse complement.
AAGGAGTGGGCTGTCCTTCCCACGTCTCTTTGGCAACATCCAACAGCCCTCTGGGGTGTCTACCATACAACAAATCAAATGGAGAAAACCCCGTAGAGGACTGAGGAACTTCTCTGATGGCCATTAACAAGTAGGGCAACAAACAATCCCAGTTTTTCCCATCTCTCTCAACAACCTTTTTTAACATACTTTTTAATGTTTTATTAAACCTTTCCACCAACCCGTCAGTTTGGGGATGGTAGATGGACGTCCTGAGGTGAGTGACCTTAAATAACTTGCACAATTCTTTCATGATCCTTGACATAAATGGAGTACCTTGGTCAGTCAAAATTTCTTTTGGTATTCCCACTCTACTAAATACCTGCACCAGCTCCCTAGCTATCGCCTTGGTTGTGATAGTGCGTAAAGGGACAGCCTCAGGATATCGAGTGGCATAGTCCATAATTACCAGGATATACTGATGGCCCCGAGCAGACTTTAACAAGGGCCCCACGAGATCCATGGCTATTCTGTCAAACGGGACCTCTATAATAGGCATGGGAACTAGTGGGCTCCTGAAATGGGGTCTAGGGGCATGATACTGGCATTCAGGACAGGAAGAACAATATTCAGACACTTCTTTATAAACCCCTGGCCAAAAGAACCTTTGTAAAACTCTTTCAGTGGTTTTTTCTGCCCCTAAATGTCCTGCGGTAACGTGACTATGAGCTAAATCTAGTACCGTTCTCCGATAAGGCTGGGGAACTACCAGCTGTTCCACCACATCCTCACCCCTTTTGACAATGTGGTACAAGAGCTCATTACAGATGGCCATGTGGGGATACGTAACCCTGTCACCTGGTACCACAGGTTCCCCATTAACAATTTTAACATTCTCTCTAGCCTTTATTAAGGTAGGATCCTTTAACTGTTCAGACGCAAACAGATCCTTCTTTACCTCCAGGTCAGGCACGCTTTCAGTTCTAACTACTATGTCTCTGTTCCCGGCAAGAGGGTCCTCACTGGACTCCCCATCTGTCACTTCCCCAGCCAAACTAGCAAAAGGCAAAGGGCCAGAAAGTTCCGAAGACCCACGTACATCCATAAAATCACCGGTATTATCAACTGGCTTTTTACTTCTCACATCTGTTGATAACCGTGATTCCCACAGTTTCCAAAAATGAGGAAAATCCCTCCCTATTATGGCCTCATGCACCAAGGTAGGGACCAGTCCCACTTTAACCATTGCTGACCCACAACAAGTTTCTATATTCACCTCAGCAGTGGCATAATATTGGGTATCCCCATGTATGCAAGTTACCCCAATAGGTATTTGCTGGACCTTTAAGGGGTTCACTAACCCAGCTTTCACGAGGGTAACTAAACTTCCTGAATCTAGCAAGGCCTCTACCCGGTTACCTTCTAAGAACACATCACACATTTGTTTTTCCAGCTCAGGTGAAGGTACCACAGTACAGGCTAACCTAGCAAAGAAAGACATTCTGCGACATTCAAAGGCAGCATCACATTGCATGGGTTCTTGCGTGACTGGGCAATTGGCAATAACATGACCTGGCATACCACACCTAAAACATTTAACCACACGATTATCAACCCATTTGGGCAGCATAGACCGTTCTAGCCCCATTGGCCTGTTTCCAGGGCCAGTGTTTACAGTCTCTCCAGCCTTGCGTTCTCTTAACCGCCCAGCAACGTTTTCCCACGGAACAGTCTTACCAGTCTTTACTGAAGGGCGCTGTCGAGGATCTATGGGTTGCTGGGTGGTCATCAGTAGTTCCTCTGCTGCCAAATACCTCTCTACCATGTCCACTAATTGGTCAGCAGTACCCGGGTTTCCATGGCTCACCCACTTGCGCAGGACCATGGGCAAAGATCTCAAGTAGCGGTCCATGACGACTCTTTCCACCATCTGGGGACCAGTTAATGTCTCTGGCTGCAGCCATTTTTTTGTTAGCTGAATAAGGTCGTGCATCTGGGAGCGCGGAGGCTTCTCCATGGCGTACAGCCAACGGTGCACCCGTTGTGCTCGTACTGACAGCGTGACTCCCAGGCGGGTCAGGATCTCAGTCTTTAGTTTATCATAGTCCCGAGCCTCAGCAGGGCTTAAATCAAAGTAAGCTTTTTGGGGCTCACCTGACAGGAAAGGTGCCAGCAGACTGGCCCACTGTGCTTTCGGCCAGTTCTCACGCTCGGCAGTCCTTTCAAACGTGGTCAGATAGGCCTCCACATCATCAGCCTCTGTCATTTTCTGCAGGAAGTGACTGGCTCGTATAGAACTAGAGCTGGTTGGAGCACTGACGGCCACATCTCCAACCCGAGCTGCAAGTCTCTGCACCACTTCTGCTAAGGCCTCTCTATCCTGACGCTGTTGCCTGTAAAGTTCATCAACAACTGCCTGCTGTTGTCTCTTATTTTCCTCCATTGCCACCTGCTGCTGTCTGTTGGCCTCCTGCTGTAGTCTCCAATTTTCCTCCATTGCCACCTGCTGTTGTCTCCTATTTTCCTCCATTGCCACCTGCTGCTGTCGGTTGGCCTCCTGCTGAGCCGCTGTAGCTTGCAGCAAGGCTTTAAGCAGATCCTCCATGTCAACAGATTTTTCAGGCGGCTTTGCAGCTGCTTTCACCCAGGACATATATCAAACCCTCAGGGGTGAGTCTCAGTAACTTCACACTGGGCTGTATCTGCATAAACCACCGTTTTCTGCAGACCTCACAAAGCTGCTGCTTTCACTTATGCGCAGAATGGCCTGCTCGCATTCTCCACCAAGTTGTAACACTGTAGGGGTGCAAGGTGCCTTTTCCTGGGGAATATGGCAGCACGCAGCAGCTGAGGAACAACACAAGTCCAGTTTCTGGTACAACTGACCCCGGCCAGTTTTATTGAAACAGAAAATAAAACAAACCCCAAAATAAAAATACCTTGCCTGTCCGGCACTAACTAAACATAAGATGTTCCTAACTGTCACTAAACAAAACACAGAGTTCTTCAGTACATACTGTATAGCTTACTTGCATCAGAAAGCGTGTCTCTCACACACAGATCCTGCAGCCTTCCCAGGCAGTCTGCCCATACTAATCAGGTTAGAAGCACTATATCACTCTTACACAGCTGAAACCCTGATTAGCCCTCTGTGAGGCCAAAGACCCGAACTGGGCCCAATGTCTAGAACTCGCCTTATCTCTCTCTCAGAGCCTTTACCCAGCTTTTACAGCAAACTGAAAAGGTTCAGACAAAACAAAAAGCATTTTTCCTAGAAGTTAACATTTTCTAAAACATGTAAGACAAGAACCTGGGACAAATATACCTGCCCTCAAACACTATCCCAGTGTTCTTGTCACAATATATATATATATATATATATATATATATATATGTGTATCTCTCTCTCTCTCATTCTCTCTCTCTCTCTCTCTCTATATATATATATATATATATATATATATATATATATATATATATATATATATATATATATATTTATATATATAGTGGGGCAAAAAAGTATTTGGACAGCCACCGATTGTGCAAGTTGACCAACTTAAAAAATGAGAGAGGTCTTTAATTTCCATCATAGGTACACTTCAACTGTGAGAGACAGAATCTGAAAGAAAAAACTAGGAAATCACATTGTATGATTTTTAAACAATTTATTTTTATATTCTTGCGGAAAATAAATATTTGGACAATCAAAAAGTTTAACTCAATACCTTGTAATATAACCTTGGTTGGCAATTACAGAGTTCAAACGTTTCCTGTAGTACTTGACCAGGTTTGCACACACTGTAGCAGGTATTGTGGCCCACTCTTCCATGCAGATCTTCTCTAGATCTGTCATGATTTGGGGCTGTCACCGGGCAACACGGACTTTCAACTCCCTCCACAGATTTTCTATTGGGTTGAGGTCTGGAGACTGGCTAGGCCACTCCAGGACCTTGAAATGCTTCTTACGGAGCCACTCCTTAGTTGCCCGGGTGGTGTCTTTGGTGTCATTGTCATGCTGGAAGACCCAGCCACGTTCCATCTTCAATGTCTTACTGAGGGAAGGAGGTTTTTACCCAAAATCTCATGATACATGGCCCCATTCATCTTCTCCTTAATACGGATCAGTCGTCCTGTCCCCTTTGCAGAAAAGCAGCCCCAAAGCATGATGTTTCCACACCATGCTTCACAGTGGGTATGGTGTTCTTGGGATGCCATTCATCATTCTTCTCCCTCCAAACATGGCGAGTGGAGTTTATACCAAAAAGTTTGATTTTGCTCTCATCTGACCACATTACATTCTCCCAATCCTCCTCTGGATCACCCAGATGGTCACTGGCAAACTTTACATGGGCCTGAACATGTGCTGGCTTAAGCAGGGGGACCTTTCGGGCACTGCAGGATTTCAATCCATGACGACGTAGTGTATTACCAATGGTAACCTTTGTGACTGTGGTCCCAGCTCTCTTGAGGTCATTGACCAGGATACCCCCCCCCCCCCCCCCCTTCCTCCATGTAGTTCTGGGCTGATTCCTCACCGTTCTCAAGATCATTGATACCCCATAAGGTGAGATCTTGCATGGAACCCCAGGTCAAGGGAGACTGTCAGTGATCTTGTATTTCTTCCATTTTTTAATAATTACGCCAACAGTTGATCTCTTCTCACCAAGCTGCTTGCCTATTGTCAAATAGCTCATCCCAGCCTTGTGGAGCTCTACAATTTTGTCCCTGGTGTCCTTAGACAGCTCTCTGGTCTTGGCCATGGTGGAGAGGTAGCAGTCTGACTGTTTGAGGGTGTGGACAGGTGTTTTTTATACAGATAACCAGTTCAAACAGGTGCCATTAATACAGGTAACGAGTGGGGGATAGAAGAGCTTCTTAAAGAAGAAGTAACAGATCTGCGAGAGCCAGAAATCTTGCTGCTTGATAATGTGTCCAAATATTTATTTTCCACATGAATATACACGTAAATTGTTTAAAAATCATACAATGTGATTTCCTGGTTTTTTTTTTTTTTTTAGATACTGCTTCTCACAGTTGAAGTGTACCTATGATGGAAATTACAGACCTCTCATCTTTTTAAGTGGGTCAGCTTGCACAATCGGTGGCTGTCCAAATACTTTTTTGCCCCACTGTATGTATGTACGTATGTGTATATATATATATATATATATATATACATACACACACACACTTTTTTTCTTTTTTTTAAATATACTTACAGACCCCAGTGCTCTTCTCTGGCTCCAGTCTTCTGATCTCCGGCTCCTGCACTGTGACAAAGAGACATAGAATTTGACGGCAGATAAGAACCACTTGGCCCATCTAGTCTGGCCCCTTTTTTTACCATATTTTTACTCCAAACCTGGGGGCAGATGTATTAACCCGGAGTAGGCATAAGGAAGTGATAAACCAGTGATATGTGCAAGGTGAAAAAGGCACCTGCCAATCAGCTCCTATATGTAAATTAACAGTTAGAATCTGATTGGCTGGTGTGTTTATCACCTTGCACATATCACTGGTTTATCACTTCCGTATGCCTTCTCCAGGTTAATACATCTGCCCCCTTATTTGATCCTTATTTCTTTGTAAGGATATCCTTATGTCTATCCCATGCATGTTTAAATTGCTGTACTGTCTTCGCCTCTGCTACCTCTGATGGGAGGCTATTCCACTTGTTCACTAATCTTTCTGTGAAGTAATTTTTCCTCAAAGTTTCCCTGAACCTACCTCCCTCCAGTTCCAGTGCATGTCCTCGTGTTCTAATACTTCTCTTCATTTGAAGAGTGTTTCCTTCCTGGACTTTGTTAAAACCCTTGATATATTTTAAAGTTTCTGTCATGTCCCCCTTTCCCTTCTCTGCTCCAAACTATACATTTTGAGATTTTTTAGTTTTTCTGGGTATGTTTTGTGATGTAGGCCATGCACCATATTAGTTGCCCTTCTTTGTACAGTCTCTAATGTATTAGTACAAATGGGGTTGTTCTGCACTGGTTAGGTATTACAGACAAAACCTCTTCGAGGATTTCTGTCCGAAACTGACAATTAAATAATTATACATTATGGCCAGTATTTACTAATATTCGTGTTTGAGTCGGTTTGTGTAGTGTTTAAACTCGTTTTGTATCGGGTGCATTTTCATGCAACTTTTTGAATCCATATACGCAAAGTTACGAAGCAGTCGACTTTATGGTTGTCGTGTTTTCCGATGTCGATGCCAGTCGTGTTTTTTTTGGCACATTTACGGCCGTCATTGTCGTTTGCGTACGTGTTTTTGTTGTATTTGCTGTTTTTTTTCCTAAGTTAAACGCGGCAGGGTTTTTTTTTCCCGCGGCCGCATTTTCACTTTGTTTCGATTTTCATCCCCGTTCGGGATTGGTTGTGTTTCAGATGGTAGGAGTGTCTGTGCGCAACCATATAAATACGCCCCAAACCGTCCGCACCTCGTGGGTTTAGTTAGTGGTGAGGAGGAGGGAGGTTGTGCTGTGGAGGTAGGTGAATTTGTGGTTTGGTGAGGAGTGTTGGTAGCGATTTCTGAGTGTGGTATTGTGTTTGAAAGTCGTCTTGTCATTCTTGTTGTCTTGTATTTTGTGGTTTTGTCTCATTTTTAGTCCAAGTTATTTTTCTTTATAGTCCCTTGTCAGTGTTTGTTTGTGTGTGTGTGTGTGTGTGTGTGTGTGTGTGTGTGTGAGTTGTGTAGTGGTAGTGGAGGAGTGTTGTTTGTATTTTTTTCCCTGTGTTAACTGTTTACACACACAATTATGTGTGACTCAGAGGTGGAGGGTGTGAGTGAGGGGGAGGAGGTTGGTCAGGTGGAGTAGGTGAGGGTTAGTGAGGTGGAGGAGGTGGGTGAGGTTGCTGCAGCAGCCTCAAGTGATAGTGACAGTCAGAGTGCTCCGCAGCCACGCACCACTACTAAGACTGGGCGGAATGTAAAGTTTAGTTTTGCAGAAAATGTGGCATTGGTGCGTGAGCTGATGAAGTATCAGAGGCAGCTATTTGGCCCTGAGTCCGCCAAGGTGCCAACACGGAGGAAGACTGTGTTGTGGGCGAAAGTTGTTGCTGCTGTCAATAGTGAGGGGGTGGTCAAGCGGACGGAGGACACGTGCCGCAAACGGTACTATGACATAAAGCGACGTGTCAAGTCCAAAATGGCCAAGGAGGCCAAGTCGGCTCGGAAAACCGGTGGTGGGCAGCCCTATATTGCAAGTTATCTGGAGTATGAGGAGCCCATGCGGAGTGTAATCCCTCCAGAAGTTGTCTTTGCAACCCATGTCCGGGATTCAGATCGGCCCAGGAAGAATGGTGAGCATGTGTATTTGCATTTACATTCTATGGGGGTTTTTTTTTAAATGTGTGTCATGTGACATTGCATATTACTCCCATCTTCAAGTGTGTGTCAGAAAATACATTGTTTTGTGTAATGTTTTATACAATAGCCAATGTAACATCTTACTTTATTGTATGTCATGTGTTTTTCTGACAGATATTTTGCAAGTGTAGTTTGGACTTGGTGTGTCTCTGAATTGTCCTGCAATAATGTTTTCCTTTTGGCCGTTTGTTTTTAAAAAATTGTGACTATGTTTTATATTTAAGTGATCCATGTGAAATGTTTAAAAAACAGTGGTTGTCATGTTAGAGGCTGGAGTACTGGAAAGTGGTTTTGAAACCACTTACATGTATAGTGTCATTATTAGATAATGTTAATTTTTAATTTAAATTAACACTTTTTATTTTTTGGGTTTTTTTGCTTGTATTTGTACCGTGACACCACACTGCAGTGTAATTTTTGGGAAAAATTGCTACATTTTGTTTTGGCACATATAGTGGTAATGTGTCTTTGGAGTGCCACATCACAGAGCAATTTATATATTGCATCTGTAATATTTATCCTTTCAATACAAAATGAAGATGTGTTTTTTTTTTTCTTTAACTTGTGGCCTATGTCTGTGTCCTGGACATGTTTTCCTGTGTTGATGTTGCCATAGTGCATATGTGTTTTGGTCAATGTTTTTTTTTTTTGTTTTTTTTTATTTCCGGCCCTTATGTTTTTTATAAATAAAAACCAAGCATTTCGTAAAGAATAAATGTTTATAAGCATAATGGGTGGATGGATACACAATAGCATGCTAAAAATTTAAAAATTTCTTTTATACAGTGTTAGAAAAAAGCAGCACTACTCGTCGGCCAGTAACTCCTATCACATCTGATGATGATGATGACGCTGCGGAAGCAGGTAAAGTGTCCATTGTAGTATAGGGTATGCTTATAGAATACAAAAAAAGAGAGAAACCCAGTGGCGCAAAAGTGAATTACAAACAACGATAAACAAACGTCTTTCCTGTATAATGTCCTCAATGAATTTCTTCAACCTTTGTGGTTTTCTATTTTGACGATCCACTCCGGTAGGAATTATACCTCGGACAGAAAAGTAATATCCTTAGTGCAACACTATTTTTACATAAAAGAATGGCACTCCTTAGAAACGTATACTGTTGCACTCACATTTAATCAATATTATAAATGCTCATCATCCTCCACAATTGAATGGTACTCCTTTACACTTCCTTCATCCAATATGTGACTCAAAAGGCAAAGGGAGAAAGGGATTTAGTGCAACACCGTTTTTTTTAAAACCAATCTGATTTATTCAAGGTTACACTTACAAGATTAAAAATCCACAAAAACATATAATAAACTCCCCAGGGAAAGGTTGATTCTCACGGTAGATGAAATCCGAGCCAGCCGGACCACATCGCCGAAGAGAAGCAGTTCTTTCACCGTCACAATGAATGGAAATGTCCAAAAACGTCCACCTGCTTAACGCGTATCGGACTATAAAAAGTCCTTCATCAGAAGCATGGTGGTTGGCAGCACAGTTCAGATATTTATACCCCAGTCTTAATGGGACACACCTTTAGATCCACCCCCTCCCGAGTGACAAATGGGCGCCAAAATTTAAATGAGCCAATCATAATAACCCGACAAAGGAAACTCCCGATACGAGAGTAGCGATACGTCACTTCCGGTATTACCGGAGGTGACGAGCGTGCATTTCACCGCATTCCACTCGCGGCCCTGATAGATTCCAATGCCGTCACTTTACAGTAGTACTCCGTGCGCTCACATATGCGTTTCAAAATCCCGGAAATAAGATCAGTTTAAACACTTTTCCATGGTAACACTTGGTTGATATTGAAACGCAAACGGAATCCATTTTCCTAGGGAGAGGGTGACCTTAAGAATACCAAAATAAATAACAACAATTAGTACACAAAAAATGATTTTAAAAAGATATTAAAAGGATTTTTTAGACCAAAAAGGAAGAAAAAAAAATTATAAAAAATGTTTCAACTCAAAATCCCCATTCAGACCTCGGGGGACAAGGGTTTTTAACTGATAGATCCATTTCATTTCTGCCCTAGAAAGCCTAAGATCTATATCTCCTGTTTTCAAATGAGGTGGTATGACTTGTATGCCCCAAAAAGATTTTATAAAGCATTCCTTTGAATGGTGTTTTTCTTTAAAGTGGGCCGACAACATATGCGATTCTAATCCCTTTTTTATATTGTATACATGTTCCGCTAATCTGGTTTTTAAGTTTCTTGTGGTTTTTCCCACATATACCAAATTACACGTACATTGTATAGCATAGACCACATTTTTCGAACAGCATGTGATAAAAGCCCTTATGGGGTATGTTCTCCCATTTATAACAAAATCTTTAATTTTTGAAGAGTTATTTTTAGTTGTGGTTCTACACATTAAACACAATCCGCATCGATAAAACCCTTGTATTCTCAAACTAGTACGTTTTTCCTCCTCAACACTACTTCGTACTAATTTGTTTTTAAGGTTTGGAGCTCTTCTGTAAATAAAGGGCGGTTTATTGGGCAGTTCTTTCCCAATTATACAAGGGTATGCTTGTAAAGGAATGGCCATAACAAAATTGCACTTTCATTAAAAGGTCCATCAAAAGAAGTATGGAGCAGCAAAGACATCACCACAAAAAAACTGTGGCCGAAAAGAAAGCAAGGTCGTATGTCCCGGCCCAAACACAGCAGGCTACCCCGCCACGAAGATTATCGTCCGTATGTTCTGTACCCCCACTCCAAATTTTGGACACACCTCCAAGACGTCATCCACACTCCCCTCATCTTGATTGTGAGTATCAAACTGAAAAAAATGTGAACAAATCCGAACGTAATCCAAAAATTTCATAACCGCATTAAGTCAAAACACATCAAAAACTTAAATACTTACCGCAGTAAGTAAAAGCAGAAATGGAATCCAAGCTAAATGGCCTTGCCCACATTCAGTAAAGATATGTATGTCCACTTGAGCCATACAGTATGACATTGTGTGTATGATGCTGCAACAAAAAAGCATGTTGGTTTTTATGCAAAAAGTAAGGTTGTTTTTCAAAATTTAACATGTGTGTTTGAGGTAACATTGCAAAATACATCTAAAAACATTACTATGTTTGTTTGAACAAAGCTAAAAGGTAACACATTATGTATTCCAATGTATTTTTATGGTGGAGTATGTGTGAGCTATAATAAAACTAAAGTGTTTGCTTTCACAATTAAGTAACCAGACACATTTGCCACAAACAGGCATATGTATGTATTTAAGCTATGAGTGATGATGTTGCTAGGCAGAATAGTTGTAAGCAACAGTGAATGACATGTGTTCCATGTGTAGTGATTTGTTTACATTTATGAAACATATGGATAGCTAACGGAGATTTGTTTAACATTTCAGTTTCGAGTCCTGGGAACAGCATCCCTCCGCAACAACAGCAACACAGTGACATGGAGGAGACAAACATCTTAGAAATGCAGCCATTAATGCAAGGAATGAGCCTCCCAGCACCTGTGAGTACACCACCACAGCAAAGTACACCACCACCACAACACAGCCCAACAACACCAGGAACACAAGGCCCTGATCAGGTGTTTTGGTCTATTTGGGCTAGACAGCAGGCCACTTATGAAGATTGTCTGCGTAAGCAGACACAAATGTTTGCAAGCCTACCATCTCACCTCAGAAGAATCTCAAGAAATCTGAGTAGACAAAATGAACAAACAACCAGAATAGGCAATACCATGGAACGCATGCGTACAGACATTACACAGGTCATGGGCAACTTACAGCGCATAATGGAAGAACAGCACAGACAACAGCAAAGTTATATGAGCATTTTTCAAAACAATCAAAAGATTAATGAAAGTTTATTCCGAATAGTAGACAATCAAAATGCTGCTACACGTGAACTCAATGCCACCCTCACTAACCTGAATGAAACACTCAGATGCATGCACCAACAGCAAACAAGCAGCAGTTCTGGTACTACTCCAAATATCACGCCAGGCTCATCACCACAAAGACGCTCCACCAGAGCACCACAACATGACAGTGCTAAAGGCAAAGGGCAGGACAAGCAGCCACCCAAAAAAGCCTGAAAAAATAACAAGTTAGACATTTGTGATAAGTAACTCAAAATAGTTAGTAAGTGTATTTTTTGGCAAAAATATAGAACATTGACACTTGACTCCTTGACACTTTTTTCAACATCATTAATTATAAGTGGTACAAACAAACAAAAATGTGCGCACATTTATTCTTTACCATTTTTTTAAGGTATTGGAGGAGGGAAATGTTGATGGAGCCACACATACATGTTAGCAGAAAGTAAACTGACCACTTGATTTTTTTCTAATCATTTCTCTTTCTAGATTCCAATCATTCTCTTTTCCTGCAGACACAATAATTGCCAGCCAGCCAGTATGTCTTTAGCAGGAAGTAAACTGACCACTTGATTTTTTTCTAATCATTTCTCTTTCTAGATTCCAGTCATTCTCTTTTCATGCAGACACAATAATTGTCAGCCAGCCAGTATGTCTTTAGCAGGAAGTAAACTGACCACTAGATTTTTTTCTAATCATTACTCTTTCTAGATTCCAATCATTCTCTTTTCCTGCAGACAATCCAAATTTCAATGTTATTGATACATATTTTAGCTTTCTTCTCTATACAACATTACAAGAAAAACACAATTGAGTTGTGAAAAAAGCTTGTAATATGTTTGCTTTGTTTTGTTGTAAAAACATTGACAAAATGAATGTCAGTATTATTGGGACATGTTTGTGTGTGTTAAAAATGATTAATAATGTTTTTACACATGATGCTGAAACAAACAAATATGTACTTTTACTACAAAAATCAAAGAATGTGTTTAATAATGTATATGTGTGGCAAACTGTGTATTTACTTACACATCATCAAGTTTACAGCATCAAACATTAGGAAATAAATTATTCCTGATTACAGTAAGTTTGTGTGTCTTAAATATGATGGTGCATCACACATAGGGACACATGTATTCCTCAAGGCTCACATATTATATGTTGAGGAGTGTTTTTTGGGAACACAGGTTTTCAAACTTAGCCCTCAGAAACACACACAGTGCATGTTTTGCAGGTCTCCTCACAGAATCACAAGTGACATAATTAGCTCCACCTGTGAACCTTTTAACATATGTGTGTGAGAAATTCATACACCTGTGCTTCTACTGGGTTACGTGAAAAACATGCACTGTGTGTGGTCCTGCGGGCCGAATTTGTGAACCTGTGCATTAGGACGTCACACACAATGATAAAGTTAAATACTAAATGGATTATGTGGGCTTGTAAGAAATTAGCACTGCAAGTTTACGATCACTTCTCCAGACTTAATGCATGCCACTCATAATCTGTTGTTTTGAGTTTAAAAATACACACAAGACACGTGCAACATTTGTTTTTCATAAAGCGAGGGTATGTTTGTATGTGTCAAGGAGACAGACACATTCTGAGTAATGGTTTTGGAGAAAAAAAACAAAACATCTATTTATGATTACACAACAAATGAAATAAGCAAACCAAACTTACCTTAGAAATAGCGATTGATGATCTCTTGCCTAACCTGCCTCCCTACATCTGTACTCCAAGTATCACCAGATGTCTCTAATTCCTCTGCTTGCTGGCTGCTTTCTTCCTCCTCCTCCTCCTCCTCAACATGTGGCAGATGTTGTTGCAAACACATGTTATGAAGAAAGCAGCAGAAGAACACAATTTGAGTCACCTTGGAGGGACTATACAACAAAAGGCCACCAGACTTATCCAGACACCGAAACCTAGATTTCAGCACACCAAAACATCTTTCTATCACATTCTGCGTGGACTTATGTGCATGATTGTAATTGTGTTCAGCAGGGGTATCAGGTCGGGACAATGGAGTTAGAAGCCAAGAGAAACAGCCATATCCTCCATCACCTAAAAGACAGATATAGTAAGGTGATTCATGTTAAGATACAGCAACACATAAGTAACACACTGTGGAGCAGATGTATTAACCTGTAGAAGGCATAAGGAAGTGAAAAACCAGTGATATGTGCAAGGTAATAAAGGCAACAGACAATCTGTTCCTAAATGTTCATTTACATATTGGAGCTGATTGGCTGGTGCCTTTATCACCTTGCACATATCACTGGTTTCTCACTTCCTTATGCCTTCTACAGGTTAGTACATCTGCACCTGTCTTTGGACAAAGTATACGCAGGCCTACACATATCAAATTACATACCCAGCAGCCATCCATCTGGCATTTGTCCATCCTCAAACTTATCAAAGAGGGATGACTGACTGAGGATGAAGGAGTCATGGCAGCCCCCAGGGTAACCAGCAACAACACTCATTATTTTGAGATTTGCATCACAAACCACCTGCACATTTGTGGAGTGTTCAAAATGGCGGTTTGTATATATGTGCTGCCTGCCCCTAGGTGGTCTCAGCTGAATATGTGTGCAATCTATGGCTCCAAGCACATTGGGCATGCCAGCCAGATCATAGAAATCTACCCTGACGGCATGCCACTGAGACTCCTGGGTAGGGAAGCAGATTGAGGCCTCGATGTGGGGCTGCAAAACAGCCAACACCTGTGTGTATATTTTAAAGAACAATAAACATGAGATTTTAGGACAGAACTGGCCACCGAGAAATTAAAACAAACACAAAACAGAAGAGGTAGTTGGGTATACATCACCTGGGTTAAAATTCTGGAAAATTAGGGCTGTGAGATTCCTATGACATCCCCAGAAACAGCCTGAAAGCTGCCAGTAGCCATAAAGTGCAACACAGCCAGGAGTTTGTGCAGGCCTGAGACAGAGCGAGAGCGTGCTGTCTCAGGGTCTAGGCCCAGTTTGACAAGGTCGTACAGACGGAAAATGTTGTTACGATTTAGACGGAACATCTGTATGACCTTATCATCGGACAATGCGTTCAAGTTTAAACGCCCCCTAAAAAAACGAGGCCTGCGCAGCCTCCGCGGAACCTGTACAACCTGCTGACCATGTTCAGTTTCTTGGCCCTGGTTACTTACAGGCTGATGTCTGAGTCTGAGGAATCCCACAGCACACAAAAGATCACTGGCCCACAGTCCTGCTGCCATTTCTGAGTGTAGGTGTATTGAAATGGGCCTAACATCCTTTTATAGGCATCCTAATTCAGGTTTGAGTGATTTTTTTATTTGCAACACATGTAAACACGACTGAAAAAAGCAGGTCTTTTTTTTTGCCGCTTTTTTTAACGAATCGAAAAAAAATACGACCGCATTTGAGCACTCAGACTAACACCCAAATACAAATGAATAGTAAATTCCCGTATTCTATGTAATAACAGCCGCTTTTGACCGATGGTCTATTCATTCGTATTTATGAACGTTGTCATTCAAACCATTACGAATAGTACAAACACTGCCGAGATTGGTGCTTAGTGAATTCCCGGATTGGGACTTAGAAAAAAAAACACAAATCGGACAAACCCGATTTTTTAGTAAATACTGGCCTATGTGTTAATACACGGTCGGTGGTGCTCCCAGAGTCAGTGAAAGTTAAAGAAAGACTAGATTAATAGACAACATTTTACATTGAAAACCTATTAAAATAATTGCGACAAACGATAAGCTAAATAATGATAGACAGTAAATAATACCTTGGTGAAAATGTATATTATTATTACTTTATATAATGTGATGGGAAAAAGCCTGTCCGTTTATACATATAATTTTGACAGGCTTACTACTCACATAGTGGTATCCTATATGGTGGCCTTTATGCTGTTGACTCTTATTTTGTATATATTACAATTAATAAAATATTGTTTTGTTGCCTTGTGTGGTGATTGCTCACCATCTGTTCTTATGTTTGACAGAGGTGTCACCATAGGGCTCTTTATTCAGCAGAATTTTCAATGACTACTATTCTGCTAGAGATAATGGGGGTCATTCCGAGTTCGCACGCAAGCTGCTTTTAGCAGCTTTACACACGCTAAGCCGCCGCCTACTGGGAGTGAATCTTAGCTTCTTAAAATTGCGAACGAAAGATTCTCTAAATTGCGACCACACACCTCTTAGCAGTTTCTGAGTAGCTCCAGACTTACTCGGCATCTGCGATCAGTTCAGTGCTTGTCGTTCCTGGTTTGACGTCACAAACACACCCAGCGTTCGCCCAGACACTCCTCCGTTTCTCCAGCCACTCCCGCGTTTTTCCCAGAAACGGTAGCGTTTTTTCGCACACACCCATAAAATGGCCTGTTTCCGCCCAGAAACACCCACTTCCTGTCAATCACACTCCGATCACCAGAACGAAGAAAAAACCTCGTAATGCCGTGAGTAAAATTCTTAACTGCATAGCAAATTTACTTGGCGCAGTCGCACTGCGGACATTGCGCATGCGCATTAGCGACTAATCGCTCCGTTGCGAGAAAAAAATACAGAGCGAACAACTCGGAATGACCACCAATATCTCAAGCAGAAATTGACCAATGAAACAAGTATGCAAGAGTTTTAATGCCCATTTGTTCCTGAGCTGCTCTTACTGATTTATCACCTCCTTATATTTGCCACACAAAAAATTATTTTAATAGCGTGAACATGATTTTGGCACCTAATTGCCTATTGTGTTTACAAATACCAAAATGAAATCTTTGATAGGTATAGATAGAGAAATATGAAGAAAAAGGAACTATTCCTTCTGCTGTTCAGGAAGTGTGTTTACTGCACCTGGTATTCCTTGGTAGTCTCCCAAATAAGTACAAACCAGGCCTACCAAAGATTTGCCTCCAAGATCAAACAAGATTAGGCATATCCTGTGGAGTATGGCAGTAATCTGCTGAATGAGAGAGTACTTGTTCCTTAAGAAAAGAAAGTGTACTTCTGCTGTCCAGGTAGACCTGTACAGTTATTTGTCTCTACTGTAGAGAGACAAACCCTGGATGAGAGAGTACACATGCACAGGTGTGCTTGAATAGTATAAGATAAGAGTGTAGTTCTGGGCAGATTGCAGATTTATCAATAAGAAAATCCGTCAGAGGATCCAAATGAATAGATCTCCAACTTAAAAAAAGATGCAAAGTTATTAATATGATTTCAGTATAGTAGCATTATAGTAGCAAGGTGCAGTAAACACACTTGCTGAACCGCGGAAGGAATAGTTCCTTTTTCTTCATATTTTCTCCATCTATACCTATAAAATAATTCATTTTTGGTATTTGTAAACACAATAGGCAATTAGGTGCCAAAATCATGTTCACGCTATTAAAATAATTTTTTGTGTGGCAAATATAAGGAGGTTATAAATCAGTAAGAGCAGCTCAGGAACAAATGGGCATACTTGTTTCATTGGTCATTTTCTGCTTGAGATATTATCTCTAGCAGAATAGTAGTCATTGAATATTCTGCTGCATAAAGAGCCCTATGGTGACACCTCTGTCAAACATAAGAACAGATGGTGAGCAATCACCACACAAGGCAACAAAACAATATTTCTCTGACGTCCTAGTGGATGCTGGGTACTCCGTAAGGACCATGGGGAATAGACGGGCTCCGCAGGAGACTGGGTACTCTAAAAGAAAGATTAGGTACTATCTGGTGTGCACTGGCTCCTCCCTCTATGCCCCTCCTCCAGACCTCAGTTAGAATCTGTGCCCGGCTCGAGCTGATTGCACACTAGGGGCTCTCCTGAGCTTCTAGTAAAGAAAGTATTTGTTAGGTTTTTTATTTTCAGTGAGATCTGCTGGCAACAGACTCACTGCTACGAGGGACTTAGGGGAGAGAAGCGAACCTACCTGCTTGCAGCTAGCTTGGGCTTCTAGGCTACTGGACACCATTAGCTCCAGAGGGATCGAACACAGGCCCAGCCTCGGTCGTCCGGTCCCGGAGCCGCGCCGCCGTCCCCCTTGCAGAGCCAGAAGCAAGAAGACATCCTGGAAATCGGCGGCTGAAGACTCCGGTCTTCATTAAGGTAGCGCACAGCACTGCAGCAGTGCGCCATTGCTCCCTATGCACACCACATACTCCGGTCACTGATGGGTGCAGGGCGCTGGGGGGGCGCCCTGGGCTGCAATTAGAGTACCTTACATTGGCAAACAGCACATAATATAGTCTAAAAAACTATATATGTGCAAAAATCCCCCGCCATAATATAAATATAAGAGCGGGAGAAGTCCGCCGAGAAGGGGGCGGGGCTATCTCCCTCAGCACACTGGCGCCATTTCCTCTTCACAGACAGCTCCCCAGGCTCTCCCCTGCAGTTTCCAGGCTCAAAGGGTAAAAAAGAGAGGGGGGGCACTAAATTTAGGCGCAAACTGTATATGTAAAGCAGCTATAGGGAAAAATCACTTTGTGTTAGTGTAAATCCCTGATTATATAGCGCTGTGGTGTGTGCTGGCATACTCTCTCTCTGTCTCCCCAAAGGACTTTGTGGGGTCCTGTCCTCAGTCAGAGCATTCCCTGTGTGTGTGCGGTGTGTCGGTACGGCTGTGTCGACATGTTTGATGAGGAGGCTTATGTGGAGGCGGAGCAGGTGCCGATAAGTGTGATGTCACCCCCTGCGGGGTCGACACCAGAGTGGATGGATATGTGGAAGGTTTTACACGACAGTGTCAACTCCTTGCATAAAAGGTTCGATGACATAACAGCTGTGGGACAGCCGGCTTCTCAGCCAGTGCCTGCCCAGGCGTCTCAAAGGCCATCAGGGACTCAAAAACGCCCGCTACCTCAGATGGCAGACACATATGTCGACACAGAGTCTGACTCCAGTGTCGACGAGGACGAGACTAATGTACATTCCACTAGGGCCATCCGTTGCATGATTACGGCAATGAAAAATGTGTTGCACATTTCTGACATTAACCCAGGTACCACTAAAAAGGGTATTATGTTTGGGGAGAAAAAGCAACCAGTGGTTTTTCCCCCATCAGATGAGTTGAATGAAGTGTGTGAAGAAGCGTGGGCTTCCCCCGATAAGAAACTAGTGATTTCTAAAAAGTTACTGATGGCGTACCCTTTCCCGCCAGAGGACAGGTTACGTTGGGAGACATCCCCGAGGGTGGATAAGGCGCTCACACGCTTGTCAAAAAAGGTGGCACTGCCGTCTCAGGATACGGCCGCCTTAAAGGAGCCTGCGGATAGAAAGCAGGAGGCTATCCTGAAGTCTGTATATACACACTCAGGTACTATACTGAGACCTGCAATTGCTTCAGCTTGGATGTGTAGTGCTGCAGCAGCTTGGTCCGATACCCTGTCAGAAAATATTGATACCCTCGACAGGGATACGATTTTGCTAACCATAGAGCATATTAAAGACGTCGTCTTATATATGAGAGATGCACAGAGGGATATTTGCCGGCAATGTCCATTTCTGCCAGGAGAGTATTATGGACTCGGCAGTGGACAGGTGATGCGGATTCTAAAAGGCACATGGAGGTTTTGCCTTACAAGGGTGAGGAATTGTTTGGGGATGGTCTCTCGGACCTCGTTTCCACAGCAACAGCTGGGAAGTCGACATTTTTACCTCAGGTTCCCTCACAGTCTAAGAAAGCACCGTATTATCAGGTACAGTCCTTTCGGCCCCAGAAAGGCAAGCGGGTTAAAGGCGCGTCCTTTCTGCCCAGAGGCAGGGGTAGAGGGAAAAAGCTGCACCATACAGCCAGTTCCCAAGAACAAAAATCCTCCCCTGCTTCCACTAAGTCCACAGCATGACGCTGGGGCTCCACTGGTGGAGCCAGGTGCGGTGGGGGCCCGTCTCCGGAACTTCAGCGACCAGTGGGTTCGCTCACAGGTGGATCTCTGGGTTCTACAAGTGGTATCTCAGAGATACAAGCTGGAGTTCGAGACGTCTCCCCCTCGCCGTTACCTCAAATCAGCCTTACCAGCTACTCCCCAGGACAGGGAGGTAGTACTGGCGGCAATTCACAAGCTGTACCTCCAGCAGGTGATAATAAAAGTTCCCCTCCTTCAACAAGGACGGGGTTACTATTCCACAATGTTTGTGGTACTGAAACCAGACGGTTCGGTGAGACCCATTCTAAATTTGAAATCCTTGAACACTTATATAAGGAAGTTCAAGTTCAAAATGGAATCGCTCAGGGCGGTTATTGCAAGCCTGGAAGAGGGGGATTACAATTCTGGACACAGAACAGAAGAAGGTGTTTCTCCCGGAGGAGAAGGCCAAGGAGTTGTCATCTCTGGTCAGAGACCTCCTAAAACCAAAACAGGTGTCGGTGCATCACTGCACGCGAGTCCTGGGAAAGATGGTAGCTTCTTACGAGGCAATTCCATTCGGCAGATTCCATGCACGGATCTTTCAGTGGGATCTGTAAGACAAGTGGTCCGGATCGCATCTTCAGATGCATCGGCTGATCACCCTGTCCCCGAGGGCCAGGGTGTCTCTGCTGTGGTGGCTGCAGAGTGCTCATCTACTTGAGGGCCGCAGATTCGGCATACAGGACTGGGTCCTGGTGACCACGGATGCAAGCCTCCGAGGTTGGAGGGCAGTCACTCAGGGAAGAAACTTTCAAGGACAATGGTCGAGTCAGGAAGCTTCCCTACACATAAATATTCTGGAACTAAGGGCCATTTACAATGCCCTAGGTCAGGCAAGACCCATGCTTCAAAACCAGCCAG
Source organism: Pseudophryne corroboree (assembly GCF_028390025.1). Classification (NCBI taxonomy): domain Eukaryota; kingdom Metazoa; phylum Chordata; class Amphibia; order Anura; family Myobatrachidae; genus Pseudophryne; species Pseudophryne corroboree. The sequence continues at coordinate 648,791,653 of NC_086444.1, read as the reverse complement.
TGCTGATTCAGTCCGACAACATCACGGCGGTCGCCCATGTAAACCGACAGGGCGGCACAAGAAGCAGGATGGCGATGGCAGAAGCCACAAGGATTCTCCGATGGGCGGAAAATCACGTGATAGCACTGTCAGCAGTGTTCATTCCGGGAGTGGACAACTGGGAAGCAGACTTCCTCAGCAGGCACAACCTCCACCTGGGAGAGTGGGGACTTCATCCAGAAGTCTTCCAGCTGATTGTAAATCGTTGGGAAAGGCCACAGGTGGACATGATGGCGTCCCGCCTCAACAAAAAGCTAAAAAGATATTGCGCCAGGTCAAGGGACCCTCAGGCGATAGCTGTGGACGCTCTAGTGACACCGTGGGTGTACCAGTCGGTTTATGTGTTCCCTCCTCTTCCTCTCATACCAAAGGTACTGAGGACAATAAGAAAGAGAGGAGTAAGAACTATACTCGTCGTTCCGGATTGGCCAAGAAGGACTTGGTACCTGGAACTACAAGAAATGATCTCAGAGGACCCTTGGCCTCTGCCTCTCAGACAGGACCTGCTACAGCAGGGGCCCTGTCTGTTCCAAGACTTACCGCGGCTGCGTTTGACGGCATGGCAGTTGAACGCCGGATCCTGATGGAAAAGGGCATTCTGGTTGAAGTCATTCCTACGCTGATAAAAGCTAGGAAGGATGTGACAGCAAAACATTATCACCACATATGGCGAAAATATGTTGCTTGGTGTGAGGCTATGAAGGCCCCAACAGAAGAATTTCAGCTGGGTCGATTTCTGCACTTCCTACAGTCAGGAGTGACTATGGGCCTAAAATTGGGATCCATTAAAGTCCAGATTTCGGCCCTGTCTATTTTCTTTCAAAAAGAACTGGCTTCACTGCCTGAAGTTCAGACGTTTGTTAAGGGAGTGCTGCATATTCAGCCCCCTTTTGAGCCCCCAGTGGCACCTTGGGATCTCAACGTTGTGTTGGATTTCCTAAAATCACATTGGTTTGAGCCACTTCAGACCGTGGAGTTGAAATATCTCACGTGGAAAGTGATCATGCTTTTGGCCTTGGCTTCAGCTAGGCGTGTGTCAGAATTGGCGGCTTTGTCATGTAAAAGCCCCTATCTGATCTTCCATATGGACAGGGCAGAATTGAGGACTCGTCCCCAATTTCTCCCTAAGGTGGTATCAGCGTTTCATTTGAACCAACCTATTGTGGTGCCTGCGGCTACTCGGGACTTGGAGGCTTCCAAGTTGCTGGACGTAGTCCGGGCCCTGAAAATCCATGTTTCCAGGACGGCTAGAGTCAGAAAAACTGACTCGCTGTTTATCCTGTATGCACCCAACAAGCTGGGTGCTCCTGCTTCTAAGCAGACTATTGCTCGCTGGATCTGTTGCACGATTCAACTTGCACATTCTGCGGCTGGACTGCCGCATCCTAAATCAGTCAAAGCCCATTCCACGAGGAAGGTGGGCTCTTCTAGGGCGGCTGCCCGAGGGGTCTCGGCTTTACAACTTTGCCGAGCTGCTACCTGGTCGGGATCAAACACGTTTGCAAAATTCTACAAGTTTGATACCCTGGCTGAGGAGGACCATGAGTTTGCTCAATCGGTGCTGCAGAGTCATCCGCACTCTCCCGCCCGTTTGGGAGCTTTGGTATAATCCCCATGGTCCTTACGGAGTACCCAGCATCCACTAGGACGTCAGAGAAAATAAGAATTTACTCACCGGTAATTCTATTTCTCGTAGTCCGTAGTGGATGCTGGGAGCCCGTCCCAAGTGCGGACTGTCTGCAATACTTGTATATAGTTATTGCTTAACTAAAGGGTTATTGTTATGAGCCATCTGTTCAGTGAGGCTCAGTTGTTATTCATACTGTTAACTGGGTATAGTTATCACGAGTTGTACGGTGTGATGGGTGTGGCTGGTATGAGTCTTACCCTGGATTCCAAATCCTTTCCTTGTAGTGTCAGCTCTTCCGGGCACAGTTTCCCTAACTGAGGTCTGGAGGAGGGGAATAGAGGGAGGAGCCAGTGCACACCAGATAGTACCTAATCTTTCTTTTAGAGTGCCCAGTCTCCTGCGGAGCCCGTCTATTCCCCATGGTCCTTACGGAGTACCCAGCATCCACTACGGACTACGAGAAATAGAATTACCGGTGAGTAAATTCTTATTTTTATTAATTGCAATATATACAAAATAAGAGCCAACAGCATAAAAACCCCCATAAAGGATACCACTATGGGAGTAGTAAGCCTGTCAAAATTATATGTATAAACGGACAGGCTTTTTCCCATCACATTATATAAAGTAATAATAATATAAATTGTCACCAAGGCATTATTTACTGTCTATCATTATTTAGCTTATTGTTTGTCGCAATTATTTTAATAGGTTTTTGATTAAAAGTTACATTTTATCGTCTACTAATTTTTAAAGTTAAAAGTGCCCCAACACAGAGTCTTTCAGTTTCTTCTATTTTTCACAGTCTCTAATGTATTAATATCCTTCTGAAGATATGGCCTCCAGAACTGGACACAGTATTCTAGATGAGGCCGTACCAATGACCTATACAGTGGCATTATTACTTCTTTCTGCTTCTGATTCCTCTCTCTATGCAGCCAAGCATCTGACTAGCCTTCCTCATTGCTTTGTTACATTGCTTACCTGCCTTTAAGTTACCTGAAATACTGACTCCTAGCAGAGGTGCCAATTTATGTTTTTGCTGGTGGGTGCTCAAACCTGTGACGCCTGCCGACGAGGGGGCGTAACCTCATTAAAATGGACGTGGTCTCACAGGAAAAAACTATCTTACACCCCAGTTTCTCATACGTCCTAGAGGATGCTGGGGATTCCAAAAGGACCATAGGGGATATACGGGATCCGCAGGAGACATGGGCACTTTAAGACTTTAAATGGGTGTGAACTGGCTCCTCCCTCTATGCCCCTCCTCCAGACTCCAGTTAGACTCTGTGCCCAGTGAGGCTGGATACACACTGAGGAGCTCTCCTGAGTTTCTCTGAAAAAGACTTTTGTTAGGTTTATTATTTTCAGGGAGCACTGCTGGCAACAGGCTCCCTGCTTCGTTGGACTGAGGGGAGAGAAGCAGACCTACTTCTGTGAGTTAAAGGCTCAGCTTCTTAGGCTACTGGACACCATTAGCTCCAGAGGGTCTGATCACTTGGTATAGCCTAGCTGCTCGTTCCCGGAGCCGCGCCGTCGTCCCCCTCACAGAGCCTGAAGAAAGAAGCCGGGTGAGTAACCGAAGCAAAGAAGACTTCATTACAGACGGCAGAAGACTTCAGTCTTGGAAGTACCATTGCTCCCACACACAAGCGGCACTACATGGGTGCAGGGCGCAGGGGGGGCGCCCTGGGCAGCAATAATACCTCACATTCAGCCTGGCAAAAGTAGTATACAGTGCTTAGGCACTGTATACAGACCCCCGCCAGTGTTTAAAAAAAAGTAGCGGGACATAAGGCGCCATGAAGGGGGCGGGGCTTGGTCCTTCCAGCTCTACTCAGCGCCATTTTCTCTACACTGTGAGCTGCAGAGACGCTGGTCCTGGCCTCCTACACTTCTGTAACAAGTAACAGGGTGTTAAATGGGGGGGGGGGGGGGCAGGCTAAATTTGGTGTTGATTATTATTATTAATTTAAAACAGCGCTGACAGGCCTGGGGCATTATTACTTCAGACCGGGCTGGGCGCTGGGTGTGAGCTGGCAAACTCCCTCTGTGTTCTCTCTGATAGGCCTTATTGTGGGTCTGTCCCCTATAGCCGGTGTGATAGTGGTGTCTGTACGAGTGTCGACATGTCTGAGGCTGAAGGCTCTTCCCAGGAGGAGGCTGGTGTGGGGACAGAACAGTGTGGGTGAGTGAATCTGTCGGCACCGCCGACTGCTGATTGGGTAAATATGTTGAGTGCCTTGAATACAAATGTGGCTTTATTAAATAAGAGATTGGATAAATCTGAGGCTCAGAACCAAACATGGAGACAATCCATGGAAGATGCTTTATCCCAAACGCAGTCTTGCTCAGGGTCACAGAAACGTCCGTTTACCCAGATAGCAGACACAGATACTGACACGGATTTGGATTCCAGTGTCGACTATGGTGATGCCAGGTTGAATCCTAAACTGGCTAAGAGCATTCAGTACATGATTGTGGCAATAAAAAAAGTGTTACATATCACGGAAGACCCTGCTGTTCCTGAGACAAGGGTCTGTATGTTTAAAGGAAAGAAACCTCCGGTAACGTTTCCTCCCTCTCATGAACTGTACACTCTTTTTGAAAGGGCTTGGGAAAATCCTGACAAAAAGTTGCTGATTCCCATGAGAATAATTATGGCACACCCGTTCCCCTCTGTGGATAGGAATAAGTGGGAGTCAACCCCCAATGTGGACAAGGCTCTATCAAGGCTGTCCAAGAAGGTGGCGCTTCCATCCCCTGACACAGCTGCCCTAAAGGATCCTGCGGATCGTAAGCAGGAAACTACTTTGAAATCTGTTTACGCCACTATGGGTACGCTGCTCAGACCTGCAGTAGCATCGACATGGGTGAGTAGTGCAATTGAAAAGTGGGCAGATAACTTGTCATCTGACTTGGACACCCTGGATAGGGATAGCATTCTTTTGACACTGGGTCATATCAGGGACGCTGCAGTCTATCTAAGGGAGGCTGCGAGAGATATTGGTCTCTTGGGATCAAGGGCCAATGCCATGGCAATCTCGGCTAGGAGAGCATTATGGACTCATCAATGGAATGGTGATGCGGACTCTAAGAGGGCTATGGAGGCTCTGCCGTATAAAGGTGGTGTTTTGTTTGGTGAGGGCCTCGCGGACCTGGTATCTACAGCTACCTTGGGTAAGTCATCTTTTCTACCGTATGTCCCTGCACAACAAAAGAAAGCACCTCTTTATCAGATGCAGTCCTTTCGGTCTAATAAATTTAAAAAAGGACGAGGGACCTCCTTCCTTGCTGCTAGAGGTAGGGGAAGAGGAAAAAAGTCGCCGGCTGTGGCAAGCTCCCAAGAGCAGAAGTCCTCCTCGGCTGCTGCCAAATCTACAGCATGACGCTGGGGCTCCACTGCTGGAGTCCGCACCGGTGGGGGCACGTCTTCAATTCTTCAGTCAGGTCTGGGCTCGTTCGGCCCTGGATCCTTGGGTGCTAGAAAAAGTGGTCCAAGGATACAAACTGGAGTTTCAAAACGTGCCCCCTTAACAATTTTTCAAATCGGACTTACCAGCTTCTCTTCCGGAAAGGGAGGTAGTATGCGCTGCGATACAAAAGCTGTGTCTACAGCAAGTTATTGTCATGGTCCCCCCGTCACAACGGGGAGAAGGTTTTTATTCAAGCCTGTTCGTGGTCCCGAAGCCGGATGGCTCGGTCAGACCGATTCTGAACTTAAAATCCCTCAATTTCTTTCTAAAAAAAAAAAAAATTCAAGATGGAATCTCTCCGAGCAGTGATCTCCAGTCTGGAAGCGGGGGATTTTATGGCGTCAGTCGACATCAAAGATGCCTACTTACATGTCCCAATATATCCTCCACATCAAGCTTACCTGAGGTTTGCGGTTCAGGATTGTCATTACCAATTTCAGACGTTGCCGTTTGGTCTTTCCACGGCTCCGAGGATTTTCACCAAGGTAATGGCGGAAATGATGGTGCTCCAGCGCAAGCAGGGTGTCACAATTATCCCGTACTTGGACGATCTCCTGATAAAGGCGAGATCAAAGGAGCAGTTACTAAGAAACGTTGCACTCTCCCTGACACTCCTGCAACAACATGGTTGGCTCCTAAATTTGCCAAAGTCACAGCTGGTTCCGACAACACGGCTGTCATTCTTAGGCATGATCCTGGACACGGAACTGCAGAGAGTTTTTCTCCCAGTAGAAAAAGCTCTGGAAATCCAGAACATGGTCAAGGGGATTCTGAAACCGGCAAGAGTGTCGATTCACCAATGCACTCCGGTGCTGGGGAAGATGGTGGCGGCCTACGAAGCCATTCCATTTGGCAGGTTCCATGCCAGGGTGTTTCAGTGGGACCTGTTGGACAAGTGGTCCGGGTCTCACCTACACATGCACCGGAAAATAAGCCTATCTTCCAGGACCAGAGTATCTCTCCTGTGGTGGCTCTAAAGTTCTCACCTCCTAGAGGGACACAGGTTTGGGATCCAGGATTGGGTCCTGGTGACCACGGATGCAAGTCTCCGAGGCTGGGGAGCAGTCACACAGGGGGAAAATTTCCAGGGAAAATGGTCAAGCCAGGAAGCTTGTCTGCACATAAACATTCTGGAATTAAGAGCCATCTACAACGGCCTTCTGCAAGCGGAACATCTTCTTCGCGGTCTACCCATCCTGATTCAGTCGGACAACATAACAGCAGTGGCATACATAAACCGCCAGGATGGAACAAAAGGCAGAGCGGTGATGGCGGAGGCTACAAAAGTTCTCTGCTGGGCGGAAAAACATGTAAGCGCTCTGTCAGCGGTCTTCATTCCGGGTGTGGACAACTGGGAAGCAGACTTCCTCAGGAGACACGATCTCCATCCAGGTGAGTGGGGTCTTCATCAAGAGGTCTTTGCAGAAGTGACAAGTCATTGGGGAATTCCTCAAATAGACATGATGGTGTCTCGCCTCAACAAGAAGCTTCAGAGATATTGTTCCAGGTCGAGTGACCCTCAAGCCAGTGCAGTGGACGCCCTGGTGACACCGTGGGTGTTTCAGTCGGTATATGTGTTCCCTCCACTCATTCCAAAGGTGATAAGGATTGTAAGAAGAACAAGGGTTCAGGCGATACTCATTGTTCCAGATTGGCCACGGAGGGCCTGGCATCCGGATCTTCAGGAATTACTCATAGGAGATCCCTGGCCTCTTCCTCTAAGAGAGGACCTGTTACAGCAAGGGCCGTGCGTGTTCCAAGACTTACCGCGGTTGCGTTTGATGGCGTGGCAGTTGAACGCCAAATCCTAGCTCGGAAGGGTATTCCCGGTGAAGTCATCCCCACTCTGCTTGAAGCTAGGAAGGAAGTAACAGCAAAGCACTATCACCGTATTTGGAGAAAATATGTGTCTTGGTGTGAATCCAAGAAGGCTCCTACGGAAGAATTTCAGCTGGGTCGTTTTCTCCATATTTGCAAGCAGGATTGGATGCTGGCCTAAAGTTAGGCTCCATTAAAGTGCAGATTTCGGCCTTATCAATCTTCTTTCAAAAAGAATTGGCCTCCCTTCCAGAAGTTCAGACTTTCGTGAAAGGTGTGCTGCACATCCAACCTCCATTTGTGCCCCCGGTGGCACCGTGGGACCTTAACGTGGTGTTGCAGTTCCTTCAGTCATATTGGTTTGAACCTTTACAGATGGTTGAGTTGAAATTTCTCACTTAGAAAGTGGTCATGCTTTTGGCCTTGGCGTCCGCAAGGCGGGTGTCGGAATTAGCGGCTTTGTCTCACAAGAGCCCCTATTTGATCTTCCATGTGGATAGAGCGGAATTGGAAAACTCATCAGCAATTTCTGCCAAAGGTGGTTTCTTCGTCCCACATGAACCAACCTACTGTGGTGCCTGTGGCTGCTGAAGCCTTGGGTGTTCAAAGTCTCTCGATGTAGTCAGAGCAAATTTATGTAGCCAGAACGGCTCGTATTAGGAAAACGGAGGCTCTGTTTATCCTGTATGCTTCCAAGAAACTTGGGGCTCCTGCTTCTAAGCAGACTATTGCACGCTGGATCTGTAATACAATTCGGCATGCTCATTCTACGGCTGGATTGCCGTTACCGAAGTCGGTGAAGGCCCATTCTACCAGGAAGGTGGGCTCATCTTGGGCGGCTGCCCGTGGAGTTTTGCTAAGTTCTACAAGTTTGATACCCTGGCTGATGAGGACCTCATGTTTGCTCAATTGGTGCTGCAGAGTCGTCCGCACTCTCCCGCCCGGTCTGGAGCTTTGGTATAAACCCCATGGTCCTTTTGGAATCCCCAGCATCCTCTAGGACGTATGAGAAAATAGGATTTTAATACCTACAGGTAAATCCTTTTCTCTTAGTCCGTAGAGGATGCAGGGCGCCCGTCCCAGTGCGGACTCTATCTGCAGTACTTGTTAATAGTTATTGTTTATGTTACACAAAAGTGGTGTTTCGGTTAAGATCAGCCTGTTGCTGATTTTGGTTCATGCTGTTAACTAGTATTTAGTTAAGTCATGTTGTACGGTGTGTTGTGGTGTGAGCTGGTATGTATCTCACCCTTAGTTTAACGAAAATCCTTTTCCTCAAAATGTCCGTCTCCTTGGGCACAGTTCCTATAACTGAGGTCTGGAGGAGGGGCATAGAGGGAGGAGCCAGTTCACACCCATTTAAAGTCTTAAAGTGCCCATGTCTCCTGCGGATCCCGTCTATACCCCATGGTCCTTTTGGAATCCCCAGCATCCTCTACGGACTAAGAGAAAAGGATTTACCGGTAGGTATTAAAATCCTATTTTTTGACCCTGCACCAACAGACCTCGGCCACCACAGGGGGGAAAATAAATTTTACCATATTAAGCCCCACACAGTAATTCCCCTTGCACCATATTATGCCACACACTGCAATGCCTGGTTTACATTATGCCCTAGAGTAAAGCTTCTAATTACTTTTAAATTACCTGCTTGTTGACAAGGGTTTCAGGTCCTGGGTGTCATGCTCGTTGCCAGGGGTTTCATGCTCTGGGATCCATGCTTGTTACTTGGGTTTCATGCTCTGGGACGGGTGTCATGTTCATTGCCAGGGATAATGCTCATTGCCAGGGGTGTGTAATGCTGGTTGCCAGGGTTAATGCTAGATGGCAGGGGTGTGTAATGCTGTTTACCAGGGGTAATGCTCATTGTCAGGGGTGTGTACGGCCAGCCTGCCCACTTGCTCCATCTCCTCCCTTTCATAGTACTCCGCTCGGGGGCAGAGTTTTGTGAAATGGCACGTTGCGTCGTGATGCAAACGCATCATTCCATGAAACTCCGCCTACCAAGCGTAGTACTATGAAAGGGAGTAGGGGGAGCAGTCGGGCGGGGGAAAAGTGCTGTGGGTGCTCGGGCCAGGAGCACCCACAGAATCGGCGCCTATGACTCCTAGATCCCTTTCCTCCTCAGTAGTTTACAGTATAGTGCCATTAATACTATATTTAGCCTTTGGATTTTTGAGACCCAAGTGCATGATTTTGCATTTTTTGACATTAAACTGTAATTGCCATGTACTTGGCCATTCCTCTAGTCTACCTAGATAATCAATGATTTGTTTTATCCCTCCTGGTGTGTCTACCCTGTTGCATTAAAAAAAAAAAAGATATATATATATATCAGAGCGCTATAGGGAAGAAAGGGGGGGTTGGTGATACCAGTTTGTTTAAAGCTCTTTTTTGAAATGATTAGAGTTAGTGTCCGGAGTTTTTTGTATTTAAAGCAGTGTGTTTGGATTCCGTATGTATGCCTTACGAGGTATCCTCAGCAGGTAGTTATGGACTAACTTTCCCTAACTATACCTTGCTGTAGCAGTGGATTTCAACTCCCGTGGCTGGTTACCAGGCTCCTGCTCCAGTATGTGCGCTTCCGATTGTGGCTGCGTGTCACTTCTGGTCGCGGCAGTGTCGTACTTCCGGTCACAAGGTCCAACGCGTTTCGTGCCTCGGCACTTAGCCATGGATGGTGTATGCAGCATATGACGCTCTTTCAGAGCGGAAGGTAGGCAATCTTGTAAATCTCCAGGCTTGTGCCTTGCAGCCTCTGCTAGCTTACTCAAAGCCCTGTTGCATACCTTGGTGTCATCTGCAAAAAGGCATGCTTTCCCTTTAATGCCATTTGCAAGGTCACCAATAAGGATATTAAAAAGTACTGGTTCAAGTACAGATCCCTGGGGTACTCCACTGGTAACATTTCCCTCCTGTGAAAGCATTCCATTTATTAAAACTCTCTGTTTTCTATCCTGCAACCACGATCTTATCCATTCAACCATCTTAGTATCCAATCCCAAGCTTTTGAGTTTATTTAGCAGTCTGCAATGTGGGAGAGTGTCAAAAGTCTTATTAAAGTCTAGATAAGCTATATCTACGGCTCCACCTTTATTCATCACTTTAGTCACACAGTCAAAAAAGTCAATAAGGTTTGACTCAATCTTTCCCCAGTGAATCCATGCTGTTTGAGATCCTGTAAATTGCTGGATTTTAAGTGCATTTCCATCAATTTCCCTACTACTGATGTAAGACTCACTGGTCTGTAGTTGTTTGCCTCTTCCTTGCTTCCACTTCTGTGCAGTAGGACTACGTTTGCTCTTTTCCAGTCCTCTGGAATTACTCCTGTAGCTAGTGACTGGTTGAAACTAGGGGGGGGCTAGGGGGGCAGGCGACCTGGGCGCCAGATTAGAGGGGGCGCCGAGACCCCCTAACACCCGCCGCGGCACTTACTTTTAAACCCCCTTCTCCCGAGTGCCCAGCTCGGGGGGCGGGGTTTTGCGGAATGACGTCACGGCGCAAACGCGTCATTCCACGAAACCCCGCCGGAGGAGGGAGAAGGTGGAGCCCGGAGCCGCGCAGACGAGGAGGGAGAGGCGGCTGAAGAGCGGCGAGAACCGCTTCTCCCTCCTCGTCTCCTGAGAGGAGATTGTAAGCTTGCGAGCAGGGCCTTCCTACCTCTATGTCTGTCTGTTTTTACCCAGTTTTGTTCTATTACTGTTGTTCTAATTGTAAAGCGCAACGGAATATGCTGCGCTATATAAGAAACTGTTAATAAATAAATAATAAATAAATAAATGTAAGTCAGCCCCTCTCCCTTCCTCTCTCTCTCCCTCCACCACCTGCCGCAATGTGTAAAATGGGGACCTGTGCCTGCCGCTATGTGTAAAATGGGGACCTGTGCCTGCCGCTAGTTGTAAAATGGGGACCTGTGCCTGCCGCTATGTGTAAAATGGGGACACTTGCCAGCGTACTGTGTAAAATGGGGACCTGTGCCTGCCGCTATGTGTAAAATGGGGACACTTGCCAGCGTACTGTGTAAAATGGGGACCTGTGCCTGCCGCAATGTGTAAAATGGGGACACTTGCCAGCGTACTGTGTAAAATGGGGACCTGTGCCTGCCGCTATGTGTAAAATGGGGACACTTGCCAGCGTACTGTGTAAAATGGGGACCTGTGCCTGCCGCAATGTGTAAAATGGGGACACTTGCCAGCGTACTGTGTAAAATGGGGACCTGTGCCTGCCGCTATGTGTAAAATGGGGACACTTGCCAGCGTACTGTGTAAAATGGGGACCTGTGCCTGCCGCAATGTGTAAAATGGGGACCTGTGCCTGCCGCTATGTGTAAAATGGGGACACTTGCCAGCGTACTGTGTAAAATGGGGACCTGTGCCTGCCGCTATGTGTAAAATGGGGACACTTGCCAGCGTACTGTGTAAAATGGGGACCTGTGCCTGCCGCAATGTGTAAAATGGGGACACTTTTTCCTGCCGCAATGTGTAAAATGGGGACACTTTTTCCTGCCGCAATGTGTAAACTGGGGACACCTGTCTGCCGCAATGTGTAAAATGGGGAATGGGGACACTTGCCTGTCGTACTGTGTAAAATGGGGACACTTTTTCCTGGATATGAAATTTATGTTAGAAAAGGCAGTTTTTCAGGTAAAAAAGTTCTGAAAGAGAGAGATATATATATATATATATAATATTTTTATTCATTTATTCATTTATTTTTTATTTATTTTATTTTATTTTATTATTTTTATTTATTTATTGTAAAATATTATTTATTTATTTTGCGGGGGGGGGGGGGGGGTGTCAAATGACTACCTTGCCCCGGGTGACAAAGATCCTAGTTTCGGCCCTGGCACTGCAGATTGGGGTGATTTTATCACATCCCATCCGCATCTTCAGATGTGCATGGTGATAAAACTGCCCCATAGTGTTGTAGTCTATTGTTATTTTATTATACAACAATAAAACATGTAACATAAATTATTAGTATATTTGTGTCAATAACAAGTTCTGATACAATTACAACAATCTAAAAAAAATTTTTCATGCAGTGTATTATCTTGTTTAGATTATAGTAAAAATAATATATTTAGTTGTGGTTTGATTGAGAGTGGCTAATTCTTCAATCTGCATGCTAATGAAGAAAATAGGTGGTACTTGGTGCCTTCCAGACTGCACAAAATATGTCAGCCTGCCTCCTCTCAGTGCTGGAGACATTATGGTATAATAGGCTCTTTCCTCTATACGTGTTAGGCATGCCCTAAGATCCAGTAGCATATCTATAGTGGGTGCAAGCGCCCCACACCTCACACCCTGTAACTCTCTGGAGCACCCCATTAGCAAAAGAACCTTTCCACAAATCATCAGGATAATGGTTTGGCGGCCATTTTCCTGGCGTTTTTCGCATGTGCAATAAGGAAATCCCTGGGTCACAGTGGTCATACACATATAATGAATTAAACTGTGTCAATACAAGTACTGTGTATGTATGCGTGTGTGTGTGTGTGTGTGTGTGTATATATATATATATATACATATATATATATATACATACATACAGTGCATCTGGAAAGTATTCACAGCGTTTCACTTTTTCCACATTTTGTTATGTTACAGCCTTATTCCAAAGTAGAGTAAATTCATTTTTCCCCAAAATCCTACACACAATACCCCATATGACAATGTGAAAAAAGTTTTTTTGAGATTTTTTTTATGGGGTATTGTATGTAGAATTTTGAGGGGGAAAATTAATTTATTCCATTTTGAAATAAGGCTATAACATAACAAAATGTGGAAAAAGTGAAACACTGTGAATACTTTCCGGATGCACTGTATATGCTGACATCTCTTTGTATTAGGTTTCAGTCAATGCTTTTAAAATTTTGCTTGATAAATATACTCATAAGTTCATTCCCATGGGCAGTAAACGTAGGAGTATTACATTTAAACCAATGTGGCTTAATAAGAAGGTTAAGGAAGTAATGGTTAAAAAGAGGCATGCTTTCAAGGCATTGAAATCCAATGAGGAAGGCAGAGTCATTCTGGTACTTCAAGGAATGTAACAATATAATGTAAAAAAGAAATCAGAGTAGCTAAAATAAAAAATGAAAGACAAATCACTAAGGAAAGTAAAACAAACCATAAAAAGTTTTTTAAGTGGTTAAAAAAAGAGAATATAGGGCCATTGAAAGGTACGTTGGTAGTCTTGATTAATGATGACAAAGATAAAGTTGAAATATTGAACACATTTTTTTCTTTAGTGATTACTAGAGAGGACCGGATGAAGGGGGCACTGCACAGCAAGTGAAATGCTAACATCCCATTACTAAGTAATTGTTTGAGTGAGGAAATAGTATGGGAGAGACTAAGCAAAATTAAGATAAATAAATCTCCTGGTCTGCATGGACTTCATCCAATGGTTCTTATGGAGCTTAACTCAGAACTAGTAAAGCCTTTATATTTGATTTTTTATGATTCCATTACAACTGGACTGACGTACAGCAGAGGTGGTTAACACGCTTCCTGGTAACTATAGACCGGTAAGTTTGACGTCTATAGTGGAGAAAATATTGGAAGGTATAATAAGGGATAGCATACAGGAGTACTTGGAAACCTCCAAGGTTATTAATATGAACCAGCATGGTTTTGTGAGGAAAAGGTCATGTCATACTAACCTATTTAGCTTCTATGAGAAAGTGAAGCAGTGGATGTGGTCTATTTAGATTTTGCCTAAAGCCTTCGACACAGTGCCACACATGAGACTGATTTTCAAATTAAGAGAGCTCGGTCTAGGAAACACTATTTGTACTTGGGTAAGTAATTGGCTGGATAACCGGGAACAGCGAGTGGTGGTTAAGGGGATGTTTTCCAACTGGGCATCAGTAGTCAGTGGAATGCTGCAAGGGTCCGTACTCGGCCATTACTGTTCAACATACTTATTAATGACCTAGGAGCAGGTCTGGAGAACACTGTCAATTTCTGCAGATGATACTAAACTGTGTAGGGTAATTAATTCAGACGAAGATGTTGAGTCTCTACAGAAAAACTTATTTAAACTAGAAGTCTGGACAAATAATGGCCATTGCCATATCCAACCATTCTTTGCATTCTGATTCTGTATAATATTATATTGCTATGCGACTTTACAATACAGCTAGTCCTATTAAGAGATATTTAGCGGGCTGCAATTTTCTGGAAGCAAAGTTCATCGCTTGGAGTTTGTTGCTTAGAGTTGGGATCCGTGGGGACTAGCTGTATGTGCTGGAGTGTAGAAGCCGGATGGTAGACTATTCTGTTCCTCATGCAGACCACTGGTAGTAGCAGAAACTGATGCAAAATAAGGAACAGATACTGGGACTAGGTGCAGGCTATCAGGATAGCCCTTGGTGGTAGTAGTACGAATATATTGATAAATCTGGAACAGATTGCAATAATATACTGGAGCCAGGTGCAGAAGCACAACTGGAGCAAGCTGTTGGAGACAGGGTCACCTTCAGGGAGGACTGCTGGGACTGTAGTCCTGGGCCCTGACAGACAGGGGTCCTGACCCTGGCTCCTACTGTCCAGGGGTAGAACTAGTGGTGGTGCAGCCAGTGCTGTGCATTGGTGTTCACCGCAATGAAAGGGTCTGGAGCTAGTGGCATTAAAAGGTACTCATACACTACTAGTACACTGTCGTGCGTCATAATAAAGATGGATGAGGTGGGTCAGCTGGGGGAGAGGAGATGAAGGGGCCCCCCTCCTTCCCGCTCCACGTCTCACCCCCTGCTCCTCCTTACTGACCCGGTCCTGCCGTTGGTGCCGTGGATCTGATGTCACAATCTCATGATCGTCCCTGGCATGAGAGAGGAGAGGATTAGTGCCCATTTTGGTTACATTCTGAACAGGGCCTGGACGCTTAGGGCCAGCTTCTCCAGCACCCAGTATTACGCTTCCTGCCAGTGACCGATTAGCTAATCTGGCTGGATCTGACATTTGTTAAATTCAGGGTGACTGGCTCTTCCCCATGGACCAGCCAGCCTCTATGTATGCAGCTGTGGGCTGATCCGATCCTCTGTAACTGCTCCCTAGCCCATCCCCAATCCCCTCTGGATGAGCACACCGCTCACTGCACCAGGTATATTTCCAGACCCTCCAACATGACCCGCCCCACTAGGTACAAAATGCTCTGTTTCTGGACTTCCCTCTTAATTTATGATTTCCATCACCTTTGTTGAACTAGTTAAATGATAAGAAAGCTGTTTCTTCACAGGTGATCCCTCTTAATTTATTATTGACAAGTCCAGAAACAGAGCATTTTGTACCTAGTGGGGCGGGTCATGTTGGAGGGTATGTATTTCTTGGAGCACCACTCAGCTGAGTCAGCTCCATAAATCAGGCCACCTGTGTCAATGGCAGCGTCAGCAGTTGATACATCAGCTCCAGGTTACCCTTCCCTCCAAAGCAGGTATACCATATAGCATCTGAAACCTGAATCAATATAAATGTATAATACTATATATTTAGAATTTCTATGATAGTCACTGTACCTTGTCACAATACATAAGGTTGTTTATGTATATTTATATAATATAATCTATACATCTTATAAATGAAAGTCTGTTTGTAAATTTGTTTGTCTGATGGAGATAAATTCAAAAACTAATGAACTGATTGCAATGCGGTTTTCACCATTGTGCCTCACTGACAGACACACATTTCTGATAGAAAAATTTCAAAAAAGGTCAAAATGACTACATAACTTACCAGACCTGACATCAATCCTCACCAAAAGTGACTGATGCAATGATGATCTGTTTAAAGTGCATGAACAGGACTATTTTTCCTCCTATTCTGTATCTGCAGGGCTGTTTCTAGCAAATTTAGCTCCCAGTGCGAGATTTAAAAAATGCGCCCCCCCCCCCCCCCCATTGACATAACAAAAAAATGCGCCCTCCCCCCATAGATATAAAAAGAAAAAGGTATGCGCACGCCGAAGGCACGCGCGCTCCCGGCAAAGGGGACGTGGTCTCTGTAAAATGGGCGTCTGAAAAGACTACCTTACACCCCAGTTTTTGACCTTGCACCAACAGATCACGGCGAGCACAGGGAAAAAAATAAAAAAATATATATTATGCCATACACCGCAATGTCCTTGATACATTAAATCCCCATTTTACACATTACGGCAGGCAAGAGTCCCCATTTTACACATTACGGCAGGCAAGAGTCCCCATTTTACACATTACGCAGGCAAGAGTCCCCATTTTACACATTACACAGGCAAGAGTCCCCATTTTACACATTACGGCAGGCAAGTGTCCCCATTTTACACAGTACGGCAGGCAAGAGTCCCCATTTTACACATTACGGCAGGTAAGAGCCCCCATTATACACATGATGGCAGGCAAGAGCCCCCATTTTACACATGAGCGCAGGCAAGTGCCCCCATTTTACACATGATGGCAGGCACGTGTCCCCATTTTACACATGATGGCAGGCAAGAGTCCCCATTTTACACATTCCGGCGGGGGGGGGGGAGCGAGCGAGAGAGAGAGGGAGAGGCTGACTTACGCTTGAAGCGGTTCTTCCCGCTCTTCAGCAGCCTCTCCCTCGTCTTCGCCGCGCTTGGCTCCCCCTCCTGGCATCCTCCCGAGTACCCAACTTGGGGGGCAGAGTTTCGCGGAATGACGCGATTGCGTTGTGACGTCATGACCCACCTGCGTCATCCCGCAAACTCCACCCCCCGAGCTGGGTACTCAGGAGGAGGGGGAATCAAAGAGCACAAGAAGTGCCGACGCGGGCGCCCCGTGCGGTTGCATGGCTCGCCCACCGCAAGAAACGCCCCTGTGTATCTGTTTTACCCTACATCATCTCGCATAGAACTATTTCGTAAGAACAGGTGCTATTTAATAAGATTTGGGCAGAAGCTAACCTGAGCATAGGTATGCTCAGTGAAGTCACATCTATACGTCCACATCGTATCAGTAGTGTATAATTGCTGATACATCGGTACCATTGTTGCAAAACAACATGTTGTAGAGTCTGAGTGCCACTGTAGAGGCGCAGGCTGAGCTGTGGGCTCTCTAGTAGCAAGTAACATCACAGCTGCTAATTTATGCACGTCGACCATTTTACCATGTTGCCCTTTTTCACATGTCCACCTGTTGTGTGTTGACCTTTTGGCCCAACCTAGTGACTGTCGATCTTTTCCAGGTTGAATCTATGATCCATACCCCTTGTGTTGCTATACCAAGTAAATATGCTATTTGTCTATTATTTTAAGGTCTCATAAAGACACATACCAAACGCTACATTTAAAAAGAAAAATTGTGTTTTTAAAGCGATGTTTGCCTTAACTAGCTTGATCAAGATGGACAGGGAGCTGTGTGATCTATATATAAGAGATCACTGCAAAGATATAGGAGCCTATTTGTCATGCACAGCTCTTTTGTGGCGATAGGTCAAGTTGCTTTTATTGACGCTTCTTACAATGATAAAAAAAATAACCCTTAACACCACAATTTATAAAACTGTGCCTGGGGCAGCCCAGCAATAATCAGCTGCCTCAACAGTAATGGCCAGAAGTGGTAAGAGTTAACTTACCACTTTTGCCAGGCCAGCCTTTGAGATGACTTGCCATTTCTACTAAACTGGAATAAAAAATAAAGTAATAGTTGAAAAACTGTCAAAATTCATTAAAACAAAGTTAAAATAGTTAAGAACTCTTTGCAGGAAGAAAAAATGCTTTATTTAAGGAATAAAGAATATTTGAAGTGATTAAATAATTTAATCAGAGTTGCCATTGTGGTGATAGAAGTTTCACCATAATACTTCTGCAATTAACATGTTTTCACAAGAAGAAAGAAATAAGATTTCAGATGCTCTAAAGAACAAAATATTCAAATCAGAAGATTGAGCATACCTACCATCTGATACTCAATGTTGCTTCTGATTGACAGCCGGACTCCAGTAACTTCAACGTGTGAGGAGGATGAAGAGGGGTAAAGAGGGTTGCACTGTAAAAATAGGATTTTAATACCTACCAGTAAATCCTTTTCTCTTAGTCCGTAGAGGATGCTGGGGATGCTTCAAGAACCATGGGGTATAGACGGGATCCGCAGGAGACATGGGCACTTTAAGACTTTGAATGGGTGTGAACTGGCTCCTCCCTCTATGTCCCTCCTCCAGACTCCAGTTTAAGTAACTGTGCCCAGGGAGACGGACATTTCAAGGAAAGAATTTATTGTTAAACCACGGTGAGCATCTTACCAGCTCACACCTCCAGTATGCCGCAGAAAGTGGCATTCAATAGAACACCAGCCGACGGCATGAAGAATATGCAGCAATATGCTGACATAAAGCATAACACAACCTGTGTGTAAACACAACCAATAACAGCATAACGCATGCCACGGCATGAATAACGTCAGCAACAGGCTGACTTAAACGCAACACACCATGTGTGTAACCATACCCAATAACTGCAGATACAGTACGCACTGGGACGGGCGCCCAGCATCCTCTACGGACTAAGAGAAAAGGATTTACCGGTAGGAATTAAAATCCTATTTTCTCATACGTCCTAGAGCAGGGGTGGGGAACCTTTTTTCTACCGAGGGCCATTTGAATATTTATAAAATCCTTTGGGGGCCATACAAAAATTCTCAACTTAAAAAATTACCCTGCCCCCCAGTAGGTCTGCCCCTTAGAGGTACTGTGTGTGCGCGCACACGCCAAAAAAATGGGTGTGGCCAGTTAAAATGGGACGTGATACACATATGCTCCCAATAGTGCGGTGCCAGATCCACAATTGCCCCCACAGTGCCAGGTATACAAATGCCCCCACAGTGCCAGGTATACAAATGCCCCCCACAGTTCCAGGTATACAAATGCCCCTCACAGTGCCAGGTATACAGATGCCCCCACAGTGCCAGGTATACAAATGCCCCCCACAGTGCCAGGTATACAGATGACCCCACAGTGCCAGATATACAAATGCCCCCCACAGTGCCAGATATACAAATGCCCCCCACAGTGCCAGGTATACAGATGCCCCCCACAGTGCCAGGTATACAGATGACCCACAGTGCCAGGTATGCAGATGCCCCCACAGTGCCAGGTATACAGATGACACAATAGTGCCAGGTATACAGATGACCCCACAGTGCCAGGTATACAGATGACCCCACAGTGCCAGGTATACAAATGCCCCCCACAGTGCCAGGTATACAGATGCCCCCACAGTGCCAGGTATGCAGATGCCCCCACAGTGCCAGGTATACAGATGACCCCACAGTGCCAGGTATACAAATGCCCCCCACAGTGCCAGGTATACAGATGCCCCCACAGTGCCAGGTATGCAGATGCCCCCACAGTGCCAGGTATACAGATGACCCCACAGTGCCAGGTATACAAATGCCCCCCACAGTGCCAGGTATACAGATGCCCCCACAGCAGTGCCGTAACTAGGCATTTTAGCGCTGTGTGCAAGAAACGATAGTTGCGCGCCCCCCCCCCCCCAATGTAAGATAGGGGCAGTGCGCGCCGTAGGCGCGGGAAAAACATTATAGGGGCGTGGCTTAATGGGGAAGGGGCGTGGTCACAAAATAATAGCAATTCATACTACGGTGCACAGTAGTCTACATTATTCAAATTACGCTGCACAGTAGCGCCCCTTTTATACATTACAATAGACAGCGTCCCCCTTTTTACACATTACAGCAGCCAGTCCCCCTTTTTACACATTGCGGCATCCAGGCCCCCTTTTTACACATTACGGCATCCAGTCCCCCTTTTTACACATTGCGGCAGCCAGTCCCCCTTTTTACACATTGCGGCAGCCAGTCCCCCTCTTTACACATTGCGGCATCCAGTCCCCCTTTTTACACATTGCGGCAGCCAGTCCCCATTTTTACACATTGCGGCATCCACGACCCCTTTTTACACATTGCGGCAGACGGGACCCCATTTTACACATTGCGGCAGACGAGACCCCATTTTACACATTGCGGCAGACGAGACCCCATTTTACACATTGCGGCAGACAGTGTCCGAGAGAGAGAGAGAGAGAGAGAGAGAGAGAGAGAGGGGGGGGATATACTTACCTTCTCCCCGCTGACAGGCTCCTCGTGCAGCTTCCTCTCGGTGCAGGCTGTGTGAGGTGAGAAGGAGGAGGAGGGAGGGGGAGCAGCAGCAGCGCTATTTGATTGGTAGTAAGCGCCGCTGCAGCATCCCCCTCTCCTCCTGTATTGGTTGCCTGGCGCTGCTGTGGATGCTGGGGAACCGCATCCCAGCATCCTTAGCAGCGCCGGGCAGCCAATACAGGAGGAGAGGGGGATGCTGCAGCGGCGCTTACTACCAATCAAATAGCGCTGCTGCGGCTCCCTGCTCCCCCTCCCTCCTCCTCCTTCTCTCCGCTGCCCGGCGCTGGTCCTCTAATCCCTACACAGCGGGGCGCACGGCGCAGACTTCGGCGGCATGTAATGAGTCAATTTGACTCATTACATGCCGCTGGCCGTTGCGCCCTCAGGGCAACTGCGCTGTGTGCCAAGCCCCCTTGGCACACACGTAGTTACGGCCCTGCCCCACAGTGCCAGGTATACAAATGCCCCCCACAGTGCCAGGTATACAAATGCCCCCCACAGTGCCAGGTATGCAGATGCCCTCCCCCCTCCCCTCCGTGCTGCTTATCGTGAGACACGGAGGAGAGCGCGGCTGTCGGGTGGGAGCGGCGGCGCCGTGTAGTACTTCAAACCAGCCGCCGGTTCGAGAGCCTATCAGAGCTCGCGGACCGGCAGCCGCGGCTCCTGATTGGCTGCCGGTCCGCGAGCTCTGATTGGCTCACGGACCGGCGGCTGGTTTGAAGTACTACACGCCGCAGCTCCCACTCGACAGCCGCGCTCTTCTCCGTCTCCCTGTTCTGACAGCTGAGACACGCTGCCGCCGGACTGAGAGGCAGCGTGTCTCACTGACACCAGCTGGTGGGCCGGACCAAACGGCTTCGCGGGCCGTATACGGCCCGCGGGCCGGAGGTTCCCCACCCCTGTCCTAGAGGATGCTGGGGACGCTTCAAGGACCATGGGGTTTATACCAAAGCTCAAGAACGGACGGGAGAGTGCGGATGACTCTGCAGCACCTATTGACCCAACAAGAGGTCCTCATCAGCCAGGGTATCAAACTTGTAAAACTTTGCAAAAGTGTTTGAACCCGACCAAATAGCTGCTCGGCAAAGCCGTAATGCCGAGACCCCTCGGGCAGCCGCCCAGGATGCGCCCACCTTTCTGGTAGAATGGGTCTTCACCGATTTCGGTAACGGCATTCCAGCCGTAGAATGAGCCTGCTTTTGGCAGAAAATTGCTGACGAGTTCTCAACTCCGCTCTATCCGTATGGAAGATTAAATAGGGGCCCTTGTGGGACAAAGCCTCTGATTCAGACACCCGCCTTGCGGATGCCAAGACCAACAGCCTGACCACTTTCCAAGTGACGAATTACAACTCTACCTTACGTAAAGGTTCAAAGCAATGAGATTGCCAGAACTGTAACACCATGTTAAGACCCCATGGAGCTCCAGGGGGGCACAAAGGGAGGTTGGATGTGTAACACTCCTTTTACGAAAGTTCGAACTTTTGTAAAGGAGGCCAATTGTTTTTGGAATAAAACCGATAAGGCTGAATCTGAACCTTAATCGAGCCCAACTTAAGACCCGCATCCACACCATCTTGTGAAAAAAGGAGAAAACGATCCCACAGGAATCTTCCTTGTCGGAAAGATGGCAGCTTCCGACAGTTTTAGGTCGGAAGGGGTTCCGACCTATTCATTACGGCCCTATTTTTTCCGAAACTCGACTTGTCGGAATGCATGTTGATCGGCGGCTTCAGCCGCCGATCAGCGTGCATTGTTAGAAACTGGGTCAAACCCGACAGGTTTTAGCCCCGTTTCCGACAATCTCAATCCGACTTTAAAAAAAGTCGGATTGAGATATGTGATCTGATAGAAGGAGACGGGGGGGCAGTGGGGAGCAGCAGGGACCCAGCAGCAGCATCCACCCGGCTCCAGCAAGCAACGTCCCGCTTGCTGGAGCCGGGTGGACGCTGTCGTGTGCCTCCACTGCTGCAGCTGCTGCTCCCCGTCTCCTCTTCTCCTCCACCGTCTCCTCCGCTCCTCTCTCCTCCCCCCCCCCCCCCCCCCAGCGCGCAGACATCACCTCAGCTCCGGCGCCACATCCCGCTTCCCCCTCACCCCCGGCGCCGCTGACCGCTCCCCTCTACCCCCGGCGCCGCTGACAGCTCCCTCTGCTGCTGCTGTCAGCGCACCCGCAGTGCTGACAGCAGCAGCAGAACACGGGAGCGGCCAAATCCGACAGTCGGATTTGGCAGCTCTTTTGAATAGGGGTTGTCGGGTCCATCGGGGACAACTGCATGTCGGAATGGACCCAACTTTTATTGAATATACCCCACTACATACAATACACAATAAGGAATGTAGACAATCCATACATGCAATGTAAAAGAAGGGATGTAGGCATTACAAATATTCCTCCTCGGCAATGTGGCCGCCACACATGCGTGGGCAGTAGACTGTGCATGCACAGTAGTGCTGTGGTGTCCCGATAGATGGGTGAAGAGAGATTATCACATGGTTATCAGCACTTTTCTGTAAAGGTGATATGCTAGCTCTAAAGAACCTAAATAATACCATGTCATCATCATCATCATGGGAACAGTACTAGGAGGGAGATCGGGCTCTATACCATTCGGGTGATCCTGTATAAATGGAGATTAAGGAAAAGAGGACCTTGCATGCAGACCACAGCACGCACTGGCCTAGGTCACTGTGGGCAACTGTGCCCAGTGCACACCATCAGGTTGGTACCAGTCCCAGACAAAGCTCCCCTCCCCTCCCCTCTCCTGTCCGCCGGACACAACTCCTGCCTTGTTAGATTTCCCATGCCACTCCCCGCTCACCATTAAAACTTTGTCAGTGCTCTCCAGCTGGTGGATCACTTCACTCGCACCCTCCAACACTTCGGGAGGGTGTGTGTGTGTTTGTGTGTGTATGACGGGCATGTCAGGAATGAGGCTCCCCCAAATTTGCCATTTCCAGACACCACTCACTCAGATCCAGCAATGACCAGCCTTGCAAACAGGGACTGTCATGTAAGAGAGGGGTGTCAACAAACCTCTTCCTCCCAAAACAAAAAAACTATTAAAAAAAAAAGTCACCCAAGTGATAGGTGGTCCCGCACATCATATCAGCCCATTGGGAATCTTCAGACTGAGGGGACCATTTATCAAAGATCGTATTTACAGTGCGATTTGGGCAGGATATTAGTGTCCAGGATCGCATTGCAAATATTAGTGTCCAGGACCAATGATTTTCAGCCCATAGGCTACAATGGGCTGCCACTATCTGAAGATATCAGTAGACAATACCAGGAATGCTTCACAGAACAGATATTGGTAAATATGGCAGCATCGGAGCCCCCATAGAAACCTGTGGGGAATGTGGCTGTGCGGCCAGCAGCAGTGGAGGGATCGACAGGTATTGGAGATATCTGCTGCGTTCCCTCCTTGATACATCCAGGTGATACCTGATATTTGTGGCTAACCCCCGAAACACCAAATAGCTGTAAATATTGCTTGATTAATGGACTTCTAAATCTTATAGTCAATCTTGTGATGTGGGAAAAATGGAAAAGGTGGATGGATATGTGATAGCCCACTGGTATTAGGTGTGCAAAATCTGCAGTCACTGTGTATAGTGCATCACACTTACTCTGCCCGGCTTGTCATGGGTTCAGGCACGGATACCAGAGGGCGCCCTGACTAATCAGGTGTTTAATTACATGTGCATTGTGGGTGTGGACTACAGGTGTCGGTGCAGTGCATAAAGAATTGGGCGCCAGGCCATCTCAGAAAAACAGCATAAAGTTTATTTAAACATCAAACAGGGATATTGCAGGGATAACTTGTGAACACTCCTCCAGCACAAAGCATAAGTTACAGTGGATCCCATATCAGGGCACCTCCTCCAGCAGATCGCTTAGTCGCAGCGGCATATATATGGCGAACATCAGTACGTACCAGGGCATTCTGTGACCAGTAGTGCTACACATCAGGTTGCCGTCTCTCTCTCTCTCTCTTACTTAGCGAGGATTCTTTTCCTTGGGGGCGCTTACTCACGCCGCGTGGCTTTCCGACCACTTCACCCAGATACCTCTCGAGATACTTTTCCATGGGGGCGCTTACTCACGCCGCGTGGCTTCCGACCACTTCACCCAGATACCTCTTGAGACTCACACCATTAGCACACTTTTCTCCTGGCATCACCCTTTCACTGGATTCTGCATACTGCTGCTCTCACACTGCGATGTCTCCCTCTGTCAAGTGCCTTGCTGTGGCTGGCATCACTCCCCACCAAAACATGTGGGGAGCCCTCACTGGGGCTACATCTTTCTGGCTAATCCACCTCACTGTCTGCTCACTCTCCTCACTGACTGTCCTCCTAGGCTGCTGCAGGACAACCTTTTTATAACCTTGCATTCCCAGGGACACATTCTAAATCTGGGATTTCCCGCTCTCAGTTTATCTGGGATTTCCCGCTCTGAGTCTGCAAATGAGTGAGTCATGCCCTTTGCATTTTGCAGACAAATCTGTATAGCTGTGAGCTAGGCTATTAACTCCTTCTGTGCTGCAAGCTGTAGGCTGCTGGCTCTGTTCTATACAACTCCAGCAAACATTTTACTTTTTTTTAAAGTCATGCTGGCACCTGTAGTGCCACAGTTGATTTGGGCTGCAGTTTCAGGGTATCACAGATAGGCAAGAAGGTAAAGGAAAATAAAGACACACAAAATAAAGATGAGACCTACTGGGGGTTGAATGCACATAGCTAAACACAGACCATAGCGGTGATATGATGGAATCAAAGGGGATGTCGAGGACAGGAGGTGATGGTAACCAGTGGAGGGGGAAGAGCAGAGGTTAGAGGATACAGCATTGCAACAAGGAGGACTGTGCCTTCTGTAAAATAGAGTTGCCGCATGCTGCCTCTATATGGAAAAAGGCATCAAGTTGTTATGCACAGCAATGTTGTGTGTTTGGGGGGACAACTCAACTGGCATTTCAATTATTTCAGCATTGTCACCTCACTGGGATCCAGGTGGATGATCATGGAAGCCGCTTCAAGAAAACAAAATTATGAGCAATCAGCTCCTGACAGCACCCATGTTGACATCTGGAGCACATGCTACACCCCTGAATTATTGGTATGCTGCATCATATATGTTAAATGTCTAACTGAGACTTGCACATGAGGTTCTGGAGTAGCACCTATGGCTTGGTTCCTAGTTCATCTTAATCTACTACTTCTGTCCATCAGAAGTCCTCATATAGGAGGCAGATAAAGGTCAGGGATATCCACATGTTGGCTTGGTATATAAACAGTGAGATTGTTCATAAGAGTGCATCTGTTTTGACTGTAAAATTGAATATATCATTGTTTTTTTTCTATCTGGATACTGAGTTTTATTTTTAGAAATACACACATTCACACACACGTTCTAAAGGTTATGTTTACACAGTTACAGCATGTACTTATCTTGTGTTTTCTAATCAGGAGCTGTGCTGTTTAATTGGGTGTGTCTGTTTCCATACCATGAGCCTCATGTGGTATTAACCCTCTTACATTAAGAAATAATACTTTTATATAAGAATGGAATGATAAAAGCGCGTAGCTTAAGTGGCTTTGGAGAGTATTTTGTAGTTGTGTGGCTTACAGTATTTCACATTGATACACTTAATGAAGGTAAATGTCTGTGAGAAATGTTTGTTACTCTTCAGCTTGTATGAACAGAACCAAGATTACAGAAATGTATCAATAAATATTTGGAAGGAAGAAGGATTTAAATAATCTGATAATACAACCAGCAATGTGTCGTGATCCCCCCAACCCCCCTCCCCTCCTCCCCAAGGTATTAACAATTCATCTACAAAAGACAGCACCATGGAGGCAAAAAGATAAATAAACCACCCCACTCAGGGCTCTGTGGGAGCCATATAATAACTTCCAGGACTCCTTGTTCTTATTTATGCTGAAGATAGTTCTTAAAGACATTGGCTGTATGTTTTGGTTCGTTGTCCTGCTGCAGATGAAATTTGGATCCAATCAGATGCCTAACTGATGATATTGCATGATGGATAAGTACCTGCCTGTATTTCTCAGCACTGAAGCACAAAGAAACGGGATACGGTCATTAGGTCGACAGCACTTAGGTAGACAGCAGGGACGTGCAGTCAGGGGAGGCAGGTGAGGCACTGCCTCCCCTGTGATTAACGATTAAAATAATACAAAGAAGAAACTTATGACACATATTTTGTGTCCTAAGTATCTCCTTTAGCATTGATATTATTTTAATAATTTTTACCTTTAAAAAAACAGTGCTAAATGTGCTTTGGAGGCACTGCTCTAGGTGCCTCCCGCTGTCTCAGTGAAAGGGCCGGAAGCAGGGGGTGGAGCCAAGCACTGGGCAGTGAAAGCCCATTAAAAAAAAGCAGCAGAAGCGGCACTTACTAGAAGTGCCTCTTTGACAGAGGTGTACTTTCATGCTCATATGTAAGCACACCCCTGTCACTAAGACTGACATGATTGGGCAGATCCGTGGGGGGCGGTGAGCACCAAGGCATGTAACACCCCCGTCGTGTAGGACTTTATTTGTAATTATTTTTATTTACATATGCAGCCGCCCACTATCCGCTGCCCCGCCCATCCTAAAGCAGTCCGACCAGCGGGGAAAGAGGAGCCGCAATCCACACCACGTACGTTACCTACAGCTCCACTAGAGTGAGGTGACCGCAGGAGAAAGCCAGATGTTGGAGCAGCGGTCAGGAACCAGTTCGGGGGCGTGGCCTAATCACGGACCCGTCGCCACGCCCCTTTGAGGGAAAAAACCCATGTCGGTCAGCCATCCAACTACACAGCGGTGCACTGACCAGCCTGCGCAGCCCTATACACGGCAAGTGGGGCTACAAAGTGCAGGAGAGGATGAGCAGCCCTGCCACATCCAACAGGTTTGCTAATTCCTTAGTTACCCGCGGGAGCAGTAGGAAGGGGGGCGGGGGGGGGGGGTCTCAGGGCTGTACTGTTGTATGCTATACCTCCAGCAGAGTGGATCTCCCTCCTATCACCCCCTCCCTGTCACCCTCACACTGTCATCCGCTCCCAGTCACCCTCTCCCAGTCACCCTCTCCTTGTCACCCTCACACTGTCATCCGCTTCCTGTCACCCTCACCCTGTCAGCCTCTCCCTGTCATTTGCTCCCTGTCACCAGCTCCCTTTCATCACCCTCACCCTGTCACCCTCTCCCTGTCACCCTCTCCCTGTCATCCGCTCCCTGTCACCCTCACCCTGTCAGCCTCACCCTGTCACCCGCTCCCTGGCATCACCCTCACCCTGTCACCCTCTCCCTGTCATCCGCTCCCTGTCACCCTCACCCTGTCAGCCTCTCACTGACATCCGCTCCCTGTCACCCGCTACCTGGCATCACCCTCACCCTGTCACCCTCTCCCTGGCATCACCCTATCACCCTCTCCCGGTCACCAGCTCCCTGTCACCAGCTCCCTGTCACCCGCTCCCTGTCACCTGCTCCCTGGCATAACCCTCTCCCCGTCACCCGCTCCCCGTCACCCGCTCCCTGTCACCCTCTCCCTGGCATCACCCTATCACCCTCTCCCGGTCACCCGCTCCCTGGCATCACCCTCACCCTGTCACTTGCTCCCTGGCATCACCCTCACCCTGTCACCCGCTCCCTGGAATCACCCTCACCCTGTCACCCTCTCCCGGTCACCAGCTCCCTGTCATCCGCTCCCTGTCACCCGCTCCCTGGCATCACCCTCACCCTGTCACCCACTCCCTGGCATAACCCTCTCCCCGTCACCCGCTCCCTGGCATAACACTCTCCCCATCACCCGCTCCCTGTCACCCTCTCCCTGTCACCCTCTCCCTGGTGTCACCCTCTTCCTGTCACCCTCTTTTTGGTGTCACCATCTCCCTGTCACCCACAACTGGCACTGACTGCTGTCACTTTCTCCCTCTCGCCTTCTTCCTGGCATCACCCTCTCCCTAGCATTACCCACAGCTGTCAACTCCCTGTCAACCATTGCTGTTACCTTCTCTCTTTCAACCACTGCTGTCATCCTCTCCCTGTCACTCACTGCTGTCATCCTCACCCTGATGTTAACCTCTCCCTGTGACCCACTGCTATCACCCACTCACTGGCGTCACCCTCTCCCTGACATCCTCTCCATGACATCACCGCCAGCGTCTCCCTGGCATTTCTCCATCACCCACTGCCTCTCTCCATCACCCTCTCCTTAGTACCACCCTCTCCCTGATGTCACCCACTGCTGTCACCCTCTCCCTGGTATTACCACCTTCCTGTCACCCACTGCTGTCATCCTCTCCCTATCTCCCACTGCCTCTCTCCATCACCCTTTACCTGTCACCCTCTCCCTGTCACCCACTGCCTTTCTCCGACACTCTTTCCCT
This sequence comes from Pseudophryne corroboree, assembly GCF_028390025.1. Taxonomy (NCBI): domain Eukaryota; kingdom Metazoa; phylum Chordata; class Amphibia; order Anura; family Myobatrachidae; genus Pseudophryne; species Pseudophryne corroboree. Next base: position 648,763,171 of record NC_086444.1, on the reverse strand, counting down.
GTCTCCTACTGCATCTCACCTGCTTCACTGTCTCCCCATCACCAGATCTCCCCTGTCACCATTTGCCTTTCCAAGGACTCACCCTCTCCTTCACAAATGAGCACGCCCCTTGTGAGTCTACACCCTCATTTCGAGACCACACTCACTTTTCCAGGAGCACGTGTACCAACAGTGGTAGCAGGCATTGGCTTGGGGGTGGTAGCGGGTATCAGCGGAACACGGTGGACATTATGGCTACAGTGCCTCACCAGCCACTGACCTCACCGCACGCCACTGGTAGACAGGCATTAGATTGACCACTATTGGTCGACATGCATCAGGTCGACATGGTCAATAGGTCGACATGTACTAGGTCAACATGTAGTTTTTCACTTTTCTTTCCATTTTTTGAACTTTTTCATACTTTATGATCCACGTGGACTACAATTGGGAACGGTAACCTGTGCTGAGCGCAGCGGTAGCGGAGCGAGATACCTTGCCCAAAGCTCACTCGCCATGCGAGGGGAACGGTGCACTAATTGGGGTTCCCTGTCACTTTACAAAGAAAACGACACCAAAAGCAGTAAAAAAAACCTCATGTCGACCTTTCTCCACGTCGACCTAGTACATGTCGACCTACTGCATGTCGACCAATAGTGGTCGACCTAATGACTGCCGACCTAAGTGTGGTCGACCTAATGACCGATACCCCAAAGAAACAGGCAGCGTTGAGGACTGTAGACACAGTGGTCAGCCAAGGAAACTTAGTGCATCAGATGAAAGACACATCATGCTTACTTCCTTTCGAAATCGGATGATACATTAGCCTTTTATTATAAAGGAGATATTATTTATTTATATATATATATATATATATATATATATATATATATCCCTTTATTATAAAATATATAAAAATTAATACAGAGATGAATTGGTGCTAGTGCATCTATGCTGTTCTCACACAGCAATTTGTGTAGTCCAGCTCACCATTCCTTAATTGGATATTTGAAATCTCAAAAGCACTACAGTTCAAAGTAATAAGACCCGCAGCCCCCTTTCAGCAAATCCTTCTGGAATCCACAGGTCCACAAGTCTAAAAACAAAAGCAGAGGAGGCTCTCCATCAGTGGCGTAACTAGAAATTTTTCTCCCCCAAGCCAAAAAATTCGTTGGCGCCCCCCCCACCCCCACCCGCCGCATAATTGGGAGCAAGAAAGGGATAAATATGCGCGCGCCGAAGGCGCGCGCTGCAAAAAATAAGATTTTACTTACCGATAAATCTATTTCTCGTAGTCCGTAGTGGATGCTGGGGACTCCGTCAGGACCATGGGGATTAGCGGCTCCGCAGGAGACAGGGCACAAAAATAAAGCTTTAGGATCAGGTGGTGTGCACTGGCTCCTCCGCCTATGACCCTCCTCCAAGCCTCAGTTAGGATACTGTGCCCGGACGAGCGTACACAATAAGGAAGGATTTTGAATCCCGGGTAAGACTCATACCAGCCACACCAATCACACCGTACAACTTGTGATCTGAACCCAGTTAACAGTATGACAACGTAGGAGCCTCTGAACAGACGGCTCACAACAATAACAACCCGATTTTTTTGTAACAATAACTATGTACAAGTATTGCAGACAATCCGCACTTGGGATGGGCGCCCAGCATCCACTACGGACTACGAGAAATAGATTTATCGGTAAGTAAAATCTTATTTTCTCTAACGTCCTAGTGGATGCTGGGGACTCCGTCAGGACCATGGGGATTATACCAAAGCTCCCAAACGGGCGGGAGAGTGCGGATGACTCTGCAGCACCGAATGAGAGAACTCCAGGTCCTCTTTAGCCAGGGTATCAAATTTGTAGAATTTTACAAACGTGTTCTCCCCCGACCACGTAGCTGCTCGGCAGAGTTGTAATGCCGAGACCCCTCGGGCAGCCGCCCAGGATGAGCCCACCTTCCTTGTGGAATGGGCCTTGACAGATTTAGGCTGTGGCAGGCCTGCCACAGAATGTGCAAGTTGAATTGTGCTACAAATCCAACGAGCAATCGTCTGCTTAGAAGCAGGAGCACCCAGCTTGTTGGGTGCATACAGTATAAACAGCGAGTCAGATTTTCTGACTCCAGCCGTCCTTGAAATATATATTTTCAATGCCCTGACAACGTCCAGCAACTTGGAATCCTCCAAATCGCTAGTAGCCGCAGGCACCACAATAGGCTGGTTCAGGTGAAACGCTGACACCACCTTAGGCAGAAAATGAGGACGCGTCCGCAGTTCTGCCCTGTCCGAATGGAAAATCAGATATGGGCTTTTATACGATAAAGCCGCCAATTCTGACACTCTCCTGGCTGAAGCCAGGGCCAGTAGCATGGTTACTTTCCACGTAAGATATTTCAAATCCGCCGATTTGAGTGGCTCAAACCAATGGGATTTGAGAAAATCCAAAACTACATTAAGGTCCCACGGAGCCACTGGGGGCACAACCGGGGGCTGTATATGTAGTACTCCTTTTACAAAAGTCTGGACTTCAGGAACTGAAGCCAATTCTTTCTGGAAGAAAATCGACAGGGCCGAAATTTGAACCTTAATGGACCCCAACTTGAGGCCCATAGACAATCCTGTTTGCAGGAAATGTAGGAATCGACCCAATTGAAATTCCTCCGTGGGGGCCTTCCTGGCCTCACACCACGCAACATATTTTCTCCAAATGCGGTGATAATGTTGTGCAGTCACCTCCTTCCTGGCTTTTACCAGTGTAGGAATGACCTCTTCCGGAATGCCTTTTTCCCTTAGAATTCGGCGTTCAACCGCCATGCCGTCAAACGCAGCCGTGGTAAGTCTTGGAATAGACACGGTCCCTGCTGAAGCAGGTCCCGTCTTAGAGGTAGAGGCCACGGATCTTCCGTGAGCATCTTCTGAAGTTCCGGGTACCAAGTTCTTCTTGGCCAATCCGGAGCCACGAGTATCGTTCTTACTCCCCTTTGCCGTATAATTCTCAGTACTTTTGGTATGAGAGGCAGAGGAGGAAACACATACACTGACTGGAACACCCACGGCGTTACCAGAGCGTCCACAGCTATTGCCTGAGGGTCTCTTGACCTGGCGCAATACCTGTCCAGTTTTTTGTTGAGGCGAGACGCCATCATGTCCACCTTTGGTTTTTCCCAACGGTTCACAATCATGTGGAAGACTTCTGGATGAAGTCCCCACTCTCCCGGGTGTAGATCGTGTCTGCTGAGGAAGTCTGCTTCCCAGTTGTCCACTCCCGGAATGAACACTGCTGACAGTGCTATCACATGATCTTCCGCCCAGCGAAGAATCCTTGCAGCTTCTGCCATTGCTCTCCTGCTTCTTGTGCCGCCCTGTCTGTTTACGTGGGCGACTGCCGTGATGTTGTCCGACTGGATCAACACCGGCTGACCCTGAAGCAGGGGTTTTGCCAGGCTTAGAGCATTGTAAATCGCTCTTAGCTCCAGTATATTTATGTGAAGAGATATCTCCAGGTTTGACCATACTCCCTGGAAGTTTCTTCCCTGTGTGACCGCTCCCCAGCCTCTCAGACTGGCATCCGTGGTCACCAGGACCCAGTCCTGTATGCCGAATCTGCGGCCCTCTAACAGATGAGCACTCTGCAACCACCACAGAAGAGACACCCTTGTCCGTGGCGATAAGGTTATCCGCTGATGCATCTGCAGATGCGATCCGGACCATTTGTCCAGCAGATCCCACTGAAAAGTTTGTGCGTGGAATCTGCCGAATGGAATCGCTTCGTAAGAAGCCACCATCTTTCCCAGGACTCTTGTGCATTGATGCACAGACACTTTTCCTGGTTTTAGGAGGTTCCTGACAAGTTCGGATAACTCCTTGGCTTTCTCCTCCGGAAGAAACACCTTTTTCTGAACCGTGTCCAGAATCATTCCTAGGAACAGCAGACGTGTTGTCGGGGTCAACTGAGATTTTGGAAAATTCAGAATCCACCCGTGTTGTTGCAGCACTACTTGGGTTAGTGCTACTCCGTCCTCCAGCTGTTCTCTGGACCTTGCCCTTATCAGGAGATCGTCCAAGTAAGGGATAATTAATACGCCTCTTCTTCGCAGAAGAATCATCATTTCGGCCATTACCTTGGTAAAGACCCGAGGTGCCGTGGACAATCCAAACGGCAGCGTCTGAAACTGATAATGACAGTTTTGCACCACGAACCTGAGGTACCCTTGATGTGAAGGGCAAATTGGGACATGCAGGTAAGCATCTTTTATGTCCAGGGACACCATAAAGTCCCCTTCTTCCAGATTCGCTATCACTGCTCTGAGTGACTCCATCTTGAACTTGAATTTTTGTATGTACAGGTTCAAAGATTTCAGATTTAGAATAGGTCTTACCGAGCCGTCCGGCTTCGGTACCACAAATAGTGTGGAGTAATACCCCTTTCCCTGTTGTAGGAGGGGTACCTTGACTATCACCTGCTGAGAAAACAGCTTTTGAATGGCTTCCAATACCGTCGCCCTGTCTGAGGGAGACGTTGGCAAAGCAGACTTAAGGAACCGGCGAGGGGGAGACTTCTCGAATTCCAACCTGTAACCCTGAGATACTACCTGCAGGATCCAGGGGTCCACCTGTGAGCAAGCCCACTGCGCGCTGAAATTCTTGAGTCGACCCCCCACCGCTCCTGAGTCCGCTTGTAAAGCCCCAGCGTCATGCTGAGGGCTTTGCAGAACCCGGGGCTGGCTTCTGTTCCTGGGAAGGAGCTGCTTGCTGCCCTCTCTTACCCTTTCCTCTGCCTCGGGGCAGATATGACTGTCCTTTTGCCCGCTTGTTCTTATAGGACCGAAAGGACTGCGGCTGAAAAGACGGTGTCTTTTTCTGTTGGGAGGGGGTCTGAGGTAAAAAGGTGGATTTTCCGGCAGTTGCCGTGGCCACCAGATCCGATAGACCGACGCCAAATAATTCCTCCCCTTTATACGGCAATACTTCCATATGCCGTTTGGAATCCGCATCACCTGACCACTGTCGCATCCATAAACTTCTTCTGGCAGATATGGACATCGCACTTACTCTCGATGCCAGAGTGCAAATATCCCTCTGAGCATCTCGCATATAAAGAAAAGCATCCATTAATTGCTCTAAAGTCAATAAAATACTGTCCCTATCCAGGGTATCAATATTTTCAGTCAGGGAATCCGACCAGACCACCCCAGCACTGCACATCCAGGCTGAGGCAATGGCTGGTCGCAGTATAACACCAGTATGTGTGTATATACTTTTTAAGGTAGTTTCCAGCCTCCTATCAGCTGGATCCTTGAGGGCGGCCGTATCAGGAGACGGTAACGCCACTTGTTTTGATAAGCGTGTGAACGCCTTATCCACCCTAGGGGGTGTTTCCCAGCGCGCCCTAACCTCTGGCGGGAAAGGGTATAATGCCAATAACTTTTTTGAAATTAGCACTTTTCTATCTGGGTTAACCCACGCTTCATCACATACATCATTCAATTCCTCTGATTCAGGAAAAACTACAGGTAGTTTTTTCACACCCCACATAATACCCCTTTTTGTGGTACTTGCAGTATCAGAGATATGTAAAGTCTCCTTCATTGCCGTGATCATATAACGTGTGGCCCTACTGGAAAATACGTTTGTTTCTTCACCGTCGACACTAGATTCAGTGTCCGTGTCTGGGTCTGTGTCGACCGACTGAGGTAAAGGGCGTTTTACAGCCCCTGACGGTGTCTGAGACGCCTGGGCAGGTACTAACTGGTTTGCCGGCCGTCTCATGTCGTCAACTGACTTTTGTAATGTGCTGACATTATCACGTAATTCCATAAACAAAGCCATCCATTCCGGTGTCGACTCCCTGGGGGGTGACATCACCATTACCGGCAATTGCTCTGCCTCCACACCAACATCGTCCTCATACATGTCGACACACACGTACCGACACACAGCAGACACACAGGGAATGCTCTATTGAAGACAGGACCCCACTAGCCCTTTGGGGAGACAGAGGGAGAGTTTGCCAGCACACACCCAAGCGCTATAATATATATGGGAACAACCCTATATAAGTGTTGTATCCTTATAGCAGCTTAAATATAGTAATATCGCCAAAAAAGTGCCCCCCCTCTCTGTTTTACCCTGTTTCTGTAGTGCAGTGCAGGGGAGAGTCCTGGGAGCCTTCCTCACAGCGGAGCTGAGCAGGAAAATGGCGCTGTGTGCTGAGGAGAATAAGCCCCGCCCCCTATTTCGGCGGGCTCTTCTCCCGGAGTTTGTGAGATCTGGCAGGGGTTAAATACATCCATATAGCCTCAAGGGCTATATGTGATGTATTTATAGCCATAAAAAAGGTATTATACATTGCTGCCCAGGGCGCCCCCCCCAGCGCCCTGCACCCTCAGTGACCGCTGTGTGAAGTGTGCTGACAACAATGGCGCACAGCTGCAGTGCTGTGCGCTACCTCATGAAGACTGAAAAGTCTTCTGCCGCCTGTTTCTGGACCTCTTCAATCTTCGGCATCTGCAAGGGGGGTCGGCGGCGCGGCTCCGGGACCGGACTCCATGGCTGGGCCTGTGTTCGATCCCTCTGGAGCTGATGGTGTCCAGTAGCCTAAGAAGCCAATCCATCCTGCACGCAGGTGAGTTCACTTCTCTCCCCTAAGTCCCTCGATGCAGTGAGCCTGTTGCCAGCAGGACTCACTGAAAATAAAAAACCTAAAAACTTTTTCTAAGCAGCTCTTTAGGAGAGCCACCTAGATTGCACCCTGCTCGGACGGGCACAAAAACCAAACTGAGGCTTGGAGGAGGGTCATAGGGGGAGGAGCCAGTGCACACCACCTGATCCTAAAGCTTTATTTTTGTGCCCTGTCTCCTGCGGAGCCGCTAATCCCCATGGTCCTGACGGAGTCCCCAGCATCCACTAGGACGTTAGAGAAAAAGGGGCGTGGTTTTGTTGGAATGGGCGTGGTTTCTCATAAAGGGGCGTGGTATTGCAGGAAAAGACTACCTTATACCCCAGTTTTGCAACCTGCACGCCCAGACGTTAGCCACCACAGGAAAGAAAAATAATCCTGATTCATGCCCCTTACATTATTTGTCATTTTTCCTCCTTATAGTAATGCCCAGTATACATTATGCCACATACTGCAATGGCCCTTAGACATTATTCCACACACAATAATGCACATGACACATTATGCCACACACCATAATGCCCCCGACACATTATGCCACACACCGTAATGCCTGTGACACATTATGCCACACACCGTAATGCCTGTGACACATTATGCCACACACCGTAATGCCCCCGACACATTATGACAGGAATCGCAATGCCCGTTATACATTATGCTACACACTGCAATGCCCCTGATACATTATAGCACATACAATGCCTGTGACACATTATGACACACACCGCAATGACCTTGAGACATTATACCACAATGCCCGTGATATAGTATACCATACACCGTAATGCCTGTGACACATACCGCAATGCCCTGCCCGTTATACCCTATGCCACACACCGCAATGCCCGTTATGTATTATGCCACACTGCAATGACCCTGAGACATTATACCACATACCACAATGCCCGTGATATAGTATACCACACACCGTAATGCCTGACACATTATGACACACACCGCAATGTCCGTGATACATTATGCCACACACTGCAATGACCCTGAGACATTATACCACATATCACAATGCCCGCGATATAGTATACCATACACCGTAATGCCTGTGACACATTATGACACACACCGCAATGTCCGTGATACATTATGCCACACACCGTAATGCCCATTACACATTAAGTCCTACAGTAAGGCTTCTAATTACTTTTCAATTACCTTCTCGTTGTCAGGGGTTTCATGCACTGGGTGTCATGCTCGTTGCCAGGTGTTTCATGCACTGGGTGTCATGCTCGTTGTCAGGTGTTTCATGCACTGGGTGTCATGCTCGTTGCTAGGAGGTAGTCCTTGTTGCTAGGGCTGTGCTCCCAGTGCCACATATGACCCCAGTGCCAGATATTCCCCCGCGGTGCCAGGCACTCACATGCCCCCGATGCCAAATATAGCCCCCCCCCCATGTGCCAGGTACACATATACCCCCCCCCCAGTGCCACATATGCCCCCAGTGCCAGATATTCCCCCCCAGTGCCACATATGCCCCCAGTGCCAGATATTCCCCCCGTGCCAGATATGCCGCCAGTGCCATATATTCCCCCCCAGTGCCACATATGCCCCCAGTGCCAGATATCCCCCCTAGTGCCAGATATCCCCCCTAGTGCCAGACATCCCCCCCCAGTGCCAGACATCCCCCCCCCAGTGCCACATATGCCCAGTGCCAGATATTCCCCCCGTGCCAGATATGCCGCCAGTGCCATATATTCCCCCCCAGTGCCAGACATCCCCCCCCCCAGCGCCAGATATCCCCCCTAGTGCCAGACATCCCCCCCCAGTGCCAGACATCCCCCCCCAGTGCCATATATGCCCCAGTGCCAGACATCCCCCCCCCAGTGCCAGATATCCCCCCCAGTGCCAGACATATATGCCCCAGTGCCAGACATCCCCCCCCCAGTGCCAGATATCCCCCCCCAGTGCCATATATGCCCCAGTGCCAGATATTCCCCCCGTGCCAGATATGCCGCCAGTGCCATATATTCCCCCCCAGTGCCAGACACCCCCCCCCCCAGCGCCAGATATCCCCCCTAGTGCCAGACATCCCCCCCCAGTGCCAGACATCCCCCCCCCAGTGCCATATATGCCCCAGTGCCAGACATCCCCCCCCCCAGTGCCAGATATCCCCCCCAGTGCCAGACATATATGCCCCAGTGCCAGACATCCCCCCCCCAGTGCCAGATATCCCCCCCCAGTGCCATATATGCCCCAGTGCCAGATCTCCCCCCCAGTGCCATATATGCCCCAGTGCCAGACATCCCCCCCCCAGTGCCAGATATTCCCCCCAGTGCCGCCGCCGCCGCTTATTGGAGGGACACGGAGGGCACAGATCGCCTCTCCTGTGTCCCTCCTGCTGCATCATCTCCGGCGGCCGCGGGTCTAATAGGGGGAAGTGCCGTCCGTGAGCCAATTAGAGCTCACGGACGGCACTTCCCCCTATTAGACCCGCGGCCGCCGGAGATGATGCAGGAGGGACACAGGAGAGGCACACGCTGTGCCGTCCGTGTTCCTCCAACAAGCGGCGGCGGGAAGGAGAAAGCAGACTGACATGCGGGCGCTCGTCCGCATGTCAGTCTGCTGTAATCAGTGGCGCCCCCGCAGCCCCTCGCCCCCAAGCCACCGCGAGGACTGCGGGGGCAGTAGTTACGCCACTGCTCTCCATAGTGCATAAAAGTTTATTACAAAAACACAGCAAACACAGCTGTACACAGAATCTGGATAAAACCCGTACCAGGACAATCAGCACTGTGGGCTGATTACCACATGGCTTAAACATATATGACTCCCGGATATCACCTGCTCCCATCTTGGACACAGGTGTTCCCACCCCACGTTGCTGACCGGAGGCCACAGTGTGCCAGTACACGAAGGACACAGAGGCGGACAGGAGAACCCGTGAGCACAGGGGACAACGTCACTAGGCCACGCGCAGTGGGGTAGCTGACCAGGAGACGCACGTCTCAGGGACAGACTGAGGATGAAATGATTGCCTGCCCAGAGCTAAAAAGCGGGCAACAAAGATAGTAGAGGACCAGCTACACCCCAGCCACAGCATGTTTAACCTGCTTCCTTCAGGCAGGCGTACTGGGCCATCCCTGTCGGGTCCACCAGAAGCCTCAAAAGTGTCTGTCCCCAAGTGGTCCGCCTGCTGATAAAGCTGATTCTGATTCTGTTGTACAATAGCCAATAGCCTACCAATAGGCAGTTTCCAATAGGCCAAAGGCTTCACGTTCCAGAGCTTGGTAAATCTGACAGCATAGGAACCTATGGGGGCTGCTTTGCAGTCAGAAAGTGAGGGACTGCAGCAGATGTTAGAGATAACTGCTGCAGACCCTCCTTCTTAAATCCTAGGGATGACTAATATTTCTGGGATACTTGGCATGCGTCTGATATTCTGCAAATATACTTTAATAAATATACTATTAAATGTGAACGGGGTGCTATTTTTTTTTTTTTATCTACTGAGGAGTCTTTTTAGTACAGGCTTTTATCTAGCATTTTTGCAGGAAAAAGCTTTTACATTTTGTTTGTCGCAATTTATTTAAAAAAAAATGTGTGGAGAAATAACTCATTTCTCCACCTTTTCTTATCTCAAAAAACAGTGCTGCAGACACCATAGATTTTAATTAGTGATGTGCACCTGACACTTTTCAGGTTTTGTATTTTGGTTTTGGATCTGGATCTCTGTTCATGTTTTGGATCTGGATTGGTTTTGGTTTTGAATCTGGATTTAAAACCAAAACAACACAAAACAAAATATAAAAACAGCTAAAATCGCAGATTTTTTTAATTTTTTTTTGTTGCTACAGTATTAGTAACCTCAATAACATTAATTTCCACTCATTTCCAGACTATTCTGAACACCTCACAATATTGTTTTTAGGCCAAAAGATTGCATCGAGGTAGCTGGATGACTAAGCTAAGCGACACAAGTGGGTGGCACAAACACCTGGCCCATCTAGGAGTGGCACTGCAGTGGCAGACAGGATGGCAGTTTTAAAAACTAGGCCCCAAAGAGCACATCATGCAAAGAAAAAAAAGATGTGCAAGATGGAATTGTCTTGGGCCCTCCCACCCACCCTTATGTTGTTTAAACAGGACATGCACACTTTAATAAACCCATCATTTCAGCGACAGGTGGTCCCCCTGGAAAAAGATTGCTAAGTTCTCCGAATCATAGCTAACTACAAACATACCACCTCCATATATGATGAGAAGAGGCAAGAGGAAGAGGACAGTGTCAAGACGGTGATTAAAAATTAGAGAGGCACACGCAATTAGGAACAACACACAGGCTTTTACCTCCACTCCTATATTGGTGTGGAACAGAAAGGACTTTAACCAAGCAAATGTGTAATTACCACGTTACTGGACAAACTGAAAAACTTCTCCATTTTCACGGATTACCATAATCTCGGACTTAATGCTGGGATGCAAATACACAGTTTTATACCATAGGATCAAGATTGGATATTTTCCCCTCCACGGAGTCTGAGAGTTATTTTGTGAAAATCTTGTGGGTTTCTTTTTTTCCATTTTTTAATAGCATTTGTATTTACATATTTTGTGGCAGGTGCCTTATTTTCGTTTTTCACCGCTCCCAGTTACACACATGTGAGCATACCTGTGTGTCCCAGTTACACGCATGTGAGCATACCTGTGTGTCTTGTTTATTTTATTCATATTTTATTTTAAATAAAGCAGCCCCTTAGATGTTTTAGCAGCCCCTTGTGAGCCCGCACAGCAGCCCCGGATGGAGCAAGTTGAGTTCAGGTGGGTTCGGTACAGGACTGTGCAGTGATTTTTTTGTTATTGAGCCCCTGTCCTGGTGGAGCTTACTACTCTAGTCAAAACTCATTTCCTATTACAAGTAAGACTGTGGGAGGAAGCAATGCTAACCTCTGTGCCACCAGCATGCCTCAGCCTGGCAAGCCAGACAGCTTCTGTAAGCCACCATGAGACTTCATACTCTGTTTGTGCCTCACTGGAGCTCCTGGCCCATCTAGTGCTGCAGTGCAATGAAAAGCTGATGCAATGCAAGATCACTGAAACTCTGTTCTTCTAACACCGCAAGGTCTTGCAATAACCCTATGCAGTCCTTACATTGTACAATTATTAAGGAGAAAACATTTACAAAATAAAGGAAAAGAACCCTATACAACAAATGCGCATGCGTAAATAATGTAATTAATTTGAGTCCCTAACCTGAAATAATTGAGAAAAACCGCTCTCTAATGCTGGGTACACAGTACACACTAGAAGATATAGATGAGCGGGTTCAGACAGGGCACCCCTGGAATTATATGACAGACATATAGACATAGGTGTTTTTGGAAAATCTAGTTTTCTCCAGCAGTTGCCAGAGAAAATGAAGTAGATGTGGCCATGTCAAATTCCGCTGGATTATGATTCTGTCTCTTCTGAGTCTGCCTGACTTTGGCCACAAATGTGGTCTCTCCCCACTTTATTGGAAAACACTTTGTCAAACTTGGAATTTCCATTTCCACCTTTGCAGCTATATGTTTTCACAAATCTGGTTGTGATGTTGAAGCTTGTTTCATATTCTGCTCTAGGCTTAAATTTAAACCTAGGATCAAGTATAGCAGCAACCCTGGAATTATACAGCAGCGCCTCTGGACTTATACAGCAGATTGGCAACACCCCTGGACTTATACAGTATAGGCAGCACCCCTGGAGAATTACACAGCACAGCAGACAGGCAGCAGCACCCCTGGACTTAAATGGCAGTGGGGCAGCATCCCTGGACTGATAGGCCAGAGGGGCAGCACTGCATATAGGGCAGAACCCCTGGAATGATGTGGGAGACAAAGAAAAGACGTGCAAGATGGAATTGTCCTTGGGCCCTCCCATCCACCCTTATGTTGTATAAACAGGACATGCACACTTTAACAAACCAATCATTTCAGCGACAGGGTCTGCCACATGACTGTGGCTGAAATGATTGGTTTGTTTGGGCCCCCACCAAAAAAGAAGCAAATAATCTCTCCTTGCACAAACTGGCTCTACAGAGGCAAAATGTCGTCCTCATCCTCCGATTCCTTACCCCCTTCAGTGCTTACATCCTCATCCTCACAAAGAAATAATTCCACACCAAAGAGGTGGATTTTTGGGTATTTTGCCCAGGCATGACAATGGGCTTTTTCATCTCATGACCAAAAACTGTCTCCGCTGGTGCCTTATTCAAACAAACCACATCACCATCAGAATCATCATCAACTTCCTCCTCAGCGCCAGCTACACCAATATCCTCCTCATCCTGGTGTACTTTTACAGTGACATTCTCAATATCAGCAACTGGACTGGTCGTGCTCCTCCCAGGACTTGCAGAGGGCATGCAAATGGTGGTAGGAGCCTCCTCTTCCCATACAGTGTTGTGAAGGTCAGGCCTAGGCATCGTAACCGCGGACACACTTGGACTCTCCTTAGGGATTTCTGATATCTCTGAATGCACAGTTGTTTCCTGTGCTTTAACAGGCTTTATTTTTGTAATTTTTCAATAGGGAGGAGGGCTTCCATCTGCATGAGAAGCTGAACCACCAGTCATGATCAAAGGCCAAGGCCTTAGCCTTTCCTTGCCAATTTAAAGTTTCTCACCAGATAATTTATTTATTTTTTGGTTATTCATTTTTGCTTCTTGGATTTTACATGCCCTCTATAACATTGGGCATCGGCCTTAGCAGACGACGTTGATGGAATTGCATCGTCAATGTCATAACTGGTGGCAGCAGCTTCAGCACTAGTACTAGGAAGTGGTTCCTGATCTTTCACAATTTTTTCCTCCAAATTTTTGTTCTCCATTTCACAGGACAATGCCCCTTTATTATTACAGCACACAGAGGGTGTGGTATAATAGATAGATAGTGTCTAGTTAGACAGTCAATAGATAAAAACCATACATTAGACAGACAATAGGTTGACAGGGTCAAAAGGTCGACAAGGTCAAAAGGTCGACATGAAAAAGGTCGACAGGGTCAAAAGGTCAACATGAAAATGGTCGACATAAAACAGGTAGACACCATGGGGTATATTTACTAAGGTCCCGATTTTGACCGAGATTACGTTTTTTCTTCAAAGTGTCATTTCGGGAATTTACTAAGCAAAAATCTCGGCATTGATGAGGGCATTCGTAATATTTTGGAAGTCCTAGGAAAAAATCACGAATCAATACACCATCGGTCAAATACGCCTGCAATTTGGTAGAAATCGGTAATTTACTAAAAAGTGCAAATCACAAACACTGCCGACAATAGCCAAACACTGCCGTGCTGAAATACAATTCGTGAAAAAGTGCTAAAAAAAACCAGACCTGCTTTTTCCCCCCGTGTTTGGATAGGCATGCACGGATCCATGAGATCCGTGCATGTTTATCAGTGGGAAGGAGATGGGAAAGTGATATTTAAAAAAAAAAAAAATGCGTGGGGTCCCCCCTCCTAAGCAAAACCAGCCTCGGGCTCTTTGAGCCGGCCCTGGTTGAAAAAATATGGGGGAAAAAATGATAGGGGTTCCCCCATATTTAAACAACAAGCACCGGGCTCTGCGCCTGGTCCTGGTTCCAAAAATACGGGGGACAAAAAGCGTAGGGGTCCCCCGTATTTCTGAAACCAGCACCGGGCTCCACTAGCCAGATACATAATGCCACAGCCGGGGGACACTTTTATATAGGTCCCGGCGGCCCTGGCATTGCATAACCAACTAGTCACCGCTGGCCGGGGTACCCTGGAGGAGTGGGGACCCCTTCAATCAAGGGGTCCCCCCCCTCCAGCCACCCAAGGACCAGGGGTGAAGCCCGAGGCTGTCCCCCCATCCAAGGGCTGCGGATGGGAGGCTGATAGCCTTTTGACAAAAAATGAATATTGTTTTTAGTAGCAGTACTACAAGTCCCAGCAAGCCTCCCCCGCAAGCTGGTACTTGGAGAACCACAAGTACCAGCATGCGGTGGAAAACCGGGACCGCTGGTACCTGTAGTACTACTACTAAAAAAATACCCCAATAAAAACATAAGACACACACCTTGATAGTAAAACTTTAATGCATACATCCACACCTCCATATACACATACTTACCTATGTTCACACGAGGGTCGGTCCTCTTCTCCATGTAGAATCCATGGGGTACCTGTTGAAAAAATTATACTCACAAAATCCAGTGTAGATGGCTCCTCTTGTAATCCATTTGTAATCCAGGTACTTTGCAAAATAACAAAACGGACACCCGACCTCGCACTGAAAGGGGCCCCATGTTTTCACATGGGACCCCTTTCCCCTAATGCCAGAAACCCCCTCTGACTTATGTCTAAGAGGGTTCCATCAGCCAATCAGGGAGCGCCACATTGTGGCACCCTCCTGATTGGCTGTGTGCTCCTGTACTGTATGACAGGCAGCACCCGGCAGTGTTACAATGTAGCGCCTATGCGCTCCATTGTAACCAATGGTGGGAACTTTGTGGTCAGCGGTTGACCGAAAGTAACCTCACCGCTGACCGCAAAGTTCCCACCATTGGTTATAATGGAGCGCATAGGCGCTACATTGTAACACTGCCGTGTGCTGCCTGTCATACAGTACAGCAGCACACAGCCAATCAGGAGGGTGCCACAATGTGGCGCTCCCTGATTGGCTGATGGAACCCTCTTAGACATAAGTCAGAGAGGGTTTCTGGCATTCGGGGAAAGGGGTCCCATGTGAAAACATGGGGCCCCTTTCAGTGCGAGGTCGGGTGTCCGTTTTGTTATTTTGCAAAGTACCTGGATTACAAATGGATTACAAGAGGAGCCATCTACACTGGATTTTGTGAGTATAATTTTTTCAACAGGTACACCATGGATTCTACATGGAGAAGAGGACCGACCCTCGTGTGAACATAGGTAAGTATGTGTATATGGAGGTGTGGATGTATGCATTAAAGTTTTACTTTCAAGGTGTGTGTCTTATGTTTTTATTGGGGTATTTTTTAGTAGTAGTACTACAGGTACCAGCGGGCCCGGTTTTCCTCCGCATGCTGGTACTTGTGGTTCTCCAAGTACCAGCTTGCGGGGGAGGCTTGCTGGGACTTGTCGTACTGCTACTAAAAACAATATTCATTTTTGGACAAAAAGGCTATCAGCCTCCCATCCGCAGCCCTTGGATGGGGGGGACAGCCTCGGGCTTCACCCCTGGCCCTTGGGTGGCTGGAGGGAGGGGACCCCTTGATTGAAGGGGTCCCCACTCCTCCAGGGTACCCCGGCCAGGGGTGACTAGTTGGTTATGTAATGCCAGGGCCGCAGGGACCTAGATAAAAGTGTCCCCCGGCTGTGGCATTATGTATCTGGCTAGTGGAGCCCGGTGCTGGTTTCAGAAATACGGGGGACCCCTACGCTTTTTGTCCCCCGTATTTTTGGAACCAGGACCAGGCGCAGAGCCCGGTGCTGGTTGCTTAAATATGAGGGAACCCCTGACATTTTCCCCCCCATATTTTTGCAACCAGGACCGGCTCAAAGAGCCCGAGGCTGGTTTGGCTTAGAAGGGGGGACCCCACGCAATTTTTTATTTTATTTTAACACTGATTACATTTTTTTTAAAGGTGCACAATGAAGCCCGGCACGGATCTCTCAGATCCGGCCGAGATTCATTGTATTAAAGTCGGCAGTGTTTTACAAGTCACTCACGTAAAACACTGCCAAAAAAAACGAATGACATCGACATTGGTAAATCCGAAAATACAGAATACGACAGCTTAGTAAATTAGTCGTACTAAATTCAAAAAGTTGCAACTTTACACTTTCGATGTCATTCGTGATTGAACTTTGACCTCAAACGGGAAAATACGAATTTTAGTAAATATACCCCCATGTTTTTTGCATTTTTGTGGTTTGTGTGGATAGTTTTGTCATCTGGGACCCCCAATTGTAGAAAAGGATACCCTAGCGGGGCTCGCTTCGCTCGCCACGCTTTGGGCTCGGTGGCTCACCACAAGGTTTATAACCAACTCTGTGCCGACATGGATAGAGAAGGTATGAAATAGTCCAAAAACATGTTACATTTAAAAAAAAAAAAATTGGCTATCTTTTTTATGTCGACCATTTTCATGTCGACCTTTTGACCCTGTAGTCCTTTTGACCTTGTCGACCTTTTGTACTGTCTACCTTTTTTATGTCAACCTTTTGACCCTGTCTACCTAATGTCTGTCTAACATATGGTGTCTATTTATTGACTGTCTAACTAGACACTGTCTATCTCTCAACCGGATACCATTTTTACAGCATACACTACAGGGCCACAGCGCTCCTTTATTTTTACAGCACCCGACAGGGCCACAGCTTTCCATTATTTTTACAGCACCCGACAGGCCCACATCATTCCTTAATTTTTACAGCACCCCTGTATTTTTACAGCATACAGAACAGGGCCACAGCATTCCTTTATTTTTACAGCACCAGACAGGGCCACAGCATTCCTTTATTTTTACAGCACCCCTGTATTTTTACAGAAAACAAGACAGGACCATAGCGTTCCTTTATTTTTATTGCACCCGACAGGCCCACAGCATTCCTTTCTTTTTACAGCACCCCTGTATTTTTACAGCATACAGGACAGGCCACAGCATTCCTTTAGTTTTACAGCACTGGACAGGGCCATAACATTCCTTTATTTTTACAGCACCCAACAGGGCCACAGCGTTCCTTTACTTTTACAGCACCCGACAGGGCCACAGCATTCCTTTAGTTTTACAGCACCCCTATATTTTTGCAGCACAAAAGATAGTGCCCCTTTATTTTTACAGCACACAGGACAGTGCCCTTTTATTTTTACAGCACACAGGACAGCACCCCTAACAGCACAGGACAGCAGCACCCCTGCACAGCACCTCTAACAGCACAGGACACCCCAGAACAGTACCAAACACAGCACAGGACAGCACCCCTGTACAGCGCAGGACAGCACAGGACCACAACTCCCCTGTACAGCACCCCAAACAGCACAGGACACTCCAGGACAGCACCCCTAACAGCACAGGACAGCACCCCTGTACAGAACGCCTAACAGCACACAGGACAGCACTCCTAAAGAGCACACACTGACCCCACCCGACGCCACCACCCACAGAGAGACAGAGGTCTGTCTCCCTCACTCTCCAAGTCCAGAGTGAAAATGGCGGTGACACGCGGATTCTTATATGGAATCCAAAACCCGCGAGATCCGACAGTGGGATGATGACGTTGTGCCTCGTTCTGGGATCCGAGTCTGGCGGGAAGTCCTGAGCTGGACTCGGATCTGGGCTCGGATCCTGAAGTCCAGGGGGGTTTGGATCTTGGAGATCCGAACCCGCTCAACTAGTTTTAATGGGCACTGCACACAAACTGTCTTCAACCACTTGCCTGGCATGGCCATATCAGATGCAACCACACCAGCAAATGCCTTATCTGATCTATTCGCACTGATACAACCAATCCGATACACAGTGTGTGCAGCTGCAGGGAAGAGAAACTTCCCACAGCTGCTGCTCTCAGAGGAGCCGGACGGTCTGTGATCGGTCAGCAGAGCAGGACCGCTGACACGGTGGCTGCAGAGAACAGCAAGTTAAGGGGAAGTGTAAATTAACCCCCACAGTGTGTAGCTGATGGCTGCACAGCTGTGAAAATGAAAGTCATAATATTCCCGATGGTGTCTATCTGATGTTCCGATGTTTGAAAACCCGTTTTTTTACAAATATAAAAAATAAAGCATACTGTCGCTTTGCCATAAACATAATAGATAACACAAAAAATGTTTTAGCTAGCTCTAATAATAAGCCCGAGGCAATACTCATATGGCCAGGCACTGGGGATTGCCGGTTTGGGTGCTGGAGGTCCTGCGGCGTGGCACGTTCGGGTCCCAGTCACAGAGGGAGGTGGTCAGGAGTCATGCTGAGGCTGGTGGGGAGAGTGGCTGCTCTGTTGGGAGCTGGGAGCCAGCACTGAGTGACAACATGCGGGCAGGTGTCTGCAGTTCTGGGCTCCGCCATTTTGGAGACCAAGGAGGTTTTCCCATTACACCAATGACTGAGCGGCAGGAATTTACCTGACCAATCATCACCCTCCAGCTCTCTTAAAAGGGGCTGAATGGCAACGGGACTTTGCCAGTGCTATGTTACTCTTCCCTGTAGTTACTAGCTCTGTGCTCCCAGAGGTGCTTAAAGGTGCTTCCAAGGCGCTTCTTAGGTGCTCCTGTACGTCCCCCAGTTCTGCTGTGACTTCTCAGAGTGTATTTGCCCTCTCTTACCGGTGCTTGACTTGGACGTAGCTTCGCTCCTAATCCGTGTGGGATCTGCAGCCGTCAGCCGCAGCTCAGCTGCATCTTGGAGAGGGTTTCCCCGGGATTTCCAGCTCTGCTGGGTTCCTCTACCATAGGGGTGGGCAAAATATGGCCCGCGGGCCGGATGCGGCCCGCAAACCGATCCTGCCCTGCCCACTGCCTCCCACCAGCGAGCAATGACAAGCGGCCGGACCGGCTGAGCTGCTTGTCATTGCTCTGCACTGCAGTACCTCCAAGCTGCCGGCTGCGCCTCTCTCCCCTGCTGCTGCTGCGTTGTAGCAGCCTTCTCCTCCCGCCTCCAGAGTCCCCAGTGACAACGGCTGTGTTCGGGGCTACATGTCGATGAGAGGGCGGGGCTACACGGGACAAGAGCCAGACTGCTACAGATCCATCCTTCCTGCCACTGCCAGCCAGATCAGTAAGTTAATGGGAAAAGTGAAAGAAAGAAAGTGTGTGTATGTGTGTATGTGTGTGTGTGTGTGTGTGTGTGAAAGTGTGTGTGATAGTGTGCGTATATTTGTGTGTGCGGGCAGTGGCGTCAGACTGTTTTAGGTTTGGGGGAGAGATCTTTAGCTCTCACTGTACCAACCCCTCCCGTCTTCTGTCACTGTGTCACACCCCCCCCCCCCCCCCCCCCGTGTTCTATCACCGTGTCACCCCCCTGTGTTCTGTCACTGTCACCCCCCCCCGTGTTCTGTCACTGTGTCACCCCCCGTGTTCTGTCACCGTGTCACCCCCACCGTGTTCTGTCACTGTGTCACACACCTGTGTTCTGTCACTGTCACCCCCCTCCCCATGTTCTGTCACCGTGTCACACCCCCCGTGTTCTGTCACCGTGTCACCCCCCCCGTGTTCTGTCACCGTGTCACCCCCACCGTGTTCTGTCACTGTCACCCCCCCCGTGTTCTGTCACCGTGTCACCCCCCGTGTTCTGTCACCCCCACCGTGTTCTGTCACTGTGTCACCCCCACCGTGTTCTGTCACTGTGTCACCCCCACCATGTTCTGTCACCGTGTCATACCCCCCGTGTTCTGTCACCGTGTCACCCCCACCGTGTTCTGTCACCGTGTCACCCCCACCGTGTTCTGTCACCGTGTCACCCCCACCGTGTTCTGTCACCGTGTCACCCCCACCGTTTTCTGTCACCGTGTCACCCCCACCGTGTTCTGTCACCGTGTCACCCCCACTGTGTTCTGTCACCGTGTCACACCCCCCGTGTTCTGTCACCGTGTCACCCCACCGTGTTCTGTCACCCCCACCGTGTTCTGTCACCGTGTCACACCCCCCCGTGTTCTGTCACCGTGTCACCCCCACCGTGTTCTGTCACCGTGTCACACCCCCCGTGTTCTGTCACCGTGTCACACCTTTCCCCAGGGGCCATAAGACACTGGATAATTTGCTTGCTGCACAATAATTATCCTTAATAAAATGTTAATGTGTAAAAAGGCTCTCTACCTGCCGTAATGTGTATAAAAGGGGCTTTACCTGGTGTAATGTGTGTAAGTGGCGCTGTGTGGCGCAATTTGAATAATGGAGACTATTGTGCAGCCTAATATGAATCTGTATTATTTTATGCCCACACCCCTTCCACATGAAGCCACGTCCCTATATTTTTGGCAAGTGGGGGGGAGCTGCTATTTTGTATGTGGCCCTCGGATACTGACAGGAAATGTCAAGTGGCCCCTCAGCTGAAATAATTGCCCACCCCTGCTCTACCAGTACCTGGGACCAGCTGTTCCAATTTTCAGCTCACTCCAGCCACGCTCGGACCAAGGCCTGCTATCTCTGGTTACAGCTCTATTTTCATCTCATATCAGCTGCTCGGTTCCAGTGTGACTCAGCTTCCGTTTACATTGTGCTCTTGCCAGGGGTCCCCAACAAATGGGTGCCCGGGGTACAGTATGCCCTGCATTCCCCCTTAATCTGGCTATGAACACGGTTCCTCCCCATTCCAGACCACTTTATTTAACGCCTGATGATAGTGCAAAACAATTTAAACATATTAAGTAGCGGCCAAAGTAGGACCACATACCAGAAAAAACTACTGCACACACAGCAAAAACAGATTTTACAGTGTCTAACTAAAAGACCTTACTGGAAAGCTACGGTAGGCAGTGGATCACTTGCATGGGTGCTTATACAAGTGATGCACTTATACAATTTGGTGACCACAAACTATTTCAATATGTAAGTCATTTGAGAATAATCGCATAAAAACTACAACCAATATTGAAGTATATACAGGGTTGTACTGGCCCACAGAGGAACAGGGCAAACCAACGGTGGGCCCCACTGCCGCCTCCTCCTCTTCCAAACTGTGCATTTGAATTATAGATGATACGTATATTATCTTATATTGCACAGAACTATGGTGTATTCTCTACAGTGCATTTCTGTTATTAATCTGGTAAATTATAATGCATGCACTAGCAGTCCATGTACTCTTTAATGGTTAGCCAAGACTAGTTTGTCCACACCCCTAGACATGGGCCCCTACAAATGCATCCCCCCCCCCCCCCCCCAGGCCTTTAATACCCCAGTCCGACACGGTTCCGGTATGAAAGATAGATAGTGTCTAGTTAGACAGTCAATAGATAGACACCATATGTTAGATGGACATTAGGTCGACAGGGTCAAAAGGTCGACAGGTCAAAAGGTCGACAGGGTCAAAAGGTCGACATGAAAATGGTCGACATGAAAAAGGTAGACACCATGTTTTTTGCATTTTTGTGGTTTGTGGGGATAGTTTTGTCATCTGGGACGCACAATTGTAGAAAGGCATACCCTCGCGGGGCTCGCTTCACTCGCCACGCTTCGGGCACGGTGGCTCGCTGCGCTCGCCACAAGGTTTATAACCAACTCTATGCCGACATGGATAGAGAAAGTATGAAATAATCCAAAAACATGTTACATTTAAAAGAAAACATTTGTCTATCTTTTTTATGTCGACCATTTTCATGTCGACCTTTTGACCATGTCGACCTTTTCCATGTCGACCTAATGTCCATCTAACATATGGTGTCTATCTATTGACTGTCTAACTAGACACTGTCTATCTATCAAACGGATAGGGTCCGACACTGTGTATATATACCCAATTTCACAACAGTGAATGCTGATGGATCAATGCTAGTGCTATCGGCTGGTCACGTGTTAGTTGACTTTCGTTTCCTGGTGGTAGCAGTAGCACAGTGACAGTGACAGACTCGGATGATAAAGGTCCCAGCAGGGCCCGGGGTCACTCTGCACGTACAGCGCACGGAGCGGTGCTGAGATCGTCCCTCGCCCTATTTACTAAAAGGGCAGGCTAGTTTGCAAGAACACCAAGACGATTGGCATGAGAGGAGACTGGAGTACTGTAACTCAGGATATATTTGCTACAAGTATCCACGCAAATTGACAAGCCACACAGGAGGTCCAGCTCCTGCCGACGTGCGATACCCACGGGTACTCCAGGCATGTACCAGCCATCTTCAACCGACCCATGCGGTATTTGCGGCTCTGGGTGCCCAGTGCCCGTGCTATTGGTGTCCTGTGGGCACCGCTTCTGCCTCGACTGTGTGGAAAACTTCTGGCAGCGTCTTCCCAACTGTGAGAGATTGTGCCCCACATGCACCTTGCCCAGGGAGGAGCAGGCGTGCCCCAGAGCACAGGCATTGCAGTGTGACCTGTGCCCATCCCATAGCCCGTGCATTGCCCGCTGGAGTTGCCTGACTTGTGGGGAATCGTACTGCCCCGAGCACTGCCAGCCGCACATAATGGCCGAGGATGGTGAGGGCACAGCCGGTCACCAGGTATGTGATGCAGGTGGAGAGGAGGCCAGAAGGATGCAGGAGCTGAGGAGAGGGCCACGCAGGTGCCCGGAGCACAGGGAGCGGGCGGTGGAGCTCTTCTGCGGACAGTGCAGGGTGTGTGTGTGCACGCTGTGTCCCATACTGGGAGCGCACAAAGGGCACCCGGTGACACTCATACAGCAGGAGGCCGGGAACAAGAAGGTAAAAGTCATGTCATTTATTTCCACTAATAAAAAAGTTCTGAAAAAGTACCTAACAAACTGTAATACAGTAACTACTCTTACATGTTACCTGCGCCATGTATGTGATTTGCATTGTCAGTAGTACTGCAGGAGAATGACAACAGGTGCTTATGTTGTGTGTAAATATTTGTTTTAGAGGTGAAAGCCTGGTGCCATGGTGAGGAATGTACAGCATATAGTACAGTATGTTGTTAAACTCGTCTAACCCACATTTAGGGGTATATTCAATTGACGTCGAAAGCTGCCGTCTGTCGAAAAAGACGGCAGTTTTTGACTTTGTTAGGTTGGAAGGGGTTCCAACCTATTCAATATATTCCAACTTGTCGAAAAGCACGTGGATCGGCGGAATAGATGCCGATCCACGTGCTTGTGTCGAAAACGGTTTTTGCCCCCTTTTCGATCATCTCACTTCGACTTTAAAAAAAGTCGGACTGAGATGTGGGACCCAGAGAAGGAGAGGGGGTGGAGCCACAGGGAGACGGGGGGCAGCCGCGGGCATACAGGGGAGAGCAGCGCTACAGCACAGCACTGCAGCAGGATGTCTCACAGTCGCGCCGCTCACGGCAGCGTCCACCCGGCTCCAGCAAGTGAGGTCACGCTTGATGGAGCCGGGTGGACACTGCCGTGAGGTCGGGCGGCTGTGAGACGTCCTTCTGCAGCGCTACTGTAACACTGCTCTCCTCCGTCTGCCCGCTGCTGTCCCCGCTGGTCTCCCTGCGGCTCCCCCCCCCCCTCCTCCTCTGGGTCCCTCATCTCAATTTGACTTTTTAAAAGTCGAATTGAGATGAGATTGAATAGGGGTTGTCGGATCCATTCCGACAAATGCATGTCGGAATGGATCCGACCCTAATTGAATATACCCCGTAGCCTTTAGAGTCATTATTTGACCCGTGGCCTCTTCGCGAGGATCTTCTACAACAGGGGCTGTTCGCCTATAAAGACTTAAACCTAAAGTACAGGCCTACTCTACTAGGTCAGTGGATTCTTCCTGGGCAGCTGCCCGGAATGTCTCGGCTTTACTTCTCTGGCGAGCAGCTATTTGGTCGGGTTCGAACACGTTTGCTAAGTTCTACAAGTTTGATACTTTGGCCTCTGAGGACCTTCAGTTTGGTCAATCAGCTCTGCATGAACCTTAGCACTCTCCCGTCCGATTTGGGAGCTTTGGTACATTCCCATGGTACTAATGTGGACCCCAGTGTCCTCTAGGACGTAAGAGAACATAGGATTTTAATTACCTACCGGTAAATCCTTTTCTCGTAGTCCGTAGAGAATACTGGGCGCACGCCCAGTGCTTCGTGTTTCCTGCACTTTTACTTTGTTAAGTATTGTTGTTAGTTCAGCTGTTGCTTTTCCTGTTAAAGTTTGGTTAGCATGGCCTTCCTCTTGTTTGTGTGTGCTGGTTCGAATCTCACCACTGACCTGTTACATCCTTCCTCAGGAAATGTCCGTCTCCTCGGGCACAGTTTCTAGACTGAGTCTGGTAGGAGGGGCATAGAGGGAGGAGCCAGTGCACAGTATTAATTTCTTAAAGTGCCCAAGGCTCCTAGTGGACCCATCTATACCCCATGGTACTAATGTGGACCCCAGTATCCTCTACGGATTACGAGAAAAGGATTTACAGGTAGGTAATTAAAATCCTATTTTTCTTTTCCCACATAGGTGCTGATGTACAATTTTTAAATATATATTGCTTCTTATTCTTTGAAAACACCCATTTTCGCAAATATTTAGTATCACCATAATGTTTTACTAAGGGACTGTCTGCTGTGATCCCTCCATTCCGGCAGGCAGCTGCAACCCCTATAGCATTTCTCCCAACATCTGGAGCTTGCAATGCAGGACTACGTTGTGCAGCAAAGCGGGGGCGTGACCTATGGAAAAGGGGCATGGCTTTGTGGGAGTGCCACCATCATGAGCCACGCACCTGTTTTCATCACTGAGCGGGCATGCCCAGATCTCTGAGCTGCTTGCCTGCCCTCTGCACTATACCAGCAGCAAAAATCATGACAGCTGGGAGGTATGCCCATAGGTTTTTGTGGGGGATGCGATGCTGCTTGATTTACCAACTTCCGGAATGCAAAGCATTCTGGAGATTGGACCCCCCAGAGATGCGGCCATCTGAATATAGCAGTAGCCTGTGGGCTACAGATCATGCAATTAGCTGGCAGATGGTTCTTCCAGAACCCTCCCCAGTAATAGCCGCCACACATGTGCAGTCAGAGGGTTTGCCCATGCTCAGGAGTCCCAGCAGCACACTGAGCACATCGCAGAGTCCAGCTTCTTTCAGAGCCCCTGTCCTTGCCGGCGTGTAGTGATACTGTACATCCCATCGTACGAATTGCAGCCTGCAATGCAATTCTAGGCGCTAATACTACACCCAGATAACATTGCAAATCCGATTCTTGATAAATGGTCCCCCAAGCATGACATCCCAGGCGGTCAGTTGGATGGACCCTTGTGTCTTTCAGGCACTGGCGTATTTGTGATGGGTGCAGTGTGTGCGGTGCACATGGCCTTTGAGTCCAGGTGGGCCCACACCGCACCCATTTCTGCTGCGGGGTACACTGGGCTCCACAAGGATAGACATTGGGGTGTAGAGTAGGATCTTGATCCGAAGCACCAACAGGCTCAAAAGCTTTGACCTTCTTCCCAAGATGCATAGCGCCGCCTCCTATAACACCCCGCCTCCGTGCACAGGAGCTCAGTTTTGTAGTTGGTGCTTGCAGTGCAAGCATGTAACAGGAAGAGCTGCTCACAGCAGCTCTAGTAAAAGCTTTTTCTGAGGAAAAAAGAAGACTACAAGGGCTGCAGCAGAGGCACAGATTGTGTTAGATGTCAGTAGACATCACCTGCTGCAGCTCCATCTCTCCCCCAGCGGCGCTGTACACTCCCGCGCCCTGGTTGCCGGGTACCTACAGCAGGAGGCTCCGGTTTTCTTCCAAGTCAGTCACACACGGCTGGGGCTCTCCGGGATTGCGTGGCCGCACTTCGGGAGGAGGTAAGCGGGATCCGCACTTTATCGCGATCCGGCGCGGCTGGCGGTGGACACTGTGGCAGTACAGGCGATCCCACTAGATCACCAGGGCATGGGTGCAGGTCAGGTTTTCTCTCTAAACCTTTTTACTAGTAGCCCGCAGTACCCGGTGGTTTTGCCAGCAGAGGGGAAAAGGCTTAGACCTGGAGCCCCTCCCCCAGCCCCAGGGCGCCATTTCCAGTAAATGTTCCCGCCCTGGAGCTGCATATCTGTCTCTCCCTCACTCCCTGTCAGTGTTTGGGCGCCATTTCCCCAGCTACACTGTTTCTGGGACTGCTTGGGCAAATCCTCCTTTGTAAAGCCGCCTGGTTGTCAGCGCTGTGACTTTAAATGACACTTAAGTATTCTACATGTCAATTATACAGTGTTAGTTAAGAAAGAGTGCATTTAGTCAGGGTTCTCTGGTACAAGTACCCTGTGATATACATCCAGTTCTTACTGTGCAGTGTTATATCTATTGATTATAGAGCTATATATATATATATATATAACCTGGTCCAGTGCAGTATTATTGTTGGTAATAACCTCTGCATTGTATAACTGTGACTATATGTGTGTGCATTAGCTTGCTGAGTGATTTCCATTGCGTGTCTCTCACTCACCTTGCTATCCCTATATTCTATAACCTGAGGGGGCTTGGTGCGTCAAGTTTTATAATAATATAGGATATTCACAAGATATACTCTAATACGTATTTTTCTCTGTGATTTTAATCACCATATCTCTCCTGTATCTCTGCTTGTGCTGACTACACTGCGCAGGGGTTTGGGCATGAGGTATTGTGCTGCTGACAATTGTACTGTGTTACCTGACATTGCAAGTTATATCATGTCTGCTTCTGAAGGTAACGGTTCTGGGGCTGAACACACTGCCGATGTTGCTGAAGCCACAGATTCCTATGAGGAGACTATAGCAGCTGTGGGCTCTGGTTCTGGGGGCTCCTTGCCCCTCAGTGGGACTGTGGTAACGGGGGACCATAATAACCCACCGGGGCTACTTTCTCCACGCTTCTAAATATGCTAGTTACTAAACTAACACCCCCTATGGGACCTCCTATGCCGGTTCAACCGTATGTGGTCCCCGCGGCTAACCCGCCGTGGGCAGATAACTTGTCTGCTCAATTGAAGAAGTTGAACCAGTCCTTGACTACTAAAAACTCCTCGCTCGCCTAAGACCAAGGGGTCCTCTAAGCGAGCTCTTACCTCCTCACAATCCACTGCTGTCACTGACACCTCGTCTGATGAAGATGGCGCTTACACTGACCCCACAGATTCTGACACAGATACTGCTGATGGGGAGGGTAGTTCACATGTGGATGTTCCTGATCTTTTGGAGGCTATTAAGTTGATTCTACAGATTACGGATGATCCCGAGCCATCCGTCCCTCCTAAGAATCCAGATAGGTTCAAGCGTCAAAAGGCGGTTAAACAAGGTTTACCTCACTCTGACCACCTAGTGAATATACGTCAGGAACCCTGGGGAGACCCGGGAAAGAAGTTTGTGCCTCAAAAGAAGATGCTGGCTCGATTTCCCCTCGCACTAGAGCCGTCTAAAAATTGGGAAACGCCTCCTCCAGTAGACTCACATGTGGCTAGGATGGTGGTTTCCTCAGCTCTACCTGTCACTACCGTCACGTCTCTAAAAGAGCCTACGGATAAATGTGTGAAGGGTTGTCTGAAAGCGATTTACAACCTCACGGGTGCTGCACAATGGCCCACTATTGCAGCAACATGGGCTGCAGAGGCTATTGAAGTATGGGCCCTAGAGTTGGAAGTGAAATCTCTTCTGACCATGCTATACAATGCTTGTCATATATTGTCACAGCTTCTCACTATATTAAAGAGGCGGCTTCTGGTGCCGGTATTCTAGCAGCCAAGGCCTCTACTACATCAGTCCTGGCTCGCTGGATATTGTGGCTGAGATCCTGGTCTGTGGATCTGGACTCTAGAAAAACCCTGGAGGTACTCCCTTTCAAGGGAGATATTCTGTTTGGGGAGGACTTAAATAAGATAGTGGCTGACTCGGCTACTGCCAAAACTGCCTGTCTGCCAAGTACCGCTCCTTCTGTGTCGAAGGCTAAAGGTACTCCCTTTCGTCCTTCAGGTAAAGCAAAAGGTCAGGCGTACCACGAGCAGGCCCGCACTTCCAAACCTGGTAAGCCGAATCCCAAAAGAGCCTGGGCTGCCCGCCAGCCTGCTTCCAAGATGGATAAGCCTGCCGCATGACGGGGCGGACCTACCCCTGAGGGATCCCAGGGTGGGGGGGCGGCTTATAGGGTATACCCAGGAATGGTTGAAGACCACTTCAGATGCCTGGGTACGGGAAGTCGTCACTCAAGGTTACGCCATAGCCTTCAAAAACCATCCCCCTCATCGATTTTGCCTGACAGTCGTCCCGTTGGACCAGACAAAGGCAAACACTCTACATTCGGTGGTACAGACCCTCCTGGATACAGGAGTTGTAGTACAGGTGCTTCTTGCTCAGAGTGCCCGGGGGTACTATTCTCCGCTGTTTCTAGTCCCGAAACCGATTGGTTCCTCTCGGCCCATTCTCAATCTCAAGGCATTGAACAGGTTTGTGAAAGTTTCCAAGTTCTGTATGGAAACCCTTCACTCTGTAGTTCTGGCCTTGGAACCTGGGGATTATATGGTCTCCCTGGACATACAGGATGCTTACCTGCATATTCCTATAGCAGTGTCACATCAGCAATACCTGAGGTTTGCGATTGGCAATCTCCATTACCAGTTTCGGGCGTTACCTTTTGGTTTAACTACGGCTCCGTGAGTCTTCACCAAAGTTATGGCGGTGATTGAAGGTGGTACTCCGCCGTCAAGGGGTCAGGATACTGCCGTATCTGGACGACTTGTTGATCCTGGTAAATTCCCCAGAACTTCTCCTACGTCATCTGGATATGACTGTCCGGTTTCTACAAGCCCACGGGTGGCTCATCAACTGGAAGAAATCCTCCCTGGTCCCTGCTCAGAGCATGGTGCACCTGGGAGCGCTATTGGACACTCACAACTAGCGGTTGTTCTTGTCCCAGGAGAAAGTCCTGAAGCTTCAGGACAGGAGTCGTTGCTTCCTTTCTCGTCTGCAAGTGTCGATACATTCGGCGATGCAGGTGCTGGGCCTCATGGTGTCAGCATTCGACATGGTGGAGTATGCTCAATACCATTCTCGCCCTCCCCAGAGACTGATTCTAGCCAAGTGGGACGGCCTGCCTCACCGGATCAGGTCTCACATGATCTCATTGACTCCGGAGGTCCGTCTGTCGCTGAACTGGTGGCTCCAGGACCAATGATTTGTGCAGGGGCCGTCCCTTCTGGATATCCGACTGGGTCCTGTTGACGACAGATGCCAGTCTAAGAGGTTGGGGTGCGGTGCTGGAGCAACACTCCCTTCAGGGCCGTTGGATCTCCTCTCGATCAACATTCTGGAATTGCGGGTGGTCTTCAATTCGTTGAACCTGGCCCAGCATTTAATTCAGAACCGTCCTGTTCAAGTACAGTCGGACAGCGCCACCACAGTGGCTTACATAAATCATCAAGGCGGCACTCAAAGCCGTTTGGCAATGAAGGAAGTCTCACGGATTCTGAAATGGGCGGAATGCCATCTACCGGCCATATCGGCAATATTCATTCCGGGAGTCCTGAATTGGGAAGCGGACTTTCTCAGTCGTCAGGAGGTACACGCCGGAGAGTGGGGCCTCCATCCAGCAGTGTTTCAACTCCTAGTGGAAAAGTGGGGCTTTCCAGACGTAGATCTGATGGATGACTATGAAAGTTTGAAACGCGTTAAGCGTGTACTCTCCCGCTTTACTTGTGACCCCGTTTGAGTTTTACCATCTGCACTGGACGCTGAGGGACTGTGTTGGATCCTGGTTTCCGGAGCCGTTTTCCTTATTGTGCTATATCCATCTGGCCCCTTCCAGACCTTGCTTCCTGTGGCTGTATTCCTCATTGGGGATTTATCTACTTGATGTAAGTGCACTGTTTAAAAATAAACCCTTGTTTTAAAAAAAAGGATAATTGCACTATTGCAATTTCTTCTGCTCTTTATGAGGTCCAGCTGCATTTGTTTGATATCAGCGTTGGACATTGTTAGGACTGTTATCATCCAGTCCTTTGTTGCTGTACTGCCAAAGAGGATTCATTTTATATGCTACTGACCTCATCTGTTTGGTGTAAGTGCGATATTAAAATAAATTCAGGCCTTTTAAACAAAGATAATTGCACTATTGCACTTTCTTTTTGTCTTATAATTTTATGAGAATTAGATCCATCTGCCTTTAATCAACGTTGGATCTTTATTCATCTCCTGAATTACCAGTGTACGTGACTAATCGATTTTATGTATCCACTGGGTGTGTGTTTGTAAACTTGGCTTTTATGGGAGCGCTTTTAGTTTGTATCTCTCCTTTTTCCTCTCAGTAGATCTGATGGCGTCTCGACACAATCACAAGGCTCCGGTCTTCGGAGCAAGGACAAGGGATCCTCAAGCAGCATTCGTGGATGCACTGGCGGTGCCGTGGAGGTTTCGGCTGCCATACGTGTTTCCTCCGGTGTCTCTCCTACCCAGGGTAATTCGGAAGTTCAAGTAAGAAAGAGGAATTCTGCTTCTCATAGCTCCAGCGTGGCCCAGACGGCACTGGTTCTCAGACCTGCAGGGCCTATCGTCAGAGCGTCCAATTCTGCTCGGATTCACCATAGGGTCTGGCATTCTTACTTTGCTTGGTGCGCATCTAACAATTATGACGCTTCTAAGTTTAGTACAGCCAAGTTGTTGGCCTTTCTTCAGCAGGGCCTGGACTTAGGCTTGCGTCTGGCTTCCCTCAAGGTTCAAATATCTGCCTTGTCGGTGTGGTTTCAGAGCAAGATTGCGACCTTAGCTGATGTGCATACCTTTACTCAGGGTGTGTTGTGTATCCAACCTGCCTGTGGCTCCTTGGGACTTGTCGGGGTTTTTGGAGGCGTTACAAGAGTCTCCGTTTGAACCTCTTGGTTAAGCTGATCTTAAGTGGCTTTCCCTTAAGGTGGTGTTTCTGCTGGCTATTGCTTCAGCTAGAAGAGTGTCGGATTTGGGTGCCTTGTCTTGTAGTTCCCCATATCTGATATTTCACCGTGACCGGGCGGTTCTTAGGACTCGTCCTCGGATATTTACCTAAGGTGGTTTCTTTGTTCCACCTTAATCAGGAAATTGTGGTTCCGGCACTTGTCTCTCCTGATCTGTTTCCCAAAGAGCAGTCTTTGGATGTGGTACGGGCTCTCAGTATCTATGTGAAGAGAATGCTTCTATTAGGAAATCTGATTCTCTCTTTGTTCTGTTTGGATTTCACAAACGGGGCTGGCCTGCTCACAAGCAGATTTTGGCCAGATGGATTAGAATGGTGATTGCACATGCTTATGTGAAAGCTGGTCTATCAGTTCCTGCTCACATTACGGCCCATTCTGCTCGGTCCGTTGGACCTTCTTGGGCGGCCCGCTGTGGTGCGACCCTTGAACAATTGTGCAAGGCGGCTACGTGGTCCTCAGTGAACACGTTAATAAGGTTCTATGCCTTCAATACTGCCGCTTCCCAGGATGCTTCCTTTGGACGCCGGGTTCTTGTGCCTGCTACAGTGCGTCCCCTCCCACAAGGAACTGCTTTAGGACATCCCCAATATCTATCCTTGTGGAGCCCAGTGTACCCCACAGCAGAAAACGAGTTTTATGGTAAGAACTTACCTTTGTTAAAACTCTTTCTGCGAGGTACACTGGGCTCCACAAGGCGCCCACCGTGACGCACTTAGCTTCTTTGGGTTGGTATGGCATTAGCCGCTGACACTGTGGTGTTGTGGCAACTGGCAGTTGTCGTCTCTTTTACTTGCTACTGCATTGGGCTGGTTAACAAAACTGAGCTCCTGTGCAGGGAGGCGGGGTTATAGAGGAGGCGGCGCTATACATCCTGGGAAGAAGGTCAAAGCTTTTGAGCCTGTTGGTGCTTCGGATCAAGATCCTACTCTACACCCCAATGTCTATCCTTGTGGAGCCCAGTGTACCTCGCAGAAAGAGTTTTAACAAAGGTAAGTTCTTACCATAAAACTCATTTTTTTGAATACTCTCCCTTTCGGAGTCCCATGCCGATGTCAGCAGCGCTATTAAATCAGCAGATCTCCAGGAAAATGGCGCATGGCCATTTTTCCAGTGATTTCTCTACTGCACATGCGCAGAACTCCGTGAAAATGGCAACTGCGCCATTTTCATGGAGTTCTGCACATGTGCAGTAGAAAAATCACTGGGAAAATGGCCATTGCGCCTTTTTCCTGGAAATCTGCACATGCACAGTTGAGTCTGAGCCCACTGGTGCTCAGACTCTCAGAGCTGGCGGCAGAGAGGAGGAGGCCCGAACGGAGGAGGCTGCACATGGGTCTCCTCCTCTGTTAAAATGCCCCTGCTTCCAGGGACTGCATTCCTTTTAGGAGGAAAGAAGTTTGCCTTTGGGGATGTGTGCCTGACCGAATCTGAGTTGTAACCCCGTATGCAATATTCAGATTAACCTTATTGCTATTGCGTGATGTCTTGGTTCAGGAATGTAAGCTCTAGTGTACAGTATGAAAGGGTATGCTATGGAGAGTTGGGGAGTTAACTTGGGCAACATGACAGGAAGGGATAATGCAGACTTGACCAGTCAGGGAGTCCAGCAATGTAATCATGGGCAGTGATGGTACTACCATGGGTGTAGGGAGTGCATGTTCATAGTGGGTTGCCCTTTGGCCTGGTGATGCACTTATCTGCTCCTGGTGGGAATTGTATATGTATCCATTGTAAGCAAGAAAGCTGGTGAGACCACAGCCATTGAATAGGAATGAGATACTGTAGTTTGCATGAATCTATGATTTGCAAACTTTCTTTGTTCTAGGGAATAGGATGTCCACATAGTAACAGCTGGTGGTCTTGGGCAGCATGAATCCTGCTGAAATGGAAGCCCTCACAGCATATTGCAGGGACCTGCTTTCACTTGCCTAGATGCTGTAGCTGTAGCCACTGGAACAGTCTGCAGAGCAGCAGGTAAGGAAGGGGCCCCATCAGTGCTACCACCACACAGCTTCCAGGTGCTGCAACCCAGGACTCCACGGCCTCCGGCAATGCGCACAAAGCCTGCTCCTCGATACGCTTCAGGACACTTGATGCAGCTCCGTGGCCCAGCAGGTGGCTCAGAAGTGCGCAGAAGGCTGCTTTTCACTTCTGCTGCCAGGAGAGGGAGTGTCATGATTGGACATCATTATTGCACTCCCAGCAGCCCTGACTAAGAAGGAGGAGCTGCAATGCTGCCGAGCAGCATGATCCAGCTCGGCAGCACAGTTCGGAATGAATGCCGACTGCAAAGTGGTCAGGCGGTGCGGTGTAACGTCTGCCAAATTCTTAATGGTATTCCGTACCGTCATACTTGCACCGCTGATATAGACATGTATATGTATAATAATCTTGTGACTCTGGTGATACTTGCATAAACTCTGGTGACACTTTATAAACTGTATAAGCACACAGATTTAGACCAGGGGTGGCCAGACTTTTGGAGTCGGTGATCTACTTTGAAAGCTGAAAAGCTTTTGTGATCTACCTACCTAATTGCGTGCAATGCAGCACGCGCCAATAAGGGGCATGTCATAAAAAGGGGTGTGGCATAACAAAAAGGGGCATGGCCTTGCTGCACAGGGTGTAATGACTGTCTCGCACGAAATCACACATTGGCCCCCACAGGTAAAAATCTCAAACACATATGCCCCCACAGTGCCAGATACACATATGCCCCCAGTGCCAGATATGCCCCCACAGTGGCAAATATGCCCCACAGTGCCACATATGCCCTCACAGCGCCGTGTGCTCACAGTGGCAGATATGCCCCCACAGTGCCACATATGCCCCCACTTTGCCATATATGCCCCCACAGTGCCATGTGCCCACAGTGCCAGATATACTTACTTTAGCTGGCTGGATCCCCGCTGGCTGTCTCCTGCACCCGTGCCTGCTCCTGCTTCCCACCGCTGCTGCTGTCCTGCTGCCTGCCAGCGCTGACTGGATCAAACCAGACCCAGCAGGCGCACAGGCTCCTCACATCGCGTTCCCAATCGTGCATTCGTGGGTGCGCGGCTGACGTCATTACGTCACCCGTCAATGCATCATTGGGTACACTCTTGGCAGAGGCGGCAAGTCACACTTGGATCGCGATCTACCGGTAGAATATGGTGGGGGTACAGCGTACATAGGTGCTGTGTGTGTGTGTGTCCTTGTCCCTTCAGTGGTTGCCGGCGGCACCTCAGAGGTGAGGAGCAGCGTTAGATTAATGTAACTGTCAGTGGATATCAAGGATAGAAAATGCAGTCAATTTTGAATATGAAAGGTCGTTATAAATGGCAACTGCCACACCAAAAACCTACCCCCACTCTCTCCCGCCAGCACCCTCTCTCCATATTCAGCAAGTCTCAAACAGTCAGTTCAGTGTTTTAGGTAATTATCATCAGGCTGTAACAGCTCCCTGCATGATCACTTTCATTTTCATTTTGTCTGTGTGGCGTCCTCCAGTGGCCACCGGTGCACATAGGTGACAAGCAGTTAGCCTTTTATTACATAGGATTCTCTGCATTCTTCAAGTATCTGTTTTCCAGCAAGCGCTCTGCTTACATTAAGTTCCCGTTCTTCTTCAAGTGCATCATTTACACTGTGCCTTTTCTCAGCAAGGACTCTGCGTTTACTGTACAGTGCCTGTTCTCAGCAAGGACTCTGCGTTTACTGTACAATGTCTGTTCTCAGCAAGGACTCTGCGTTTACTGTACAGTGCCTGTTCTCAGCAAGGACTCTGCGTTTACTGTACAGTGCCTGTTCTCAGCAAGGACTCTGCGTTTACTGTACAGTGCCTATTCTCAGCAAGGACTCTGCGTTTACTATACAATGTCTGTTCTCAGCAAGGACTCTGCATTTACTGTACAGTGCCTGTTCTCCGCAAGGACTCTGCGTTTACTGTACAATGTCTGTTCTCAGCAAGGACTCTGCGTTTACTGTACAGTGCCTGTTCTCAGCAAGGACTCTGCGTTTACTGTACAGTGCCTGTTCTCAGCAAGGACTCTGCGTTTACTGTACAGTGCCTGTTCTCAGCAAGGACTCTGCATTTACTGTACAGTGCCTGTTCTCAGCAAGGACTCTGCGTTTACTGTACAGTGCCTGTTCTCAGCAAGGACTCTGCGTTTACTGTACAGTGCCTGTTCTCAGCAAGGACTCTGCGTTTACTGTACAGTGCCTGTTCTCAGCAAGGACTCATACTGTACCTGTACTTAGTTAGCAAGTGATCTGCTCAGCTCTGGCACCTCTACTAGTGCCACAAGTGTCCAGTTCCTCTGCTAGTATGCCATCGGTTATAGGTGACTGGTCTCTATGTTCAAGGGTATCTGGTAACTTGGGCATCATCAGCATAGTCATTGATAATTGGGGAGGTAGGTCTGATGGGCAGGTAAGGATCAGGGCCCTCATTCCGAGTTGTTCGCTCGTTAGCTGCTTTCAGCAGCATTGCACACGCTAAGCCGCCGCCTACTGGGAGTGAATCTAAGCATAGCAGAATTGCGAATAGAAATTTCTTAGCAGTTTCTGAGTAGCTCCAGACTTACTCAGCCACTGCGATCAGTTCAGTCAGTTTCGTTCCTGGTTTGAGGTCACAAACACACCCAGCGTTCGCCCAGACACTCCCCCGTTTCTCCAGACACTCCCGCGTTTTTCCCAGAAACGGCAGCGTTTTTTCGCACACACCCATAAAACAGCCAGTTTCCGCCCACTTCCTGTCAATCACACTCCGATCACCAGAACGAAGAAATTCCTTTGTTAAGCCGTGAGTAAAATACCAAACTTTTTAGCAAATTTACTTGGCGCAGGCGCACTGCGAACGTTGCGCATGCGCAGTTTGCGACTAATCGCACCGATGCGAAGAATTATAACGAGCGAACAACTCGGAATGAGGGCCCATGTGAGAAGGTCTGATGACATGGAGGAAATTTGATGAGCATGTAATTAGCATGGTAGAAGGTATAATGGCAGAGTGTGAATGTTTGTTGGGCATGTGATGGCACATGAGGGGGCCTTAGGAGCATAATGTTTAATCCTAAAACCAGTTTGTGTGCAGTCCTGCATGCACCTGTCCACAACTACTGTAGTGTTCTCGCGAGATTGTTTTAGCTGGTTGCTGCATCCTGGCTGTCTTGTAAATGTAGATTTGTACCATTTCCAGAACACAGACAGACACGCATACATTTTGAGTCTTCATATGATGACAAGATGAGCGATGATGACCTTCTTCTGAATCTTCTTCTTCTGCTTGGGTGCTCTGGGATTGCAAAGTTAACCCTTCACTGCTGACTCTGGGTCTGTGATACTTAGCCATTCTAATTGTTGTTCTGTCTGGTCGAATTTCAGAGAAGGAGCGATAAACTTTTCAGCACCTTCGTATCGTGTCGGTTACTGTCCGTTGACAGATAAAGCATTACAATGTGCTAGTCGCGATTGCTGCAGCAGTCCTTCCTTTATCTGAGTGTCCTAGGGTCAGTACTGAAGTAACTCTTTTGCGTGCATGTAGTCACTGATGTACGGAAAAATTGCCACCGCCAGAAAACGAGGAAGATGCAGCAAATGCGATAGAAAACCGCAATAATATGTTATTATTTTTTTCGTATGACACGTGCAAAGAACTTATCTCAGTGCCCTTGATGACGTCCAGATAGGATGAAACGCATTGGGCTCCCCTAAATAGACCTCCACCGTGCACTGAGATAATTTCTTTACCCTTCAGACTCAGCACTCATTGTTTTTATGTTTTAATATTTTCTATATTTATATTTGTAATCTTGCTCAGCTCCTTTATGGTATTTTATTAAATTTATATACTTGTATATTGATACAGGCTTTTAGGTTCCATTTTTAATGGTCATATAGAGTATTCACATTCAATCACATTTAGTCGCTGTACCCCTACTCTCTCTCGCTCTCTCTCTATAGATATATATATATATATATATATATATATATATATACTGCTCAAAAAAAATAAAGGGAACACTAAATAACACATCCTAGATCTGAATGAATGAAATATTCTTATTAAATACTTTGTTCTTTACATAGTTGAATGTGCTGACAACAAAATCACACAAAAATATCAATGGAAAGCAAATTTATTAACCCATGGGGGTCTGGATTTGGAGTCACACTCAAAATGAAAGTGGAAAAACACACTACAGGCTGATCCAACTTTGATGTAATGTCCTTAAAACAAGTCAAAATGAGGCTCAGTAGTGTGTGTGGCCTCCACGTGCCTGTATGACCTCCCTACAACGCCTGGGCATGCTCCTGATGAGGTGGCGGATGGTCTCCTGAGGGATCTCCTCCCAGACCTGGACTAAAGCATCCGCCAACTCCTGGACAGTCTGTGGTGCAACGTGGTGTTGGTGGATGGAGCGAGACATGATGTCCCAGATGTGCTCAATTGGATTCAGGTCTGGTGAACGGGCGAGCCAGTCCATAGCATCAATGCCTTCGTCTTGCAGGAACTGCTGACACACTCCAGCCACATGAGGTCTAGCATTGTCTTGCATTAGGAGGAACCCAGGGCCAACCGTACCAGCATATGGTCTCACAAGGGGTCTGAGGATCTCATCTCGTTACCTAATGGCAGTCAGGCTACCTCTGGCGAGCACATGGAGGGCTGTGCGGCCCCCCAAAGAAATGCCACCCCACACCATTACTGACCCACTGCCAAACCGGTCATGCTGGAGGATGTTGCAGGCAGCAGAACGTTCTCCTTGGCGTCTCCAGACTCTGTCATGTCTGTCACATCTGCTCAGTGAGAACCTGCTTTCATCTGTGAAGAGCACAGGGCGCCAGTGGCGAATTTGCCAATCTTGGTGTTCTCTGGCAAATGCCAAACGTCCTGCACGGTGTTGGGCTGTAAGCCCAACCCCCACCTGTGGACGTCAGGCCCTCATACCAGCCTCATGGAGTCTTTTTCTGATCGTTTGAGTAGACACATGCACATTTGTGGCTTGCTGGAGGTCATTTTGCAGGGCTCTGGCAGTGCTCCTCCTGTTCCTCCTTGCACAAAGGCGGAGGTAGCGGTCCTGCTGCTGGGTTGTTGCCCTCCTACGGCCTCCTCCACGTCTCCTGATGTACTGGCCTGTCTCCTGGTAGCGCCTCCATGCTCTGGACACTACGCTGACAGACACAGCAAACCTTCTTTCCACAGCTCGCATTGATGTGCCATCCTGGATGAGCTGCACGACCTGAGCCACTTGTGTGGGTTGTAGACTCCGTCTCATGCTACCACTAGAGTGAAAGCACCGTCAGCTTTCAAAAGTGACCAAAACATCAGCCAGAAAGCATAGGAGCTGAGAAGTGGTCTGTGGTCATCACCTGCAGAACAACTACTTTACTGGGGGTGTCTTGCTAATTGCCTATAATTCCCACCTGTTGTCTATTCCATTTGCACAACAGCATGTGAAATTGATTGTCAATCAGTGTTGCTTCCAAAATGGACAGTTTGATTTCACAGAAGTGTGATTGACTTGGAGTTACATTGTGTTGTTTAAGTGTTCCCTTTATTTTTTTGAGCAGTGTATATATATATATATATATATATCTCTCAATCAGTGCAATATCCAGCCCAGCGCCCTCCACCTCTCTCACCTGGGTGTCCGGAGAGTGTAGGCGCTGCTGCTGGCTTTAGTGGCCTGTTCCCTTAAATGTTGTGTTACAAGTGTGTTAAACACAATATACCTTCCCCCTAATTTAAAAGAAACCTTTCCTTATAGTAATTTAGAGTTAGTTACCCCAACCCAATAGATTACTGTATCCCAATTTCCTTGTATGTTGTTCAATAGATCTACAGTAAAAATATAGACAGTCAATAGGTCGACCCCAAATGGTCGGCATGCAAAAGGTCGACATGGACTAGGTAGACAGTAGAAAATGTTGAGAGGTACAAAAGGTCAACAGGATCAAAGGGTCGACATGAGAATGGTTGAGTTTTTTATGTCATTTTGTATGTTTCACCATATCTGAGGAAAATGAGTGGAAACGTGTTTACTCGCCAGGCTTCAGGCAAGGTGCCTCGCTTTGCTACCACTGCGCTCAGCACAGATTACTATTCCCATTCGTAGTAAGCATGGGTGAAAAAGTTAAATAAAACTTGTGTCGACCATTGGCATGTTGACCATTTGAACCTGTCGACCTTTTGACCATGTTGGCAGGTTCAAAAGGTCAACATGCTAATGGTCGAAACAAGTTTTATATAATTTCTTTCATTTTTTACAACTTTTTCATCATTTGACCTTTTGCATGTCGACCCTTTGGGGTCGACCTATTGACTATCTTTTTACTGTCGATCTAGCAACAGGATATCATTTCCTTTACCTAACATTTTTTTTTTATGGCACCCCTGGGCAAAAAGTTTTTAATTGATAAATTGTGCAAAAATGTATCATCCTTAGGTTCATATATGTGGACAGGTCTGTGAATCTGTTCTGCATATTTTATTATTGGCAGCCACCAGCTGTGATTTTGCCTATCACTTGGATCATAAATAATTTGATTTGTCCTGGACCACTAACCCATGGCACCCTGCGAATGCCCTAAAGCAACCCATGTTGCCACTGCCCCCAGATTGGGAATCACTGTTAACTCCTTTCAACCCCACATGGAGCCTACGCAATCACACTCTAAATAATTATAAAACTTTAAGTTTACGGCCAATCTTTTGTTTGTGCACTTCCAACATTGGTTTACCCAAGTTTAACTATATGGAATAATAAAAAAAAAAAGTACTTTCCTAGATGTCTCTCTGTTTTAAGTAAACTGTAAGGCTAGGGCCACACGTAGTGGCCATGCGGGTCCCGGCCGGGAGGGGGTTTTGTGTGCATGAGAGATCCTGTTCTGCGGGATGCCACAGAACAGGATCTGGCCACTGCCACACGGGATTTCAATAGAACACAGTGCGGCTGTGTGAACACATACATTGAAATGTATGTGTTCACGTTGAAATCCCACCTTCCTGTCATCCGGCCCAACCGCAGCATGCTGCAGTTTTATCCGGTGGCGGTGGGACTGCCACATATGTGTGGGCGCCTGCATAGGCACCCATGTGCAGTCTCCATCCGGCCAAGCGGGTCCCGCTTAGCCGATATGTGTTGCCCTACCCTAATACACCTTGTGTCAGGAATCTGCATTCTCCGTCGCATCACTACTGTGGAACTACAGGTTCCAGCAGTTCAGTTCTGTTCCAGTTTTCAGTCTACTGCAGCCTGGAGTACACAGTGCTTCAGCTAACTCACAGCTGATCTGAACACCTAATCCAGCAGGGTGTGTCCTCACAGAGATGGAACATCCAATCTTCACAGACCAAGGGGTATAAACTCTATTTCCTGGCTCAGTCTCATCGCCTTGGACAACACGTCACATTCTGTGAACAGGCGGCTCCTGTTTGCAGTCATCTGTCTGCAGAGATACCCCTGTGTATTGGACCTGTGGAACTACAGGTCCCAGCAGTTCCAGTTCTGTTCCAGTTTCCAGTTCCAGTCTTCAATCCTTTGTTTCCAGCAGTCTTCTATTTCTGGCATCTCCAAGTCATCTCCCTGTTCTAGTGTTCCTGTGGAACTACAAACTCCAGCCACAGCCAGCCACAATCCACCAGCAGTAAGAGACTCTCCTCAGGTTGTTTTATCATTACCATCTGTGCATCTCAGCAGTTAACATCTATTTGCTTAGAGACTGTCTCCTTCTTAAGCCTGTTAGGCTATCTGGACTTGTGCTTCATAGAGACTGTACAGTTATCAGAGTTCTGTTTTTCCAAAGTTATTTCATCCTGAGTTATACTGAGACTGTGTGCTTTTTACAATTACCGGAGTTCTGTTTGTTTCAATCATAGTTACCAGTGACTTGAATATTTATTTCCTGTTATTTCTGGTTTTGCATTCCACTGCAATTGCATTCCACTGCACCTGTTATTTAATTGCTTTGTGATCCCTGTGACATAATAAATATCAGCGCCTATGCGCAGGACTATTCTTCGGTCTCCTCGTGTATTACGTCACACCAACACTGACCCACTAGCGCTCCCGCCGGGGACAGACAAGTTACAGAATCCTGACACCTTGGGTACTATCATCAGTTGGGTATTTAGAATATATAATGTTATTCCTCATGCTCGGTTTTACCCGTATTGTACATAGTACCAGGTGCGCTAACAATAATATATACTGCAAATCTGTGTGTATCAAGCAAATAAAAGCATGGGGATTTTGTTCATATTTTGATCAGAAATATTTAAGTTTACAGCCCATGAACCCCAATTTTCATCAACTAACTACACTAGCAAAAATGTCTAGCACACCATTAATTTGCAATAAAATGCTCTTGCTTCTCAGTTATAGACAAGTACTGGCTTGTGAGCCACACCCAAATATTGGATGGAGTGGTGTAAAGCATACCACCAATGCACTCTGAAGCAGTGGAAACATCTTCTCTGGAGTGGTGACACATGCATCATCAAGTTTGAAATTGTAGGGGCAAGTTTGGGTTCGGTGGATGCCAGAGGATTGCTTCCTGCTTGAATGCATACTGTAAAGTTTATAGAATGAGGTATAATGGTTTTGCGCTATTTTTCATGGTTTAGCTGTGTCCCGTAGTGCCAGTCAAGTAAAATGTTAATAGTGACATGCTTCAGAATTGTTTGTTTCCAATTTTATGACAACAGATGAGGGGGCATAGTCTCTTTTCAGTTTCAGCATGATATTTATTCATGTGCACAAAGTGAGGTCCATCAGAAATGATTTCCCTTGCTTGATGGGGTCAATGGTTTGCGGAGTTTGATGGGTTCAATCAGAGCCTTGATTGCTCCTATTGAACTCATTTTCTGTAGTCAGGAATAATTCTCCAATATCAGTGCACAGTTTCTCTAATGATTTGTGGCTAAATAGATTCAAACCCATGTTCCAAAATTAGCTGGAAAGCATTCTCAGAATGGACGCTGTTGTAGCAGTGGACATAGTGTCAGGAATCGGCGTTCAGCAGCGTCTCACTTACCATCGTGCTGGTGTGCAGGCCTCCGGAGGTCATGGCCCCAGTCGCGGCTGCATGGATGCGCTGACCGCGAGCGTCATCTTCAGTGTCGCTAAGTACCCCTGAGTCAAGTTCCATTTGTGCCTTCCTGTGTGCCGGCGTCCGGCCTGCGTGGGCGCCGCCATGACACTTGCACTCAGCTGACCCAGGCATCCAATCCAGCGCTGTGCTTACCCTCAGAGTTCAGCAACCAATCACCGCAGAGCAAGGAGTATAAGTTCCAGTCCGTGGCTCAGTCACATCGCCTTGGACAACGAGTCACATTGGTGTGTCAAGTTCTCCTGGTTCCTGTCTCTAGTGTTCCCTGTGATTCTTCTCATCGTTTCTTTCATCACTCTGCATTTCTCCCGTTTTGCTACAGACTCCAGCTACAGCCAGCCACAGCCTGCCGTAGCTCATCAGCAGTAAGAGACTCTCCTCAGGTGTTTGTTTCATTGCTTAACCTGTGCACCTCGTTAAGAGTATACCAACTTGTGCAAGCTTGTTGTATTGGGACTGTCTCCTGCCTGGGCCTTGTGTGGTTATAAGAACTTGAGCTATACAGAGACTGTGGGGGTAATTCCAAGTTGATCGCAGCAGGAATTTAGTTAGCAATTGGGCAAAACCATGTGCACTGCAGGGGAGGCAGATATAACATGTGCAGAGAGAGTTAGATTTGGGTGGGTTATTTTATTTCTGTGCAGGGTAAATACTGGCTGCTTTATTTTTACACTGCAAATTAGATTGCAGATTGAACACACCACACCCAAATCTAACTCTCTCTGCACATGTTAAATCTGCCTCTCCTGCAGTGCACATGGTTTTGCCCAATTGCTAACTAAATTCCTGCTGCGATCAACTTGGAATTACCCCCTGTGTGCTTTTCAAGTAATACCGGAGTTCTGTTTACAAATCCATTTGCATCCAGTTACCAAGTTATTTCGCGTTTTGTTATCAGAGACTTTATTTTGCTTTATACCTTCTGCATTCAGCCATCAAGTTATCTTCAATATATATCTGTGTT
Source organism: Pseudophryne corroboree (assembly GCF_028390025.1). NCBI lineage: Eukaryota > Metazoa > Chordata > Amphibia > Anura > Myobatrachidae > Pseudophryne > Pseudophryne corroboree. The sequence continues at coordinate 648,720,021 of NC_086444.1, read as the reverse complement.
GCCAGAGACTTTTGATTATAACCTTGGAATCAGTTACCGTTTATTATTTCATTTCTGCCACTACCGATGCTAAGTTCCATCTGTTACTATATCATTGCTCTGTGACCTCCTGTGTTTAATAAACATCAGCGCAGGACTTTTATTCAGCCTCCACGTTTTATACATCGTACCAACACTGGCCCACTAGTGCCCCCTCCGGGGACAGACAAAATCAGAAACCTGACAGTTTGTCTGAGGCCCATGGACCCGGACGGTGGTCAGAGTGTGGGGTCAGGGGCGCTCTAAAGTCTGGTGGCCCGACTAGATGGTCAAGAGGCTGCACAGCAGCAGATTATACAATTTTTACAAGTGATGTCTTCCCGATTGGACACTCTGCAACAGTCCTTTTCAACTCCAGTTCCTCCAGTGTCATCTCCAGTTTCTGTTCCAGTCTCCAGTTCTCCAGTTGCTCCTGCTTCAATGTCTCGTATTCATCTTCCTACACCAAGCAAATTTGATGGTAATCCTAAAATGTGTCGTGGATTCCTGAATCAATGTGAAGTCCACTTTGAATTGCTGCCACAGAACTTTCCAACACCCAGGGCAAAGGTCGCATACATTGTTTCTCTGTTGTCTGGCACTGCCCTGAATTGGGTCTCCCCGCTATGGGAGCGAGTAGATGCACTGCTTAATAACTACACAGGATTTGTTGCCGCATTCTGACGCATCTTCGATGAACCTGGGCGTACAACCTCCGCTTCTTCAGACCTCCTTCAGATCCGCCAGGGAACGCGGACTGTCGGTCAGTATGTCATCCAGTTCCAGACATTGGCATCAGAGGTGAAGTGGAACAACCAGGCGCTGGTTGCCGCCTTCTGGCATGGTCTTTCTGACCGCATAAAGGATGAGTTAGCTACTCGAGATCTCCCAGAGCAACTGGAGACTCTGATTTCCTTATGTGTTAAGTTGGATTTACGTTTACGCGAGCGAGCCAGTGAACGCTCCCGAGGTGATCTTCGCAAGCATCGAGTTATGCCTCCTGTACAGTCTTTACCCATTACTGCCAATGAACCCATGCAGGTAAATAAGTTTCGCTTAACACCTGAGGAGCCGTCAAGAAGGTTAAGGAAAAGGCTGTGTCTCTATTGTGCTGCTGCTGGTCATCTGATTGGTTCCTGTCCTGCTCGTTCGCGAAACGCCAGGTCATAACTTGTAAAGGAGGAGTCAAGTTAGGGACCTTAAACAAAGCTCCTTCATCCCAAGACCTTATATTGCCTGTTACTCTGGAAATTCAGAATGGTCTCCAGTCTCTGTCCGCCTTAGTGGATTGTGGAGCTGCTGGGAACTTTATCACGCAAGCTGCAGTGGATAGATTCCGTCTTCCAGTCTTAAAGCTGTCCCGTCCAGTTTATCTTACTGCCATGGATGGAAGTCATATTGCTGAAGGTTCCATCACTCAGCAAACCAAGCCTATATTTCTGGGAGTGGGCTTTCTTCATTCCGAGCTCATTGAATTCCTGGTCATACCAAAAGCTACCTATGAGATCATACTGGGTATGCCCTGGCTCCAATTGCACAATCCACAATTCGACTGGTCTACATTACAGTTAACAGCATGGAGCTCTTCCTGTTGTCATTCATGTCTAGTTTCAGTACATCCAATAAGATCTTCAAGTGTAAAACTTCAGTCTGGTCTTCCAGAGGCCTACCAGGAATTCGCTGACATCTTCAGTGAAAAAGCCGCTGATATCCTGCCTCCCCATCGAGAATGGGATTGCCCTATTGATTTAGTTCCAGGCAGCAAGCGCACTTATCCTCTCTCAGTTCCTGAGACTCAAGCAATGAGTGAATACATAAAGGAGAATCTACAGAAGGGGTTTATCCGTCCATCCTCCTCTCCAGCTGGTGCAGGATTCTTCTTCGTTAAGAAGAAAGATGGAGGATTACGCCCTGCATCGATTATCGGGGTTTAAATGACACCACGATTAAAAACAGCTACCCGTTGCCCCTTATTACAGAGTCAGAGGTGCCTGCATATTCACTAAATTAGATCCCCGCGGGGCTTATAATCTCATCAGGATCCGAAGTGGCGACGAGTGGAAAACCGCCTTCAATACTCGTGATGGCTACTATGAATATCTAGTGATGCCCTTCGGTTTGAGCAATGCCCCGGCTGTGTTCCAGAATTTTGTCAAGGAAGTGTTTAGAGATCTCCTGTATAAGTGTGTGGTAGTTTACCTCGATGACATCTTGATATTTTCCCGTGACTTGGTTTCCCACCGTCAGCAGGTGAAAGAGGTTCTTCGACAGAATCATCTGTACGGTAAATTATCTAAGTGTACGTTCGAAGCTTCTTCAATATCTTTTCTAGGATATATTATTTCAGGAACTGACCTTCAAATGGATCCAGCTAAATTAGAAGCTATAGAGAACTGGTCTCTTCCAACAACACTCAAGTCAGTTCAGCGTTTCATTGGCTTTGCAAGTTATTACAGAAAGTTTATTAGAGGTTTCTCTACATTAATAGCCCCAATTACCTGCCTTACTCGGAAAGGGGGCAATCCTTCCCAGTGGTCTGAAGAAGCACTGTCTGCCTTTCATAAAATTAAACAGGCTTTTATTTCAGCTCCTGTGTTACAACAGCCAGATGTCAACAAGGCCTTCGTTCTGGAAGTGGACGCCTCAACGAGTTGGCGTGGGCGCAGTCTTGTCCCAAGTGGTCACTGATGGTAAGACTCACACTTGTGGGTTTTTCTCTCGTAGAATCTTGCCCGCTGAAATGAACTACGCCATCGGAGACCAGGAGTTGTTAGCAATCAAATTGGCTCTTGAAGAATGGAGGTATTTGTTGGAGGGTGCAAGATTCCCTATTACCATCTACACGGAGCACAAGAACCTTCTCTTCTTAAAGGCAGCGCAGTGTCTGAATCCTCGGCAAGCAAGGTGGGCCTTATTTTTCCTCTCGATTTGACTTTAAGTTAATGTTTAGACCTGGCTCACAAAATGTTAAGGCAGATGCATTATCTCGCTCTATGAGCTCAAGTGAGGAATCGTCAGAACAAACTTCTCGACCAGTACTTAATCCCGTGGTATTTGCAGCTACAAGTGTGTCTCAAGATCCACCTCCAGGCAAGATGTTTGTCTCTCCTGAGCTTCGTCCAAATCTTCTGTCCTGGGCTCATACGTCCAAATTTACCGGTCACCCTGGAGTCTTAAAGACTTTTAAGTTCTTATCTCAAACCTACTGGTGGCCTCACATGAAAGCAGATATTCAAGAATTTATAGCTTCTTGTCCTAAGTGCGCTCAACACGAAGTTCCTCATGAGGCTCCCGTGGGCCAACTGCTACCAAATTCTATTCTAAGTCGTCCCTGGTCTCATCTGTCGATGGACTTTATTTCGGATCTTCCTCCCTCCAAAGGGTATGATACCATCTGGGTAGTGGTCGACAGATTTTCAAAAATGGCTCACTTTGTTCCACTGATGGGGTTGCCTTCTGCTCCAAAGCTGGCACAGTTATTTCTTCGTGAAATCTTTAGATTACATGGACTTTCAACAGAAATAATATCTGACCGAGGAGTACAGTTTGTGGCAAAGTTTTGGAGAGCTCTGTGTTCTGCGCTGCAAGTTAAATTTAAATTCTCCACGGCCTATCATCCTCAAACAAATGGTCAGACGGAGAGGGTGAATCAAGAGCTTGAGACCTACCTAAGACTTTATATTTCTTCCTCACAAGATGACTGGGTAGAATTATTGCCTTGGGCGGAGTTTGCCCATAATTTTCGTTATCATACTTCTACAGACACTACTCCTTTTTTCGCAGTTTATGGTCAACATCCTAGAGTGCCGGATTTTCAAGATTTGCTCATTATGGATGTGCCTTCCTCAGTCCTTCAACAGTTTTCTCAGATTTGGAAAAAGATTCATTTATCTCTTAAAGTATCTAATCGGTACAAAGTCTTTGCCGACCGGAAAAGACGAGCAGTTCCTAGCTTAAAACTGGGTGACAAAGTCTGGCTGTCTACCCGAAATCTCCATCTTAGAGTTCCTTCAATTAAATTTGCTCTACGGTTTATTGGGCCATTTCCAGTAGAGTGTGTTATCAATCCAGTGGCTTATAAGTTGAAACTGCCTTCTTATTTGAAAGTTCCCAACTCATTTCATATTTCTCTCCTCAGACCATTAATTCTTAATCGTTTCCAGAGAGTTCTTCCGGTGGCCCTACAGGTGCAGACTCATCGGGGTGTGGAATATGAGTTGGAAAAGATCCTGGACTCCCGGCATCATTATGGTCGTTTACAATATCTGATTGACTGGTCCGGATATGGTCCCGAGGAGAGGAGTTGGATCAATGCCACAGATGTTCATGCTCCACGGTTGGTGCAAGCTTTCCACAGACTTTTCCCTGCCAAGCCTTGAGGGTGTTCGGTGTCCACCCATAAAGGAGGAGGTACTGTCAGGAATCGGCGTTCAGCAGCGTCTCACCAGCGCACTGGTGTGCAGGACTCCGGAGGTCATAGCCCCAGTCGCGGCTGCATGGATGCGCTGACCACGAGCGTCATCTTCAGTGTCGCTAAGTACCCCTGAGTCAAGTTCCGTTTGTGCCTTGCTGTGTGCCGGCATCCGACCTGCGTGGGCGCCGCCATGACACCTGCACTCGGCTGACCTAGGCATCCAATCCAGCGCTGTGCTTACCCTCAGAGTTCAGCAACCAATCACCGTAGAGCAAGGGGTATAAGTTCCAGTCCGTGGCTCAGTCACATCGCCTTGGACAACGAGTCACATTGGTGTGTCAAGTTCTCCTGGTTCCCGTGTTGCTGTCTCCAGTGTTCCCTGTGATTCTTCTCATCGTTTCATTCATCACTCTGCATTTCTCCCGTTTTGCTACAGACTCCAGCCACAGCCTGCCGCAGCTCATCAGCAGTAAGAGACTCTCCTCAGGTGTTTGTTTCATTGCTTAACCGATGCACCTCGTAAAGAGTATACCAACTTGTGCAAGCTTGTTGTATTGGGACTGTCTCCTGCCTGGGCCTTGTGTGGTTATAAGAACTTGAGCTATACAGAGACTGTGTGCTTTTCAAGTAATACCGGAGTTCTGTTTACAAATCCATTTGCATCCAGTTACCAAGTTATTTCGTGTTTTGTTATCAGAGACTTTATTTTGCTTTATACCTTCTGCATTCAGCCATCAAGTTATCTTCAATATATATTTGTGTTGCCAGAGACTTTTGATCATCACCTTGGATTCAGTTACCGTTTATTATTTCATTTCTGCCACTACCGATGCTAAGTTCCATCTGTTACTACACTGCTCAAAAAAATAAAGGGAACACTTAAACAACACATCCTAGATCTGAATGAATGAAATATTCTTATTAAATACTTTGTTCTTTACATAGTTTAATGTGCTGACCACAAAATCACACAAAAATGATCAATGGAAATCAAATTTATTAACCCATGGAGGTCTGGATTTGGAGTCACACTCAAAATTAAAGTGGAAAAACACACTACAGGCTGATCCAACTTTGATGTAATGTCCTTTAAAACAAGTCAAAACGAGGCTCAGTAGTGTGTGTGGCCTCCACGTGCCTGTATGACCTCCCTACAACGCCTGGGCATGCTCCTGATGAGGTGGCGGATGGTCTCCTGAGGGATCTCCTCCCAGACCTGGACTAAAGCATCCGCCAACTCCTGGACAGTCTGTGGTGCAACGTGGCGTTGGTGGATGGAGCGAGACATGATGTCCCAGATGTGCTCAGTTGGATTCAGGTCTGGGGAACGGATGGGCCAGTCCATAACATCAATGCCTTCGTCTTGCAGGAACTGCTGACACACTCCAGACACATGAGGTCTAGCATTGTCTTGTATTAGGAGGAACCCAGGGCCAACCGCACCAGCATATGGTCTCACAAGGGGTCTGAGGATCTCATCTCGGTACCTAATGGCAGTCAGGCTACCTCTGGTGAGCACATGGAGGGCTGTGCGGCCCCCTAAAGAAATGCCACCCCACACCATTACTGACCCACTGCCAAACCGGTCATGCTGGAGGATGTTGCAGGCAGCAGAACGTTCTCCTTGGCGTCTCCAGACTCTGTCACGTCTGTCACATGTGCTCAGTGAAAACCTGCTTTCATCTGTGAAGAGCACAGGGCGCCAGTGGCGAATTTGCCAATCTTGGTGTTCTCTGGCAAATGCCAAACGTCCTGCACGGTGTTGGGCTGTAAGCACAACCCCCACCTGTGGACGTCGGCCCTCATACCACCCTCATGGAGTCTGTTTCTGAACGTTTGAATAGACACATGCACATTTGTGGCTTGCTGGAGGTCATTTTGCAGGGCTCTGGCAGTGCTCCTCCTGTTCCTCCTTGCACAAAGGCGGAGGTAGCGGTCCTGCTGCTGGGTTGTTGCCCTCCTACGGCCTCCTCCACGTCTCCTGATGTACTGGCCTGTCTCCTGGTAGCGCCTCCATGCTCTGGACACTACGCTGACAGACACAGCAAACCTTCTTGCCACAGCTCGCATTGATGTGCCATCCTGGATGAGCTGCACGACCTGAGCCACTTGTGTGGGTTGTAGACTCCATCTCATGCTACCACTAGAGTGAAAGCACCACCAGCTTTCAAAAGTGACCAAAACATCAGCCAGAAAGCATAGGAGCTGAAAAGTGGTCTGTGGTCACCACCTGCAGAACAATTCCTTTATTGGGGGTGTCTTGCTAATTGCCTATAATTTCCACCTGTTGTCTATTCCATTTGCACAACAGCATGTGAAATTGATTGTCAATCAGTGTTGCTTCCTAAGTGGACAGTTTGATTTCACAGAAGTGTGATTGACTTGGAGTTACATTGTGTTGTTGAAGTGTTTCCTTTATTTTTTTGAGCAGTGTATATAATTGCTCTGTGACCTCTGTGTTTAATAAACATCAGCGCATATGCGCAGGACTTTTATTCAGCCTCCACGTTTTATACATCGTACCAACACTGACCCACTAGTGCCCCCTCCGGGGACAGACAAAATCAGAAACCTGACACATAGCCTTCAAAGACAGGTCAAATGCAAATATGTAATTTGTTTTGCTTATACATGCAGTATACGCGACCATCACAGCAAATTAACTTCACAGTTACACACTATAACTTACATGATCAAGAACTCTGCATAACAATTTCTCAGTACTTGTGCTGTAGGTCTTATCCATTGGTGTTGTAGGTTTATGAATAGAATTACTTAGATGGACTCTCACTGTCAACGTTGTTACCTATTCCAGAAGTCAGCTTCAGTTTGTAGGCTGTTCTCATTACTTCACTTTCTTCCTTCCTCAGGTATAGTAATTTCTCTGCACCCTTTTATTGGCCCAGTACCTACAAGTGTTTCTCTGAAATGTTTCAACACTAGAGAACTGGTTTCCGACACATAATCCCACTAGGGGGCAGTCTTTATACATGTGTTAACCATGGTTACCTGCAAGGAGACATGTGCAGTCATCATTGCTCTTTGCACATAAAGGGCTTCACATTGGATATTGCTGCTAGTACGATTGCACCTAAATCAACCATTTATAGGATCATGAAGAACTTCAAAGATAGAGATTCAATAGTTGTGAAGAAGGCTTCAGGGCACCCAAGAACATCCAGCAAGCGCCAGGACCGTCTCCTAAAGTTGATTCAGCTGCAGGATTGGAGCACCACCAGTGCAGAGCTTGCTCAGGAATGGCAGCAGGCAGGTGTTAGTGCATCAGCACGCATAGTGAGGTGAAGACTTTTGAAGGATGGCCTGGTGTCAACTAGGGCAGCAAAGAAACCACTTCTCTTTAGGAAAAACATCAGGGACAGACTGAAGTTCTGGTAAAATTACAGGGATTGGACTGCTGAGGACTGGGGTAAAGTAATTTTCTCTGATGAATCCCCTTTCAGATTGTTTGGGGCATCTGGAAAATGCTTGTCCAGAGAAGAAAAAGGTGAGCGCTACCATCAGTCCTGTGTCATGCCAACAGTAAAGCATCCTGATGTGTGGGGCTCACTCACAATTTTGCCTAAGAACACAGCCATGAATAAAGAATGGTACCAAAACATCCTCCAAGAGCAACCTCTCTCAACCATCCAAGAACAGTTTGATAATGAAAAATGCCATTTCCAGCATGATGGAGCACCTTGGCATAAGGCAAAAGTGATAACTAAGGGCCTAATTCAGATCTGATCACAGCAGCAAATTTGTTAGCTAATGGGCAATACCATGTGCACTGCAGGGGAGGGTGCATATAACATATGCAGAGAGAGTTAAATTTGGGTGGGGTGTGTTCAAACTCAAATCTGAATTTCAGTGTAAACATAAAGCAGCCAGTATTTACCCTGCACAGAAACAATATAACCCACCATAAATCTAACTCTATCTGCAAATGTTATATCTGCCCCACCTGCAGTGCACATGGTTTTGCCCATTAGCTAACAAATTTTCTGCTGCAATCAGATCTGAATTACCCCCTAAGTGACTCGGTGAACAAAACATCAAAATATTGGGTACATGGCCAGGAAATTTCCCAGACATTAATCCCATTGAGAACTTGTGGTCAATCCTCAAGAGGTGGATGGACAAACCAAAACCCACAAATTCTGGCAAACTGCAAGCATTGATTAGGCAAGAATGGGCGGCCATCAGTCCTTATGTGGCTCAGAAGTTGATTGACAGCATGCCAGGGTGAATTGCAGAGGTCATGAAAAAAGAAGGGTCAACACTGCAAATGTTGACTCTTATGAAATTACTGTAATTTTACTTCAGTACACCATAGTAACACCTGACAAAAAGGTCTGAAAACACTGAAGCAGCAAAGTTTGTGAAAACCAATACTTGTGTCTTAAAACCTTTGGCCATGGCTGAAAATATCCAAGAAAACCTATAACTTAATAAATAAATACCAATAATAATGCTGCAAATGTAACTCTTAATAGTCTCATTTCTTACATGTGCAAACAAAATAATGTTCCCAAGGTCACAGTAGAGAATTAACTATACAAGCCCTGGTTGCCTGCTGACATCTGGTGGATCTTTTGAAATATGAAAGAAACACAGGTTTGAAAGTACTGGCACTTAAACTAAGAAAAGTATTGGCAATTTGCCTCAGTGCTCTATTATTATTTTATTTAAGGTGGTAATTAATGACTGCCACATGGTAAAAGAAAAAGGCTCCTGTTTAAAACTGCTGACAAATGTACAGCAGCATAACAAAATCCTTCATGTTAATTGGAGTATTTAAAACAGTTTTAGGAAAACTGTCTGTGTTTAAACAATTCATCTCTTTGGAAAAATGCAAGAACAGCAGTCTTCTTTATAGATAAGCTATTCTAACGTGTCCTCTCCTCTTTAGAAGTTCACAAGTTACTTTTGCATAAATAAAGTTTACTTTTTGTACGGTGCTTTGGAAATGAATGTAAAGGTGAGTACACACGGTGCCAGTGGCGGAACTAGCGAGTGGTGGGCCCAGGTGCGACAAAATGCTTTGGGCCCCCCTCATCCCATCCAAGTCCACCCCCTCACCCCTGGAGAGGATCTGGGGAGGGGGGACTGCTCAGGGCCAGAGAAATGGATACCTAGCAACAGTGCTGTAACTAGACATTTTAGCGCTGTGTGCAAGAAACGGCATCGGAGCCCCCCCCCCCTCTATGGAGAACAGGGGCAATGCGCGCCGTAGGCGTGCGCAAAAAATATAGGGCCGTGGCTTCGTGGGGAAGGGGTGTGGCCACAAAATAGTACCAATTCATATAACGGTGCACAGTAGTCTCCATTATTCAAATTACGCCACACAGTAGCACCACTACACCAGGTAGAGCCCCTTTTACACCTTACAGCGGACAGATTCCCCTTTTTACACATTATGGCAGACAGCGTCCCCTTTTTACACATTACGGCAGACAGCGTCCCCTTTTTACACATTGCAGCAGACAGCGTCCCCCTTTTTACACATTACGGCAGACAGCGTCCCCCTTTTTACACATAACGGCAGACAGCGTCCCCTTTTTACACAGAACGGCAGACCGTCCCCTTTTTACACATAACGGCAGACAGCGTCCCCTTTTTACACATAATGGCAGACAGCGTCCCCTTTTTAAACATTACGGCAGACAGTGTCCCCGTTTTACACATTAAGGCAGACAGAATATATAGATAGAAAGAAAGAAAGAATAGATTATATTTACTGTCTCCGCTCGGTGCAGCTTCTTCTGGCAGAGATCCCGGGCAGGGGAGAAGGAGGAGCAAGGAGGGGGAGGAGGGAGCTGCAGCAGCGCAATGTAATTGGTGGAGGCGCTGCTGCTGCTGTCCCTCTCCTTCACCATAGGCTGCCCTCCGCCACTGTGAATGCTGGGATGTGCTTCCCAGCATTCACAGCGGCGGAGGACAGCCTATGGTGAAGGAGAGGGACAGCAGCAGTAGCATCTCCACCAATTACACAGCGCTGCTGCGGCTCCCTCCTCCACCTCCCTCCTCCTCCTTCTCCCCCGTGGCTGCTGCACTCCTCTCCTCGGCGGGCGGCGGTGGCCTGCAGCACACAGCGGCATGTAATGAGTCAGTTTAACTCATTACATGCTGTGCTGCTTTGGGCCCCTAGACAGTGGTGGGCCCCAGTGCAAGGCACTGCTTGCATTGGCGGTAGTTCCGCCACTGCACGGTGTGATATGCACTTAACTTTTCTTATGATTTTGACTATATAATAAAATCGTAAGGAAAGTTAGTGCGTATTGCACCGTGTGTACACAGCTTGCGATGCAGATGCGCGGTTCCGCAGGATCGGCATCGCAAGCAAAAATAGACAGCAGGCAAGTCAATTTCGACTATCTCATGTAAAAAATTGTCACTTAGCCAAAATCGGTATCGCAAGCACAATCATCTTTGCTTGCGATACCAACCACAGTCCATGTCGCATAGCCCGAATCTCACCGTGTGTATGGACCTTTAGGCTCGACAATACTGATGTCACTTGAATGTAAGCATGTGTATAGCAATGATGAAAGGGCCATTTCAAAATGATGACTGAATCACTATTCAAACATTATGGGGCCTATTTAGCATTCTGATTGTATAGTATTGGAGTAATGTATAAGAGCTGTAGCACAGGAGATATCATAGATCTCTCTTGTGTTAATTAAGGACCTGCAGAACATGTGGGAGCAACAATGTGATATAATGTGCCAAGCCAAGTTTTTCAGAGCTTGATCTCGATAGTTAACGCAGCATTATTCATTGTAGCTATCAGCTCCCTTTTTTGCCAGGGATGTGCAGTAGCTGAACCTGGCAGCTTGAACTTTCAGGACACAGTTGTTGATTATTATGTGCACTAAGCTGAAATTATCTATTCTAAACATTTGTACGGCAACAAGGGTCACCAAAATTTGTCCAGGTAATTGTATGTTCTTGTGGTTTAAAAGTATATTGGCAGAGTTTAAAAAAAAAAAAAATTGGACATATTGTGGTTTATTTACGAAGAGTTGGGTTGTAAAACCCAGCGCTTGTGATCGTGCTCATGACCAAAATTTAAAAGGATAATGCCTTTACTGGCTGTGTTCTGCTAGTAAAAGCATTACTCTTTTAAATATCGGGCAAAAACACTATCAGAAGCGCCGGGTTTTATCATCTGACACTTTATAAATAAACACCATATTTAAGTGTAAAAATATTTTTTTCTCTGTCATAATGCTCAGATGGAACAAGTTTCACCTTTTGTAAGCGAATATGATCATCCTTAATGTGAACTTTTGCTCTGGATGTGTAATAAGTGACTTAAAACAACCCTGAATAGGCTATACAAATTATGGCCAGCGTCATACTGTACATTACATGTATTTGTCATATTTGGTTAAAGCTGTGAAAAAAACAGACACTGGACCCTATTCAGTAAGGATTGCAAATTCTGCTTATTAGCAGAATCTACAGTCCTTTTGTTTGCATGCTAGGGGGTGCCCATCGCAGGGCAAGGCCGCCCACATGCTACCCGCCGTCTCCCCCCCTGCGACCACACTGAAATTGCGGTTGCACCGCAATTTCAGCGTGTTCACAAAAAGTAAGGAAGCTGCAGGCGTCCCGCCACCATCTTTGTAATCGGAGCGGCTGCGCGTGACGTCACGCAGCTGCCCCGCTCACGCCCACACCACGCCGCCCGTTCGACTGCCGCTGCCCCTGTTTCCATGATGCCGCAACGCTCCGTCTCTGCCTAGGAAACAGAGCGTTGCCGCCCCCCTTCTGCATGCGTCTGCAACGTACTTTTTGCGATCCAACCTGAATGAGCTCCACTGTTGTTGGGAAAGATGGGAGCTGTAACCCAGTGATCATTTATCAGTTAGGCCTACGTGCATTTCGGAGGGCGCCACATTACTACTGAACAACTGAGCCAAACTGACTGGCTGAAAACCAGTTTGCTATGTTAATAAATTTCTTCCGGTTTCTTGCAGAATCTGACAAGCAGATGCCTGGAGCAGCTTGATCAAAAGAGAAGTGATGTACTTGGCAACATACAGCACATTGAGCAAGCTGCCACTGATCTCAAGGTATGAAGCATGTCTGAAAAGAAAGAGAACACCACAGGGTTTCATACTACAGTATAAGCAAATGCCGCACTTTCTGTATTTGTTTTGTTCTGTAAGATCATAGATTCATATCCCAGGGTTCGCAACCAAAACCCGCAAACCTTTGTCTGTTTCTGACATATTTCATAATTTGTGGTAATATATCAGAGCAACAGGCTTCAGGTTAGTAGAGCAAATGTTTTCTTTTCTCCAAGATCTTACTTACAATATATTCCACTAATGCCAAACATGCTGCATCATTACATTTTCATTTATGCACAACGTATCTTCATCATTGTTTCATTTGTAAGATGCCACAAATCTCTGCATAGCCAGACTGTCATATAAAGTACATAAAAAAACAACTAATGACAAAAAAGACCTTACACTGGCGGGTACCTTTTTCACAGCACGCATGCTACGGCATGTTGCAGCACGAGCAAAGATGTAAAAGGACACATCTGTACATCAAAATGAACTTCATTTACAAATATATATTATAGAGCTCTCAATGAAGCACTGCTATATGCACTAGTTTTCATAGGTTTGAACACTTCCCTGCAGTGATGTAGAAGGGTGCTCCCCACCCTCGATGCACGTGATATCAGAATGTCACACAACACGTGTGAGGAGCAGGAGGATGAGAGACAAAAGTTTATACATCCCTTGATATGGCCCCGATTCCCTGTACACCCATCCACAATACCAAGCTGATGCAGTCTCACCCAGAAAAATTCTCAGCAACACCCCATTTATTAGGCATTAAATATGACTTTTTGTATTTGCAATAACTACAAATTACGTAAATCCCCTTTTGCTGTTTCTCCAGTAAAGAAGTGCTGGGTGACATGAAAAATAAGAATTTACTCACCGGTAATTCTATTTCTCGTAGACCGTAGTGGATGCTGGGAACTCCGTAAGGACCATGGGGAATAGACGGGCTCCGCAGGAGACTGGGCACTCTAAAGAAAAGATTAGGTACTATCTGGTGTGCACTGGCTCCTCCCTCTATGCCCCTCCTCCAGACCTCAGTTAGGGAAACTGTGCCCGGAAGAGCTGACATTACAAGGAAAGGAAATTTGAATCCAGGGTAAGACTCATACCAGCCACACCAATCACACCGTACAACTTGTGATAACCTTACCCAGTTAACAGTATGAACAACAACTGAGCCTCACTCAACGGTTGGCTCATAACAATAACCCTTAGTTAAGCAATAACTATATACACGTATTGCAGAGAGTCCGCACTTGGGACGGGCGCCCAGCATCCACTACGGACTACGAGAAATAGAATTACCGGTGAGTAAATTCTTATTTTCTCTGACGTCCTAGTGGATGCTGGGAACTCCGTAAGGACCATGGGGATTATACCAAAGCTCCCAAACAGGCGGGAGAGTGCGGATGACTCTGCAGCACCGAATGAGCAAACACAAGGTCCTCCTCAGCCAGGGTATCAAACTTGTAGAACTTTGCAAATGTGTTTGAACCCGACCAAGTAGCAGCTCGGCAAAGCTGTAATGCCGAGACCCCTCGGGCAGCCGCCCAAGAAGAGCCCACCTTCCTTGTGGAATGGGCCTTCACCGATTTTGGATGCGGCAATCCAGCCGCAGAATGAGCCTGCTGAATCGTGCTACAGATCCAGCGAGCAATAGTTTGCTTTGAAGCAGGAGCACCCAGCTTGTTGGGTGCATGCAAGATAAACAGCGAGTCAGTCTTCCTGACTCCAGCCGTTCTGGAAACATATATTTTCAAAGCCCTGAGTACGTTCAGCAACTTGGAGTCCTCCAAGTCCCGAGTTGCCGCGGGCACCACAATAGGTTGGTTCAAATGAAACGATGACACCACCGTTGGGAGAAATTGGGGACGAGTCCTCAATTCTGCCCTGTCCATATGGAAGATCAGATATGGGCTTTTACATGACAAAGCCGCCAATTCCGACACACGCCTAGCCGATGCTAAGGCCAACGGCATGACCACTTTCCACGTGAGATACTTTAGTTCCACGGTCTTAAGTGGCTCAAACCAGTGGGATTTCAGGAAATCCAACACAACGTTAAGATCCCAGGGTGCCACTGGTGGCACAAAAGGGGGCTGAATATGCAGCACTCCCTTAACAAATGTCTGAACCTCAGGCAGTGAAGCCAGTTCTTTTTGAAAGAAAATGGATAGGGCCGAAATCTGGACCTTTATGGACCCCAATTTTAAGCCCATAGTCACCCCTGACTGTAGGAAGTGCAGGAATCGACCCAGCTGGAATTCCTCTGTAGGGGCCTTCCTGGCCTCACACCAAGCAACATACTTCCGCCATATACGGTGATAATGCTTTGCTGTCACGTCTTTCCTAGCCTTTATCAGCGTAGGAATAACTTCATCCGGAATGCCTTTTTCCGCTAGGATCCGGCGTTCAACCGCCATGCCGTCAAACGCAGCCGCGGTAAGTCTTGGAACAGACAGGGCCCTTGTTGCAGCAGGTCCTGTCTGAAAGGCAGAGGCCATGGGTCCTCTGTGCGCATTTCTTGCAGTTCCGGGTACCAAGTCCTTCTTGGCCAGTCCGGAACAATGAGTATTGTTCTTATTCCTCTCTTTCTTACTATTCTCAGTACTTTTGGTATGAGAGGAAGAGGAGGAAACACATATACCGACTGGTACACCCACGGTGTCACTAGGGCGTCCACAGCTATCGCCTGAGGGTCCCTTGACCTGGCGCAATATCTTTTTAGCTTTTTGTTGAGGCGGGACGCCATCATGTCCACCTGTGGCAGTTCCCATCGGTTTGCAATCAGTTGGAAGACTTCTTGATGAAGTCCCCACTCTCCCGGGTGGAGGTCGTGTCTGCTGAGGAAGTCTGCTTCCCAGTTGTCCACTCCCGGAATGAACACTGCTGACAGTGCTTGCACGTGATTCTCCGCCCATCGAAGAATCTTTGTGGCTTCCGCCATTGCCATCCTGCTTCTTGTGCCGCCCTGGCGGTTTACATGGGCGACCGCCGTGATGTTGTCTGACTGAATCAGCACTGGCCGGTTTCGAAGCAGGGGCTCTGCTTGACTCAGGGCGTTGTAAATGGCCCTTAGTTCCAGTATATTTATGTGTAGAGAAGTCTCCAGACTTGACCACAGCCCTTGGAAGTTTCTGCCCTGAGTGACTGCCCCCCATCCTCGGAGGCTTGCATCCGTGGTCACCAGGACCCAGTCCTGTATGCCGAACCTGCGGCCCTCGAGAAGGTGAGCACTCTGCAGCCACCACAGAAGAGACACCCTGGCCCTCGAGGACAGGGTGATCAGCCGATGCATCTGAAGATGCGATCCGCACCACTTGTCCAACAGATCCCACTGAAAGATCCTTGCATGGAACCTGCCGAAGGGAATGGCTTCGTATGAAGCCACCATCTTTCCCAGGACTCGCGTGCAGTGATGCACCGATACCTGTTTTGGTTTCAGGAGATCCCTGACCAGAGATGCTAATTCCTGGGCCTTCTCCACCGGGAGAAACACCTTCTTCTGTTCTGTGTCCAGAATCATGCCCAGGAAAAGCAGACGCGTCGTAGGAATCAGCTGCGACTTTGGAACATTCAGAATCCAGCCGTGCTGTTGCAACACTTCCTGAGAGAGTGTTACGCTGATCAACAACTGCTCCCTGGACCTCGCCTTTATGAGGAGATCGTCCAAGTACGGGATAATTATAACTCTCTTCTGCCGAAGGAGTATCATCATTTCAGCCATTACCTTGGTAAATATTCTCGGTGCCGTGGACAGGCCAAACGGCAACGTCTGGAATTGGTAATGACAGTCCTGTACCACAAATCTGAGGTACTCCTGGTGAGGTGGGTAAATGGGGACATGCAAGTAAGCATCTTTGATGTCCAGCGACACCATAAAATCCCCCTCTTCCAGGCTTGCAATAACCGCTCTGAGCGATTCCATTTTGAACTTGAATTTCTTTATATAAGTGTTCAAGGACTTTAAATTCAGAATGGGTCTCACCGAACCGTCCGGTTTCGGTACCACAAACATTGTGGAATAGTAACCCCTTCCCTGTTGAAGGAGGGGGACCCTGACAATCACTTGCTGGAGGTACAGCTTGTGAATTGCCGCCAGCACTACCTCCCTTTCCATGGGGGAAGCTGGCAAGGCTGATTTGAGGTAACGGCGGGGGGGGAGTCGCTTCGAATTCCAGCTTGTATCCCTGAGATACAATTTGTACAGCCCAGAGATCCACCTGTGAGCGAACCCACTGGTTGCTGAAGTTTCGGAGACGCGCCCCCACCGCACCTGGCTCCGCCTGTGGAGCCCCAACGTCATGCGGTGGACTTAGTGGAAGCAGGGGAGGACTTTTGTTCCTGGGAACTTGCTGCATGGTGCAGCTTCTTACCTCTACCCCTGCCTCTGGCAAGAAAGGATGCGCCCCTGACCCTCTTGCCTTTTTGGGAACGAAAGGACTGCATTTGATAATACGGTGCTTTCTTCGGCTGTGAGGAAACCTGAGGCAAGAAAGTCGACTTTCCAGCTGTCGCTGTAGACACGAGGTCCGACAGACCGTCCCCAAACAATTCCTCACCCTTATAAGGCAAAACCTCCATGTGTTTTTTAGAATCAGCATCTCCTGTCCATTGCCGAGTCCATAAGACCCTCCTGGCAGAAATGGACATAGCATTAATTCTAGAGCCCAGCAGGCAAATGTCCCTCTGAGCATCTCGCATATATAAGACGACGTCTTTGATATGGCCCAGGGTTAGCAAAACATTATCTCTGTCGAGGGAATCTATGTCGTCTAACAGGGTATCTGTCCACGCTGCTACAGCACTACACATCCAGGCTGAAGCAATAGCAGGTCTCAGTAGAGTACCAGAGTGTGTATACACTGACTTCAGGATAGCTTCCTGCTTTCTATCCGCATGCTCCTTTAGTGCTGCCGTATCCTGAGACGGCAGGGCCACCTTTTTAGATAAGCGTGTCAGCGCCATGTCCACCCTAGGGGATGTTTCCCAACGTAACCTATCCGTTGGCGGGAAAGGGTACGCCATCAGTAACCTCTTAGAAATCACTAATTTCTTATCAGGTAAACTCCACGCTGCTTCACACAATTCATTTAACTCATCAGATGGGGGAAAAGTCACTGGCTGCTTTTTCTCCCCAAACATATAAACCCTCTTGGTATTAACCGGGTTACTTTCAGAAATGTGTAATACATCTTTCATTGCAATAATCATGTATCGGATGGCCTTGGACATTTTAGACTGTAAATGTGCCTCATCATCGTCGACACTGGAGTCGGACTCCGTGTCGGCATCTGTGTCAACCATCTGAGATAGAGGGCGTTTATGAGCCCCTGATGGCTTCTGAGCTGCCTGGGCAGGCGCGGGCTGAGACCCCGGCTGTCCCAAGACTGCAGCGTCATCAAACCTTTTATGTAAGGAGTTTACATTGTCATTTAAGACCTTACACATATCCATCCAATCAGGTGTCGGCCCCGACGGGGGCGATACCACACTTATCTGCCCTTGCTCCACCTCCACGTAACCTTCCTCATCAAACATGTCGACACAGCCGTACCGACACACCGCACACACAGGGAATGCTCAGACTGAGGACAGGACCCCACAAAGTCCTTTGGGGAGACAGAGAGAGAGTATGCCAGCACACACCACAGCGCTATATAACACAGGGATTTTCACTGCTAATAAGTGATTTACCCAATAGCTGCCTTTTTGTATTGTTTTGCGCCTAAATTTATATGCCCCCCCCCTCTCTTTTTAACCCGTCTTGTACCTGGATACTGCAGGGGAGAGCCTGGGGAGCTGCTTCCAGCGGAGCTGTGAAGAGAAAATGGCGCTGGTGTGCTGAGGAAGAAGGCCCCGCCCCCTCAGTGGCGGGCTTCTGTCCCGTTTTTCATGTAAAAAATGGCGGGGTTTTTTACATATATACAGTGCTAGACTGTATATATGTATGTTTTTATGCCAAAGGTACTTCAATTGCAGCCCAGGGCGCCACCCCCCCCCCCCCCCCCCCTCAGCACCCTGCACCCTACAGTGACCGGAGTGTGTAAGTGTGCTGGGAGCAATGGCGCACAGCTGCGATGCTGTGCGCTACCTTAATGAAGACAGGAGTCTTCAGCCGCCGATTTCGTCGTCTTCAAGCTTCTGTTCTTCTGGCTCTGCAAGGGGGACGGCGGCGCGGCTCCGGGAACGGACGATCGAGGACAGGTGCCTGTGTTCGAACCCTCTGGAGCTAATGGTGTCCAGTAGCCTCAGAAGCACAAACTAGCTGCAAGCAGGTAGGTTTGCTTCTCTCCCCTTAGTCCCACGTAGCAGTGAGTCTGTTGCCAGCAGAAGCTCACTGAAAATAAAAAATCTAATAAATACTTTCTTTACTAGTAAGCTCAGGAGAGCCCACTAGGAGCACCCAGCTCTGGCCGGGCACAGATTCTAACTGAGGTCTGGAGGAGGGGCATAGAGGGAGGAGCCAGTGCACACCAGATAGTACCTAATCTTTTCTTTAGAGTGCCCAGTCTCCTGCGGAGCCCGTCTATTCCCCATGGTCCTTACGGAGTTCCCAGCATCCACTAGGACGTCAGAGAAATGTTGGTTTTATTTTGATTGTTAGGGTAAGCTGGCCTAGTTGGATGGTTGGAACGATGGCATGTGGGAACAAATGATAATTGTCCATCTGCTTCCACACGCTAGAAAGAGAAATGTGTATGTGTCATGGGCGTAGTTACCGTAAGCGCAGGGAGTGCAGCTGTTATGGGGCCCAGAGCTGACAGGGGCCCACCTTTCCAGTCAGAGTAACGTGTAAAATAAAAATTTTACCATTGGGTGGTACATACAAACTTTTTTCTTGGTGCCTTCAGTATATCTAGTTATGCCCCTGGACCTGCTTATTGTAGTGTAACCTGGAGGGCATTATAATGTTACATAATATTAACTGGAGCACTGTAATGTGGCAGAATATGAACTGGGGACACTATGTCATAATGTGAATTGAGGGCACTGTGAGGGTGATTCAGAGCTGATCGTAGATGTGCTAAAATTATCACTTCTACGATCAGATTCTCTGACATGCACGGGGACGCCTAGCACAGGGCTAGTCCGCCCCGCATGTCTCCGTGTGACGTCACGCAGCCGCCCGGCAGCCTGTCCCAGCAACGGTCCAGACACGCCTGCTTTGTTCGGACCACGCCCCCCTCCCCCCCCCCCAGCGGCGTTCTAACACCGTTCGCATGCCCCCTCCCGCCCCGCGACCGCCTCTGCCTGTCAATCACTGGGTGCACACGCTCAGGGAGCCCACTGCGCATGTGCACAAGAGAAGGAGCTTCAGGATGGGATCACTGTTGTAGCAGCGATCAGCCCTGAATCAGGCCCTGTGTTACATAATGTGCACTGGCAGCACTACAAGTGACATAATGTGAGCTAGGGCACTACTATGATTCATAAAATAAACTATGGCACTATTATAAGATGAACAACTGCTACAGAGGGTTGTCTCTCTAAAAGTACTAGGACAGTGGCCCCTACAAAATTCAACCAAAAAAGACAGGTCTATTTTCAGGTGAATTTCTCTAAAAAGCTCAATAGTGGGTTACATGATGTGGGACAGTTACCTGGAGGTGTTATATTGACGGAAAACGGGCTTTTGAACTTGCAGATGAGAGGTAAAAGTGTTTATTCCATTATTTTAAAAACTACGTACATTTTTCTTTTACCAAAAAATGCTGGAAAGACTTTCATTTGATAAAAACCCTTGCTATAATTTTTTCCCATTAATAAAAAGTGCAAAAAATCAGGCATTTGACCATTTAAAAAACGCCAATGCTTTCCTTCTATATGGTTCTGCTATCTCAGTTGTCACTTTTTGGGGGTCCAAGATGGTCTCCCTATTTTTTCATGCTTTTCCGCCAGGTTGCTTCTTGTTGAAATGTTGCGCAACCTGGCAGAGACTAACTCAAACTGGCATTTCTAATTGGATCTTGCATTTCTCAGTTGCACGCATTCATGTGATGTATACAAGTTTCATGTTACATACTCGCTTTCACAAACTCACACCTAGGGGTATATTTACTAAGCTCCCGATTTTGACCGATTTTTTTTTTTTTTTTCAAAGTGCCATCTCAGGAATTTACTAAACAGAAATCTTGGCAGTGATGAGGGCATTCGAATTTGTTTTAACGGCAGAGATCACAAATACGAATGAATACACCATCGGTCAAACACGCCTGTTATTTTATACAACTCGGTAATTTACTAAGAATTCGTATTCACAATCACTGCCTGCAAAAGCCAAACACTGCCGGTAAATCATAAAATTCGTTAAAAAAAAAAGCAGTTTTAAAATAGACCTGCTTTTTTATCCGTATTCTGATAGGCATGCTCGGATCAGTGAGATCCGTGCATGCTTATCTGTGGAAAGGGGTGTGAAAGTGTTAAAAATAGAGTAAAAAAATTGCGCGGGGTCCCCCTCCTAAGCATAACCAGCCTCGGGCTTTTTGAGCCGGTCCTGGTTGTAAAAATACAGGGGACAAAATGACTGGGGTCCCCCCATATTTAAACAACCAGCACCGGGCTCTGCGTCCGGTCCTGGTTAAAATAATACGGGGACAAAACACGTAGGGGTCCCCCGTATTTTTTAAACCAGCACCGGGCTCCACTAGCCAGAGAGATAATGCCACAACCGGGGGACACTTTTATTCTGGTCCATGCGGCCGTGGCATTAACCCCCAACTAGTCACCCCTGGCCGTGGTACCCTGGAGGAGTGGGGACCCCTTAAATCAAGGGGTTCCCCCCTCTAGCCACCCAAGGGCCAGGGGTGAAGCCCGAGGCTGTCCCCCCCCCCCCCATCCGTGGGCGGTGGATGGGAGGCTGATAGCCTTTGTGTAAAAAGAAAGAATATTGTTTTTTGTAGTAGATCAACAAGTCCCAGCAAGCCTCCCCCGCAAGCTGGTACTTGGAGAACCACAAGTACCAGCATGCGGGGAAATAACGGGCCCGCTGGTGCCTGTAGTTCTAATACAAAAAAAATACCCAACAAAATACACAACACACACACACCGTGATAGTATAACTTTAATTGACATACATGCACACTTACACACACACATGCTTTCCTATGTTGACATGGAGCACCTCGGTCCCCTTGTCCACGTAGAATCCACGGGGTACCTGTAAATAAAAATGAAACTTACAAACAATCCGGTGTCGTTCTGTCCTCTTCTTTAACTTTGTAATCCACGTCCTTGTTTAAAATAATAAACCGACAACCCGAACCTCGCAACTAAAGGGGTTCCATGTTTTCACATGGAACCCCTTACTCTGACTGGCGGGACCCCCCCATGACTTCTGTCAGTGAAGGTCCTGCCAGCCAATCAGGGAGCGCCACGTCATGGCATTTTCCCCCCTGTATTTTTACAACCAGGACCGGCTCAAAGAGGCCGAGACTGGTTATGCTTAGGAGGAGGGACCCCACGCAATTTTTTTTTCTATTTTTAACACTTTCCACACTTCATATAACGTACACAATGAAGCCCTGCACGGATCTCACGGATCCGGCCGGGATTCATTGTGTTAAGTCCGGCAGTGTTTTACTAATCACTCCCGTAAAACACTGCCCGACAATACGAATCACATCGACATCGGAAAATACGAAAGAAGACAACTTGGCAGCTTAGTAAATTACATGCAATTTATTCAAAAAGTTGCAAAAAAACACAACCGATACAATTTGAGATGAAACGCCCACCATATCGACACAAATACGATTCTTAGTAAATATACCCCCCAGTTGGATTGACCCCTTAGATTGCTGCAAATGAAGCATATGTTTAGAAATAGGATGGGTCACTAGAGAGATGTTTAATAGGAAGAGCCATAAGTGCCATGTGTTCCCTGCATCCAATTAGATTCCTGAACAATACCCCTCTCCAAGGCTCCCTGGACAAACACGAGCAGCTTTTTGTATTTACTGCAAGGCATGTGTATAATCCTAGTTAGATGCATAGACATAAGTTCTTTAAACACTGAGCTGACATAAACATACTGTAGAACACTGAATATTACCTTTGCATGTTAATCATGAATAAAATTCCAGAGAAATAAATTATATATTGTTATTGGGTATTATATGCAGCTGTAAAATAAGTACAGAAATGTTTCTCTTAATTAACAACTTCAAAACGCAGTACATACATTGTATAGGCCAAATGAAAAATATGAGACTGTTTGAAAATGCTGAATGCCCCTAAATGTAGCAGAGATTGGAGCAGATGTATTTAAGCCTGGAGAAGTGATAAAGCAGTGGTAAGTGCAAGGTGATAACACACCAGCCAATCAGCTCCTAACTGTCAATTTACATATTGGAGCTGATTGGCTGGTGCATTATCACCTTGCACTTATCACTGCTTCATCACTTCTCCAGCTTTAATACATCTGCTCCAATGATACTAAACTTTGGTGGTTCTGGCGCAAAAAACCTTGCTGACACTGTGTCAGACAAGGTTTTTAATGACATCCGAGTTCAGCAGCCATGCGGGATGCCGGCCGAACTCGGACGTTTTATTAAAGGGACAATCACTTACCAGGCATGGTTTTGTCTTGTAAGTGATTGCCTCGGCATCTCGCACGGCCACTGGACTCGGGTGGCATTACATTCGGCCCATATTTTGTATTTATTTATTTGCTTGTAAAAACCTGTACAGAACAAGCCAGTTCAAGTGCTTAACCAGCCTGTTACTTGTAGCTAAATCATGATATGCTTGACTTTACCACTAACAATTTACTGATACTCCCTTCTGTGTTTCTAGACCCATACTTTAGCAAGCAAAGATTGGCTGACAGGAAAATTTGCAGAGCTAAGACTACTGCTGGATGAAGAAGAAAAGATTGCAAAGAAATTTATTGAGGACAAGGCTAAGATGACCCTATGGGCCTATGATGGTCAAGTAGAGTTATGTCAAGAGCAAATAAGTGCCATTGACAAATTTTCTGCCCACATTAGAAGTATACATCAACAACCGGACGCTGTACAACTCATTCAGGTAATTTAATTTTACTTGTCACACTGACACATAAACATACAAGGATAGGATCGTTGAAAGCCAGAAAGTAGCAATGTCATACACATGGGGACTGATTCCAGAGTGGACGCAGATGCAGCCATGATTTGGTCTTTGTGCTAATGCTGCAGCCGATAGGTGTCCTACTGAGATGCCCATCAGCTGAATCGCTAACATGCAGCTGCGCATAGAATGACACACCATCATCACACAATCGGACATTGCACAAGCCCTGTGGAGGCGCAGACTGTCCGTCGGAACATGGCCACCGATTCCAGTGCAACTGTGACAAAAGATGCAGTTGCTGGCCACAACACAGCCATATCTGGCTAGCTACTCCCCTGTTACCTCCCAGGAATGCCCACTGAAATTACCTCTCTCTGCATCTAAATTTGTTCTGCGTCTCCTGACGATAACCCTCAGGATGCATGCACAGTGCAGCTCAGATGCATGCGCAGACTTAAAATATTTGCTACTTGCATCTAACAACGACACTGCATCCATGTAATGTGTTTACAATTCCGGACATTTCCAGTGATTGGAATTCCTATGTACTGAGTTGAACATGTCTATGCGACAGCACTGCTCACTGCCTATCACGAGAACAGTGTCATCACTAGTAACTACACATGCTTGGGGCAGAAGATGCAACTGAAAATGGTGTGCAGCTCTGATGACATGCCCAGGGGGCACTTCTCTTAGGTTTTAAAGCCCCTTTGCCAACCAGTAAAGCCCATTCAGCCTTTGTTCAGAAAATGGCTGAGATGCAGCTGACTCAGAATCGCTCATAACTACTCTAAATTGTGTACATAATTTCAGAATGCTTTAGGTATAGTGCTCCAGATAACTTAAAACCTTTATTCCAAAGCATAGAAAATATCTGTATTTCTATTGTTATACTGGCTTTATAAAGTTTACATTATTATTTACATAATAGCAGAACAATCACCATATTATGTTATTATTCATTAAAGAGATTCTCCACTTTCTAAAGCGGCTACACACCAGGCTGGCGGCTGTGCAGTAGAGCCGATGCGATATGTCTGCGAATGATGTCATTCACAGATATATCAGGGGTACACACCCACAGAAGGGGCTTGCGATATATCGGCCGTTCAATTGAACAGTTGATATATTGCTCAGTGTGTACCCAGCTTCAGTGGAAAGCTAGCATGGCATAGGCTTGTCATTGCTGTTATACAATCAGGTCATCTTCCATCACTCTGAAATACCCTTCAGGCTAACCACTGACATGTGGAGCAGTTTTGTTTTACACAGCTATGGTGGACAAAGCATTTGTCCTAAGCACAAATAGATCACTCATGTAGACATCCTCCTTTACATCAAGCCTCAATAAACTGCTACTGCCCACATCCCATGACTTTAGTCGTTTCCATCACATGACCACTTAGTGCTGTCTGCTTCATGAGTACATGAAGAGAATGTATGTATCCTTGAACATAATAGACTTTCAACCCCATGAAGACGTGGATATATTACCTTTTCCTGATTTCTGATAACTGACTTTGAACATTAACTGTACAATTCCATTATGCACATGTAAGAAGCTTGGTGTGTGTGGGACATTACACTGCTACTATGCAAGTTTATCCACTGTTGCAGTTTGTTAAGAAATGGGTTTAAGGATGGAAGTGGAGGAGAACAATGCAGCATCATAGCAAAGACATTGTAATTTGGTATACCTTTTTCTTTTTGTCAACATACACTTTGACAAAGCACTGGGGTAGTTATTGATTGGAGGTATACACCGTAGGTTTATAACTTCTGTCTGGTAATCATCCAGTTAATGAGCAGCCTTGATTATCAGATGACCTGTGAGGCCTGCTGAGATACTGCTATTGCTATATGTAAGTGCAGTATTTAGGTTCTATTTTGTGTAAGTTGGCATTAGGTCCTTCCACACTTAGGGGCCCATCTATCAAACACCTCTTTTCAGGGGTTAGCTGCAAATATTAAGTACACCCCAAATGTATGAAGGAGGGACCACTCAGATATCTCTGATACCTGCTGCAATCCCTCCATTGCCACCCACAGCTGCATCCCCCACAAGTTTCTATGTAGGATTCAATACTGCATGATTTTCCAATAGCTGTAATGCGAGGCAATGGTCTCTGCAGCTACCGCTATCTTCAGATAGCAGTAGCCCTTCGTAGCCTATGGGCTACAGATAGGGGATCTAGTTCCGGCAGGGTTCCCCTAGGAACCCTCCACTGGAAATGGCCACTGTGCATTGCAGTCAGGTTGACCATGCATGCGTAGAAGCCCCAGCACCACACTCGGCACATCGCAGGGAAGATGCGCCTGTCCCTGCCTGTGTCAGGTGATACATTCACCCGATATCCTCACATTCTGCAATGCGATCCTTGGCTCTAATATCCCGCTCAGGATTGCATTGCAAATGTGATCAGCAATCATTGATAAATGGACCCCTTAGAATGGGAAATCTGTGTTTAGTTTTTGCTGGACAGACCATGATTTATTTTTATGTTTTGTCTATTTTGTGCTGCTCAATAAACATATAAATATTAAGTGCAACAAATTACTCATTTGATGCGATTGGTCCCACTACAGGTTTGTGTCCATTATTAGAACCAGTGACATAAAATTATTAAAAAAACATAGACATTGTATAAAAGTGACAGAGAACAAATATTAAAATAACACAGAGATAGATTGTTGGGAGGGGCTGGCAAAGACCCGGCGGTCTTGGTGCACGTTGGCACCAATGACAAAGTTAGCGGAAGGTGGGATGTCCTTAAGAAAGACTATAGGGACTTAGGAAAGAAACTGAAGGCAAGGACATCTAAGGTAATATTCTCGGAATTATTACCCGTTCCACGCGCTAGTCCAGGGAGGCAGAGGGAGATTAGGGAGGTAAATGTGTGGTTTAGGGATTGGTGCAGGAAAGAGGGGTTTGTGTTCCTGGAACACTGGGCGGACTTCTCAGTCAGGCGCCATCTCTTTTGTCGTGACGGATTGCACCTGACTGAGGAGGGGGCAGCGGTGATGGGGGGAAGGATGGTTAGAAGGTTTAGCTAGAAACTACGGGTCATGCAGTGAGAATAGTGGGGATGGCGGTAGTAAACGAAATGGGGTAGAAGTTGGGGGGAGGGTAAGAGCAGGCAGTAAGGTTACTAACATGGGTACTAAAAGGGATTTTACCAAAGCACTAACCAATGACGATTACAGGTCATCCTTGCCACATAAGGTGAAAGATGTCCCTAACGCAAGGGAAAATACTTATCTTAGTTGTATGTATGTAAACGCCAGAAGCATTACTGGTAAAAAGGGTGAACTAGAAATACTTGCAGCAAGCAAACAGTATGATATTATAGGCATTACTGAAACTTGGTGGGATGAATCTCATGATTGGACAGTCAATCTAGAGGGCTATACACTGTTTAGGAGAGACAGACTAAATAAAAAGGGTGGAGGGGTGTGTCTGTACGTAAAGCCGTTTCTAAAACCTAATATATTGGAAGATATTCAGGAGGGGACTGTAGGCACTGTTGAGACATTATGGGTAGAAATTGCATGCGGGGAAAAAGGAACAAAAAAGTTAGTATTGGGTGTATGCTATAGGCCGCCTGGTATCAACGCATCTGATGATGAATTGTTACTAAAGCAAATTGAAAAAGCAGCAGGAGTAGGAGACATAGTAGTGATGGGAGATTTTAACTATCCAGAGATAAACTGGAAAAACGATTCATGTGATACTGCTAGGGGCAGTATGTTTTTAAACACACTAAATGATAACTACCTAGTCCAACTAATTGAGGAACCAACTAGGTACAATGCAATCTTAGACCTGGTATTAACAAACAATCAGGATTTGGTATCGGGTATTATAGTAGGGGAACCCATAGGAAACAGCGACCACAATATGGTCACATTCAATATCAGTTTCTACAAACAGCCCTATACTGGCTCAACTAGGACTTTAAACTTTAGCAAAGCAAATTTTGAAAAGATGAGGGTATTTTTCAGGGATATTGAATGGGAAGGTTTGTTTTTAGGAAAAAATACTACGGAGAAATGGGAGGTACTAAAATTCCTGCTAGCTAAAAATACACTCAAATATATTCCTATGAGTAGCAAAAAAGGGAATAAAAATCATAAACCGATGTGGCTTAACAAAAAGATTAAGGAACTTATGGGCAAGAAAAGGCGAGCATTTAAAAAATACAAATCTGACGGGGAAGCAGTCATTTCAGCACTATAAGGAATGTAACAAAAATTGCAAAAAGGAAATAAGAGCGGCTAAAGTAGAAACTGAAAAACTAGTAGCAAAGGAAAGCAAAGCGAATCCCAAAAAATTCTTTAAATACATTAATAGCAAGAGATTAAAAAAGGAGAGTATAGGCCCTTTGAAAGACAAGTTGGGAGTCTTAAGCAAAAATGATAATGACATAGCGGACACACTAAATGAGTTTTTTTTCAACAGTATTCACTAGAGAGGACCCAATTCAGGGACTGACACACAATCTCAATAATGACAATATCACACTGATAGGTACTTATTTAAGCGAGGAAGTAGTCTGTGACCGATTAAAACATTTAAAGATTAATAAATCACCAGGGCCCGATGGTATTCATCCAAGGGTTCTAATGGAGCTTCACTCTGAACTGGCAAAACCGCTATCTTTGATCTTTGAGGATTCAGTTATATCAGGTATGGTTCCCAAAGACTGGCGTATAGCGGAAGTAGTGCCTATATTCAAAAAGGGAAGTAAAGCTGAACCAGGTAATTATAGACCAGTTAGTCTTACATCTATAGTGGGGAAAGTATTGGAAGGTATTCTAAGAGATAGTATTCAGAAGTTCCTTGAAACCAATAAGGTCATTAAAAGGAATCAACATGGGTTTATGAAGGACAGATCCTGTCAAACCAACTTACTTGGCTTTTATGAAACAGTAAGCGCAAACCTAGATCAGGGTAAAGACGTGGATGTAATCTTTTTAGACTTTGCCAAAGCGTTCGATACTGTACCACACATGAGACTTATATACAAGCTACAAGAATCAGGGCTAGGAAGCACAATATGCACTTGGGTCAAAAACTGGTTAGATAATAGGAAGCAGCGCGTTGTGGTTAATGGATCTTTTTCAACTTGGACTGAAGTGCTAAGTGGTGTGCCGCAAGGCTCAGTATTAGGACCGCTATTGTTCAATATTTTCATTAACGACCTAACAGAAGGTCTAGAGAGCATGGTGTAAATTTTTGCAGATGATACCAAATTGTGTAAGGCTATAAATACAGAGGAGGATGCCGAGTCTCTTCAGAACGACTTAGTTAAATTAGAAGCATGGGCAGCCAAATGGAGAATGCGCTTCAACACAGACAAGTGTAAGGTAATGCACTGTGGTAACAAGAACAAAAATTACACCTACCTACTAAATGGGGTAAAATTAGGGGATTCTGTACTGGAAAAGGACTTAGGTGTCCTCATAGATAGCAAGCTAAGCAGTAGTACCCAAAGTAGGACTGCAGCAAAGAAGGCTAATAAGATATTAGCATGCATAAAACGGGGTATTGATGCTAGGGACGAGAGTATTATACTCCCGTTATATAAATCACTAGTGAGGCCACACCTTGAATACTGTGTACAGTTCTGGGCACCGTACTACGAAAAGGATATCCTGGAGCTTGAAAAGGTACAGAGGATGGCGACCAAACTAATTAAGGGCATGGAGACGATGGAATACAAGGAAAGGCTTGAAAGACTAGGCATGTTTACATTGGAAAAGCGGAGACTAAGAGGGGATATGATCAACATCTACAAATATATAAGGGGACAATACACAGAGCTTGCGCGGGACCTGTTTTTGGTTAGATCAACACAGAGGACTCGTGGACACTCGCTCAGGTTAGAGGAAAGGAGATTCCGCACAATACGGCGTAAAGGCTTTTTCACGG
Organism: Pseudophryne corroboree; assembly: GCF_028390025.1. Classification (NCBI taxonomy): domain Eukaryota; kingdom Metazoa; phylum Chordata; class Amphibia; order Anura; family Myobatrachidae; genus Pseudophryne; species Pseudophryne corroboree. Next base: position 648,690,509 of record NC_086444.1, on the reverse strand, counting down.
TAAGGACAATACGTGTTTGGAATTCCCTGCCCGAGGGAGTTGTAATGGCGGAATCTGTCAACACCTTTAAGAATGGGTTAGATAAATTCCTATTGGATAAGGATATCCAGGGGTATGGTGCATAGTCATGCATTATAGTTACTATAAATAGGGATAAAATGCAATGGCTGACAGCAGCATCAGTCAGAAATTTTAGTCAAATCATCATGCATAGGACACCACAAATAGGTTGAACTCGATGGACAATTGTCTTTTTTCAACCTCAGATACTATGTTACTATGTATGTTACACCACAACACAACACACACCAGCTTGGTTAGAAGAAATGGACCATATTGGTATCTTGCAATAATATAACACTCAAGACCAAAGAAGGGCAACTAAAATGGTGCATGGCCTACATCACAAAACTTACCTGGAAGACTAAAAGCTCTTACCATGTATAGTTTGGAGTTGATGAACGGAAAGGGGGATCATGATAGAAACTTTCAAATATACCAAGGGTTTAAACACGGTACAGGAGGGAAACATTCTTCAAAAGAAGAGAAGTATTAGAACTCGAGGACATACACTGAAACTGAAGGGAGAAACTTGAGGATAATTACTTCACAGAAAGGGTAGTAGACAAGTTGAATAGCCTCCCAGCAGAGGTGGTAGAGGCTAAGACAGTAGAGCAATTTATATATGCATGGGATAGACATAAGGATATCCTTACAAAGAAATAAGGATCAAGTAAGGTTTGAGGTAACAATATGGTTAAAAAAGGGGCAGACTAGATGGCTCAAGTGGTTCTTATCTGCCGTCAAATTCTATGTTTCTCTGTTAAGAGTTTCCACATAGCATAAATTAATATAACAAGGTAGAAAAACATTTGTGGACACCCACCTCAGACATCATGTCTTGGGTTTTAATCTAGGCGATAATCACCTTCTTGCATCCTTGTATGTGGAATCCCTCTACACCAATACAATATCTGTCACAAGGTAAGGATTAATGCTGTAAGATATTTTCTTAATATGGAGGGATCAACTGACTTTCAAGACTTTCTGATAAAACTACTGGAGTATATTTTACATACAGTAGCAGCTATTTCACATTGTTATAAATTTTACCTACAGAGCAGGGGCAGAGCAAAAGGTGCGGCCTTTCTATGCAAACTTCTTTCTTTGCTGGTGGAAGCGAGAACAGGTCTTTTGAGAGAAGAGCATAGAATTTGCACAACATGTCCTGTAGACTGTAATCTTTCACAAGCAGGGCCCTTATCCCTCATGTGCTTTTCCTTCCCTTAGTTACTTATACCATTTCCAACCCACTGCCTTCAATGGCACCTAACCCTTGGGTTTTGCCACCCTTCTGCTTATTTGAGTATTATGACTGCAGCATTGTTTAAAAATCATGTCCATGTCCTGCAGTGTTCTGTACTGTTTGTGTTTCTGTACTTTGTAAAGTGCTGCAGATCCCTTGTGGCACCATATAAATAAAGGATAATAATAATATGTGCTCAAATGGCTCTGCTACATCTCTACATGGAATAAAATAAAGTCCCTGGTAGGCATCTGTTTGTTCGGGCTAATTTTGAGAACCACTGAACGGATTTTGCTGCGATTTTCACAACTCTATAGAGCATTTGTCGAGGGAAGGTTTAGGTGTATGTAACATTAATCTATGGCAAAAGGGAACTGAGCAGTGATGATTTTAGTAATAAGAGTAAATTTGCTGGTGGTAAACTGAAAAACACATTTTAACCACTAGAGAGCAGTGTTGGATTATTAAATTTTACTGACAAAAGCACAATTCTAAATAGCATACAAAATCCATGTTACAGAAAAAGCCACCAACAAAATGAAACTACACTGTGATTTCTTCATCTCTACATATTAAGTATCCTAGGAATATATGATAGTGGGACAGCAGCAGATATCTCCGATACATGTTGCGATCCCTCCATTCGCACCGGCATGAGTTTCTATGGGAGATGCAATGCTGCCAGATTTACCATTTTCCAGAATGCAAAGCATTCCAGAAATTGACCCCTGCAGCTACTACCATGTAAAGATGGTGGTAGCCTGCTGTAGCCTATGGGCTGCACACCGCAATCCCCTGGAGCTCTCTCCGGAAATCGCTGCTGTGCATGTGTGATCAGCGGAACCACGCATGTGCAGAAGCCCCGGCAGGCCTCGCAGCACAGCACTGGGATGGGCTCCTTTTGGACCCCATGTCCCTGCGGGTGCGTTTTAATACAATTACCCAAAGTGATCACATATTGCAATGCAGTCCTGGGTGCTAATATCACATCCAGATTGCACTTCATATGTAATCAACAATAAATGAGCCCCAAAGTCCCCAGTAGGCGCCTGTCTGTTTGTTCTGGCTAATGTCGAGAACCACTGAATAGATTTTGATGTAGTTTTCACAGTTCTATAAAGCATTTGTTGAGGAAGGTTTAGGTGTATTAAACATTAATCTCTGGAAAAAGGAAGCCGAGCAGTGACACTTTAGTGAATCAAGTCAAAGAAAAAATGTACATCCAAACGATTTCTTGATTATGCTGCCTAAACCGTTAAAGATCTGTTACACCGATGGACTGTGTAGAGATTGATACGTATTATCCGGTTTCCCCAGAAAAAAATTATGTAAGCACTGTTTACCCATACAAAATGTCAGTTTTTCCCTTTTTTTCTGTTCCTATTTCATTTATGTGAAAACAATTATTTTTCCTCAAAGTAATCTTAAAAGACCCCTATCACCGTAAATTAAAAATTGCTACTGGGTGGGCTGCTAGTATATTATATGTTTCTAATATGGAGCAGGAGCAGGGAACAGTCTTAAACATAACTAGTACTGCTTTTACACCAAATACTGAGGGTCGCAGCCAGGAGCATGACATGGATGCTACCCGGCTGCGACCGGCTTCAGCCCCCTTTCCCACTGCTGTCTCCAACCCAGCATATTGCTGGGTTGGTGACGTTCCCGATGATGCGGTGGGGGCGGCGCTTCCAGATCACATGATCTCCAAGCGCCTCCTGTTCATTCACTGTGAACGGGAAGCCGGGTCAATGGGACAATGGGACCCGGCTCCCGTTTACACAGCACAGTTTGCCGGGTTGAACCCATGTTCAACCCTGCAAACTACCCGAGTTAGAATACTGGGTCATTATTCCAACTCGACCCTTTTAAACCAGCAACACGGGTTATGCATGTTCATGTGCAATAACCTGTATTATATGCTGGCAGTGTAAAAGGAGTAAAACTTAACCTCAGACTTACATGCGAGATCATGTGAGATCAGCAAGGAGACCATTGCCTTTGTAGATTGTTAACACAATGGAAGAAACCATGTGACTTAACAGCGACTAATAGACTCAATACCAACCAGCTTGTTTAGGGTTAGTGGACTAAATAGATATCCTGCAAGATTATCAGCAATCAACAGAGTTTCCACAGAGCATGTATCTAATAATTATCCCTTGTTCCCCTGTGTCTCCCACTGCGTGCAAAGATGGAGCAGAATAGTATAGCCAATAAGATTCTCTCCAGGACCAGGAAGGCAGATGTCCGTGGGCAGGGTGATACGCGGTGGCCCAGCAGCTGACCAGTAAAACATAAATAAAAATTAAATAGTAAATATATAATACTTGGAATCCAGTTGAAATAACATTTTTTGTCGCGATGGATTGCACCTGAATGAGGAGGGGGCAGCGATGCTGGGGGGGAAGGATGGTTAGAAGGTTTGAGATTTTAAACCAGGTGCCTGAGGGGAGGGATTAGAAAGAATTGGTGGGACAACAAGAGAGCGGAGAATAGTGGTATGGATAAAGTATAATGGGGGTGGAGAGGGGGGAAGGAGAAAAATAGTCAGCGATGGTAATTTAAGGGAAACCCAGGTTCCTAAGGAAACGTTATCTACAACAAAACTTGCGGATCAGGGAATTATCAAACTTAAGTGTATGATTGCAAATGCGAGAAGCCTAACAAGTAAAATGGGGGAATTAAAGACAATTGCACTTAATGACCAATATGACATAATAGGCATTACTGAGACATGGTGGGACGATTCTCACGACTGGGCGGCAAACATTGAGGGATACACTTCTTCAGGAGAGATAGGTCGAATAAAAAGGGAGGGGGTGTTTGTCTTTATGTTAAACCATTCTTAAAACCATATTTAAAGGAGGTAATTTAGAAGGGGACTGGAGAGTCATTATAGGTTGAGATTTCGAGTGGGGGTAAAGATACAAAAAAACTTCTAATAGAGACATGCTATACACCACCAGATATTAGTGTGTCTGACGAATTACAACTCTTGCAGCAAATTGAAAAAGCTGCAGGTATGGGGGACGTCATTATTGTTGGGGACTTTAATTACCCGGACATAAACTGGTACACCGAAACAGTAAATACAGCTAGTGGTAACAGGTTCTTAAACATGCTAAAAGATCATTACTTGTCCCAGGTAATCAAGGAACCAACTAGGCAAAGGGCTATACTGGACCTAGTACTAACTAATAATGAGAAAGTAATAACAAATACTAATGTAGGGGAGACCCTAGGAAATAGCGATCGCAATATGATCACATTCGATATCAGCTTCCAAAAACAACAATATAAGGGTTTAACTAAGACTTTTAACTTTAGGAAAGCTAATTTCATATTGCTGAAACAAGCAATGAAGGACATCAATTGGGAAATTGTATTTCATGGTAAGAATACTGATGAAATGTGGGCCGTTTTTACAACTGCGCTCAATAAGTACACTTATTTATATATTCCCAAAGTCAACAATAACAGAAGTAGAAAATTCAAACCGATGTGACTTAATAAGAAGGTCAAGAAATAAATGGATAAAAAGAGGCGTGCTTTCAAAGCATTTAAGTCTGACTGAACGGTGGAATCATTTTAGTTCTACAAGGAATGTAACAAAAAATGCAAAAGAGCAGCTAAAATAGAAAATGAAAAACAAATCGCAAAGGAGAGTAAAACAAACCCCAAAAAGTTCTTTAAGTATATAAACGGTAAAAGATTAAAAAGGGAGATGTCTTGGATGTCTTGATTAATGATGATAGGGAAAAAGTGGATTTATTTAATAAATTCTTTTCATCAGTATTCACGAAAGAGGACAGGTTGACGAGGGTAGAGCATAACATAAACTATAAAAATGACCCGTTGCTTGGTACTTGATTAAACAAGGGAGTAGTCCAGGAGAGACTAAGTAAAATTAAGATAAATAAATCTCCTGGGCCGGACGTATTCCACCCCAGCGTTCTTATGGAACTCAATGTAAGTATAAGTATATCGAAACCTCTCTATTTGATTTTCAGCTAGTCCGTTAGATCAGGAATGACACTCAAATCTATCTTTCCTCTCCAGACCTCTCCCCTGCTCTCCTCACTCGTATCTCCAACTGCTACCTCTTCCTGGATGTCCCAGCACTTTCTTAAACTTAACATGTCTAAGACCGAGATGATCATCTTCCCTCCCTTCCGCATAACCTCACCTCCTACAATCTCATTATCTATTGATGGCACTACTATCTTTTCTAGAACCCAAGTGCGCTGTCTTGGAGTAATCCTTGACTCCTCCCTCTCCTTCAAACCACACATTCAGCACCTCTCACAAACCTGCCGTTTTCATCTAAAAAATATTTCCAGGATCAGACCCTTTCTGACCCAGGATGCTACTAAGACTCTTATCCACTCACTGGTCATCTCCAGACTGGACTACTGTAATCTCCTCCTGACTGGCATTCCTGACAAATACCTCTCTCCACTCCAATCTATCCTCAATGCTGCTGCCCGGCTCATCTTCCTCACCGAACGCACTACGTCCACCTCTCCTCTCTTACTAGACCTTCACTGGCTCCCCTTCCCTTTCAGAATCCATTTCAAGCTTCTCACACTTGCTTACAAAGCCCTCACCCATTCCTCTCCCATCTACATTTCTGACCTTATCTCCCTTTACATTCCCACCCGTCCTCTTCGCTCTGCTAATGCACGCCGACTCTCCTGCCTACGTATTACTTCCTCCCACTCCTACCTCCAAGATTTTTCACGTGCTGCACCACTTCTCTGGAATTCCCTACCTCTCCCCCTCAGACTCTCTACCTCTCTATAAAATTTCAAACGGGCTCTCAAGACCCACTTCTTCACCAAACCCAGCCAAATCTCATCCTAAACCTCTGTTCCCCGCTCTCTATGTACCCCATCTGTCTCACCCGTGTCTGTCTACCCCTCCCCTTTAGAATGTAAGCTCTCACGAGCAGGGCTCTCTTCCCTCATGTGCTTATCCTTTTCTTACTTTAATAATATTCAACTGCACCAAATCCAGCATTCTTCTGCCACCTGATACTTATTCCAGTGTCATCTGCTGATGTAGCTATGTTTATTTACCCTGTACTTGTCCTATATTGTCGTCAACTGTAAGTTGCTGTTTTCCTGCTTGATTATTTGTTCATGTACTCTGTAATTGGGCGCTGCAGATCCCTTGTGGCGCCATATAAATAAAGGATAATAATAATAATACCAAAGGACTGGCGTATAGCAGAGGTAGTCCCAGTATTTAAAAAGGGTATTAAAACGTTCTCCGGGAACTATAGACCGGTAAGTTTGACATCTATAGTGGGGAAAATACTAGAATGATTTATTCATAAAGTACTTTATAGATAAAATATGACGTTAAGTTTTTCACAACATAACATAAGAGCAATTGTAATAAAAACTATGGACACGAGTCCTATGACTCAAGACTTGCTACTATTAACACACAGTGCTGGTTAAATGTATAAGAGTTTGCATGCATATGTTAGAAATTAGTAGCCACTGGTTAGTATTAGTACATTGAGCTCAATGGGATGTTAATAGAAACAATTACAATTGCTCTTATGTTATGTTGTGAAAAACTTAAAGTCATATTTGATCTATAAAGTACTTTATGAATAAACCGTTGTGTTTACAAAACCAGCAGCTGTTACTATAATAATTTTCAGAGCGCCTACATTATTTTTATATATAGTTGTGCACACTTTTATTGGCGGATAACCAGATCCTCCATTTGTGGGCTGCCAGAAAATTATTGATTTAAACGAAATTCTAGTGTTTTAGAGTTTTTCATTCTAAATAGCGCCCACTTTTTCTATTTTTTTAAAATACTAGAAGGTATATTAAGGGATAGCTTACTAGAGTTCTTGGATACCTCCAAGGTTATTACTAGGAATCAGCATGGTTTTGTGAAGGACAGGTCATGTCAAACTAACTTAATAAGCTTCTACGAGAAAGTGAGCGATAATATTGATCAGGGTCAAGCAGTGGATGTGATCTTTTTGGACTTCACTAAGGCCTTTGACAAAGTTCCACACCGGAGACTAATTCTCAAACTAAGAGCGCATGGGGTAGGAAACACTATTTGTACTTAGGTGAGTAATTGGTTGTTTAATAGGGAACAGCGAGTGGGGAGTAATGGGATGTACTCTGAATGGGCTTCAGTACTCAGTGGAATACCGCAGGGTTCAGTACTCGGGCCATTGCTGTTTAGCATATTCATTAATGACCTAGTAGAGGGACTGGAAAGCACAGTGTCAATTTTCGCAGATGATACTAGACTATGTAGAGTAATTAATTCACACAAGGATGTTGAGTCTCTACAGAATGACTTATCTAGACTTGAGGTCTGGGCGGATAAATGGAGAATGAGGTTCAATATAGACAAATGTAAAGTTATGCACTTTGGGACTAAGAACAGTCAGGCAGTCTATAATCTAAATGGGGAAAATGTAGGGATAACGGTAGTTGAAAAAGATTTGGGAGTACTCATCGATAATAAACTTGGTAGCAGTACGCAATGTCAGAATGCAGCAACAAAAGCAAATAAGGTGTAGCATGCATAAAACGGGGTATGGAGACAAGGGATGAGAGTGTAATCCTGCCTCTGTATAAATCATTGGTGCGGCCACACCTGGAATATTGTGTACAGTTTTGGGCACCATACTATAAAAAAGATATCATGGAACTCGAAAGGGTTCAGAGGCGAGCCACTAAACTGGTTAAGGGGTTAGAGGCACTGGATTATGAGGAAAGACTTAAAAGGTTAGATATGTTCACACTGGAAAAGAGGCGACTAAGAGGGGACATTATGAATATTTATAAATATATTAAGGGACAATACAAGGATTAATCAAACGATTTGTTTACCAAAAAAACACTGCGTAGGACACGAGGACACCCCCTGAGGTTAGAAGAAAATAAATTCCATAGTCAACGGAGAAAAGTGTTCTTCACAGTAAGAGCAGTAAGGATTTGGAATTCTCTGCCAGAGAAGGTAGTAATGGTGGACTCAATCAATAAGTTTAAAAATGGATTAGATAAATTCCTAGCGCAAAATAATATCCAGGGATACAGCATTTAATTAACATAAAAAATTATAATATAGATTGAACTCGATGGACATTTGTCTTTTTTTCAACCTCAACAACTATGTAACTATGTAACTGTGTAGCAGCGATATATAGCAACCCTTTGAAGATAAAGGAGGATTATCCTAATTGGTATACCTTAGACGGCATCCCGAACCTCCGGAAAACTCAGACCCTATTACATATACTCCCCAGGTGTCAGTCTGAAGCAAAAGTAAATTGAGAGATCTAGTAATTAATAATACAATAAGAACATTTTCTGCAATGTCCTAAAGATTGTGCCATGTAAATGTTTCCTTAGAAATCTACCATGTAAGTCTCAGGTTAACTTTATTATTGTTTAGGACTCCTATAAAGTAAGGGATCTGTTCCCTATTCCAGCTCCATAATAGACTGATATCATCCATAGCATAGCCATGTAAATGTCCTTCCCTCAAATATATTGTCGCGCTCTCGCCAGCTAACAGAGTTTTGCATAGGTCAATGTACAGGCTGCACCCATGGCTGTCTCTGGTCTATAGGTAGAAATTATTACTGAAATAGTTCCTATGTAAGATGAAATCCAATAGTTCGATCAGAAAGTCATGAAAGTTACTTAATCCTCCCATGTTTAGAAAATATTTTGCAGCATTAGTTCCTTCTATGTTACGGATACCGGTAATGAGGGATTTCACATACAAGGATGCAAGGTGGTTATTACCTAGTCTATTAAAAAAAAAAAACAGAACAGAGGTGTCCTTTAGATAAGAGGGCAGATTCAAGGCATGCTGTCTGAGGTGTGTATCCAAAACTGCCCTATCCTGTGATTGCTATAAACCTATTTAGTCTATTAACCCTAACCAAAAATGTTTGGAGTTGTAGTGTGTTTATTTGTGTTTTTGTCACTTTTATACACTGTATTCATATCCATGTTCTTGGATAATTTTGTCATCACTAGTTCCACTTATAGACACCCAAACCTGTATTGTCTATAAACATGTATTGTCTATAAACATATGTTTCTACAAATGTCATGTTATTTACCTCACTTAATGTCATGTTATTTACCTCACTTAAACTGTATTTGTTTATTAATGTCCTATTTGAGCAACCCCTTATGCAGAACCTTTGTGGCACCATATACATAAAAATAAATAAATAATAATAATAATAATAATAATAATAATAATAATAATATACTGTAGTTCCTGAACTCCTCAGTATTTTATAATGTCACAGGACTCATCAACAACTGGAAATATCCTTATTTACAGTAGGAATGAATTATCCAATTTTTAACCATCACTACTGAAAGCATTGTCCACAATATATTACTAAAATGATATGTGATTTGTACAGGATTATACCTCAGTGGAGAGGGAAATGCGGAGTCAGATGGCTCCAGCCGAGCAGTGGCATCCAGTGCCAGTTACCTTTGAACATGTAGAGAAATACTACATCTCACTCATAGATGCCATCAAATCTTCATTTAAGGAACCACTTTCAAGCCGCCTACAAAAAGGTAATTACAGCAGTTATTATTATTAAGGATATTATACCATATATATCACATATATTACATACCTCCCAACATTGAAGATTTGGGAATAGGGACTTTTATGCGGCAAACGTGGGCCCTAACTCGAAAAGGAGTGTGCCCTATGGAAAAGGGGGCATGACTTGGTGGAAGTGCCCACTATCGCGGGCCCCCCCTCCTTTTCATCACTGAGGGGGCATGCCCTCTGTCTCCAGTGAGCAGAGCAGTGAGTGACAGAAGCATCCCAACTGCCCCCACCACCGTGGGACACTGCGGTCCGCAGGTGGGACAGCAGGACAGTCCCAAAAAAAGGGGAATATTCCGCGTAAATCAGGACAGTTGGGAGGTATGATATTAACAACAATAAAATGTCTACCAGAATGTTCTAAGCTACAAAGAAAGATATGAGAAAGAAAATTTACTAAATGCAATTTGGGATTTTGCATATGAGTGATGCCATCTTTCTTGCTAAGGCTTAAGCTGGTCACACAAGAATGAGCAATAAGATTTTGGCTACACATGTATATGCAAGGTACAGTGCTTCTACATTGCTTGCACAGGGTGCATTATGGCCTGTTAAAATAGTCGGTGGATAACTGTATACGCATGTTATTATTGCATACCTTTCCACATTGAGACAGCAAACAACTGGAAACGATAAGCACTGCCCCACTCATCTGAAACCATGGCCTGAATTCTGCCCAAAACACTCACTATTGGATTAAACTGTCCATTTTCTTGTAACTCTGCTTCTTTTCAGGTCTGTGATTCAGGACTGCATTGCTGTTCCCAATATGATTAGATTATAATCAGGCAGTGGCGTAAGTTTGTCACAGTTGCCCGGAGGCAAGAAAAATATTGGCGCCCCCTATATATATATGTAAAAAAAATATTTTTTTATTTTTTTGCTCCTGCATAGCAAGCCTGCCGATTCTAACTATATGAAGCTGCTACAAAACTGTTGCAACTAGGCGGAACTATGTAGGGGTCCAACCACACACTACATAGATCTGCTCAGTCACTCACAATGCTGATTATTTCTCTGACAATTAATTTGCAAGTGTCATATCCAGGATTAGAACCCACAACCTATTACACTGGAAGCATGCACCTTACTGGTGGAGATATCTGCTCTTGCATAGGAAGTATGAGAATTCTAACTATATGAAGTTACTTGTAATTGTCAGAGAAATAACTTCATATAGTTAGAATTCTCATGCTTCCTTTATAGGGGCAAATAGCTTCATCAGTAAGGTGTCTGCTTCCAGTGTATCTATAATAAAGAGGGTGTGATTTGTAAGGTGCAGTGACTAGTGGGGAAGTCGGCTACGGAAGAGATACCGGCTGCTGTCAATTAACTTAATTGATTAATGTCACTGAACACACGGAACAGGAGGAGAGGTGCCCCCCTTCAAAGCAGGAGCCCGGCGGCAGCTGACTCCGTTGCCTCCCAGAGTTCTGCCTCTAATCAGGGTTGTTTTGGGTCTCTGCTATTGATTTAGTTGTCCTATATTACTGCAGATCTGAGTGTAGCTGGGAATTACTTTGTGCTTTACTACATTCTACAAAGAAAAAAATAATTTTTTAAACACTAGTTTCCTACCACCTCAGTGTCAAACATGGTGCTTGGATTCAAATTCATGTATTTTTTATATTCGATGGAAGAGTATGCGATCTATAAATTCTGCAAAATGGAGAATGTGACATTTTCAAGAGCAATCCTGAATCCTGTAAGCAACCATCGATGGTCTGATCGTGATCGTGAGTGTATTTTTTTTTATACCATTGATGAGTTCCCAGTGATGATGAACATTGGTAGGGAGCTCTCAATGGTTAGTGCCAGCTGCAGGCTCCATCTGTGGAGGCATAGAACTAAATCATTGATGCCTTAACCACTGATGGTTGGTTTTATACGATACTTAAAAACCATCAACCAACAATGGCAGAGCCGCCGATGGTAATCCTTAATAAAGATTAAGAGCAGGAATCAGAGCCACACACCATGCCGATGTTCACGTAGTTGAGCGATTTTCTTTTCCACGGGGCGTATTTGAAAATTCCTAAATTACTGTGGCGCATATGTTACTCAGAGTGTACTCACAAAGGCACTTTTGCAATCAATATGCACAGTATCAACAGTGATGGGTGGTTAGTGGGAGGTGGATTATTGCAAACACTGAGATAGTCTGTCTTATGGGCGTGTTATGGCAGTGTCACAGACATGTCAGTGAAAGTGGCTGCATATACAGATGCTCAACCTCTCACATAGGAGGCAATACATGGATGGAGAACTTGCACCTGCCATAGTACTTATGCAAGTTTCGATCAGTAGCAGATCTTGCCACGGGCAAGCAGGACTTTTGCCTGGGGCGCCGCCTTCCGGAGGGCGCCGCACCATGGCAAGATCCGCTGCTGCTGTGGTGCCCCCCGCTGCCGCTGCCCACTGTGAAGGGAAACTAGACGCTACGCGTCTAGTTTCCCTTCGTGGGCTGCCCGCTGTGAAGGGACCCTAGACGCTACGCGTCTAATTTCCCTTCCTGGAGAGGACCTTCACTGTAATGATGTGTGGTGCGCGTTGACGTCATCGCGCACTGCACAGCAAAGGTCCTCTTCACGAAGGGAACTAGACGCTTAGCGTCTAGTTTACCTTCGTGGAGAGGACCTTTGCTGTGCGGTGCGCGATGACGTCATCGCGCACCGCACATCCTACAACAGTACAGGGGGCGTAACTGACCACGCCCCCTGTATGAAGCCACGGCCCCTAATGCCGCCCGGGGCGCCAGAAGCCCCGGAACCGGCCCTGGTTTCGATGGTGGGACTGATGCTATGTCTAACGTTACTTCAGTTCCTACTGACGCCAACATTGGCCATTTCAGTCCTTGCACAATTGTATGCACGGATGTACACAAGGGAAGGGCTTTGTAGCAGCATTTGCTTATAGTCGCAGATGTGTGACCACCAATAGATGCAGCCACCTCTGAATCAGCCCTTAAGACTCCAAGTAGCAATGAATAGCGCACTCAGGAAAACTGGCTAAATAGAGCCCTTCCATTGATTTCATGTCTGGACCAATCAGTACAGTTGTTACTACTCTTAGCAACCCCTGGTCAAATCAGTACAGCTCTTGCTCAGGCCAAAGCAAAGTCCTCCAAAAACTACTTGCATGTCACAGGACTCCCTGTAGTGTATATGGAGGTGCATTTAAACAATATCGTTTAGTATTGTGGGAGAATGGGGAGAAATATCAGAAATGTTTGTTTTGGATATATGACATTACTTTTTTCTTATGTGATAGCTTAAACAACCTATGCTCCTTAAGCTGTTGTTGAACTACAACTCCATCTATTATCTGCCAGAGTTCATAATTCAACAGTAACTGGACAAACACTGTGCTTTGATTAATGGCACAATTGGTCTATCTATCATATATGTATGTATGTATGTATGTATGTATGTATGTATATTTGTTTAGAACCATAGTGAAATCAAAATATTATATACCATATTATTTCTGATTTTTCTGTATTTATTTATTTTGAATTTAGATGCAATTAGTGGCCCCAGCGGGCGATCATCCGAAGAACCAGGAACCCTAATTAAAACAAAATCATTTGTGAATAGGCAATTATTCTTAAAACGTAAGTTTTGTTGCTACAGTATATATGTATATGTAACCTAATGGTTTCACAGTTACAGCAGTCTACCCGGGGGCAGTTTAACAGAGGCGGGGACCCGCGTGCAGCCTCTGTCGTGGGCCCCCTCCTCTCCGGGAGCCAAGTAGACTCTGGCATAATGCATGCGCAGGTCTCTGGGATCATGGCGCCCGCTCCTTGTTCCAAGGGACATCTCCAGTGCGCATGCGCGACTCACTCAGAAATGGCCATGGCGGCCATTTTATGAGTGATTTATGCCCACACTCATGGTAAGTATAATATATGGGTGCAGTGTGTGCGGTGTCGGTCCCCCTGGACATACCACACATACTGCACCCATTATAGAAATGCCTGAGTCTACCATACTCTTCAAGCATATTGATTTCCTTGCAAATGTTATATACAAGCAGCATTTAGACACTAGAGGTCAGCATTGGTCAGCAAATGTTTTTTTACTAAAGATTCCTAAATAAGAATTTGTTGCTAAACAAGAAAAACATATTTTAGTTTTAGTGCAGATACTAGAGCCATTCAGTAGCTAATGGGTCTTTAAAGAAAATAAGGGTTTTTTTTGGTTCACATTGCACCTACTTTCAGCGTGTCAAGTATGTTGTGTGAATGCAGCTCTGCAGTTATTCATGCATATGATCAGATACTGCGGGGTTTATTTACTAAGCAAGCAGACGCTTAAACACGCCATAAGCAAATTGCAGATTAATTAGTAAACAAACCCCTGTGAATCCACTGTTCTGAAAATAAGGGGGGTTGTGCAGTTTTCCATTCATAATTATTAAAAATACATTTATTTATGTATTAATCTTTATTTATTTATGTAGTGCCAGCATAACCAACGGCACTTTACAATTGGGAACACACACAGTAGTAAAACAAGACTGAGCATTAACATAAGTTCAATGCAAACGGAAAATGTTTCTGGAAAAAAAAGTTGCATTTTGCTACCTAACCTGAGGTGGCCACAGATGCAAACTGCGACCAACTCTGTATAGGTAATGAATGTGACTCCCACCCCATGCATGTAACAGAAGCGTATGCGCCAGGAATATGACAGGGGGTGTGGCTTCACTGTACTTTGGCTCACGCACTAAAAAAAAAGCACATTGCGGACGTAAAACCGCACTACTGGTTTTTACGTTCAAGCAGGGCATCGAGAGCCGGGTTGGGCCCAGGTACTTTTCAAGGGGCGTGGTCTAATCACAGGAGGTGTGGTCATGTACTTTTAGAAAAAAATACTGACAAAAACTGTATTTTAAGCACCTCCATGGCCACACTGCAGCCCAGTACACAGCAGAGTGTGCTGGGCTGAGGAGAAGAGCTGCAGCTGCTGCCAGGTAAGGGGGAGTGGGCCTGGGCTCCTACTGGACCCTCACTGGGCCCCTCCATCAGACCTGGTACCAGGTAATTTGTACCCTCACCCCCCCTCTCTCGGCACCACTGGGTCCAAGTATAAATAAGGTCCAGAGAGAGAATTACATCTAAACCCAGAAAAAGAACTGTGGTGTTGTGCAACAGTCTGTGCATATAAAATAAGACCATATTTGTCCCTAGGCAAGACATTTTTTTTGCTTCCTAAAGAACTGGTCATGCCAAAATACCTACAGTATACATCATGCCACTTTATTTGCAGTACTTACACATGTCCAACAATAATTTTCCTTTTTCTGTACAGTGTTCAACATTATTAAGGCTATATACATTTAATCATCTAGACCACTAGCATTGAGCACACTCATGCCCCCACATAGAACAGAGTCCCAGGCTGTGCTCTTCCAACCCATATATTCAATGTCACATACAGATATAATAAGGAGTAGCCAAACCTCAAGGTCCAATGCAACCTCCAGTTTGGTGCTACATGCTTCCGTAGAGCTTTGTCCAGGGTCTTATAACCACATTTTACTCTTTGCTACTTAAAGATGACCAACCTGATAATTAACTGCACAAGTGTCGTTTGGGTGCAGACATTGGGGACACGCTTGAACCAGAAATCTAACCTCAAATCAGGGAAGAGGTAGCGAAGAGCTTGATATTCATTATTATTATTATTATTATTACATTTTATTTATAGGGCACTACAAGTGTTTCGCAGCGCCGTACAAAGGACAGTACAGGGAGACAAAACTTAGCATTACAGTAAATAAATAACAAAAATAGAGTACAGGTAACAAAGAGCACCACAATTCTCAAAACATAATACAGCTAAGATGTAAGTAGCGAGGGAGTAATCATCGTACTACTTGGGGATGGTGGCCATAGATAGAGAAGAGACTTTACCAGCAGGAGAAAAAGCGGGTAAAGATGGTCGCTGAGTAGGAGAGAGCTGCGAGTGAAATGTGTCGAGAAGAGGCCTTTGACAACAAGAGGAAAGAAGGCCCTGCTCTGAAGAGCTAACAATCTATATTCATCTATATTATAAGCTCTTGTTTCAGGGGTGTCTTGACTGGCACCAGTTACTTGCCATTTACCCTTCTTCCCCTGACCTTTGCTGGCAGAATTGTGGCTCGCAAGGCACTCTGTCCCACATCTGGTCGAGTTAGCGTTGCCACCTGTACAGTTTACAGCAGGGTTGTTTTTGGTGGGGCTACCCACTGTGGTGCTGACACCCGCAACTGCCGCCTGGCTGCTTTACTGGTACCACTTGCGCCGCAAGTCTTTCTGTGACTACCTGACAAAGAACCTGTCCAGGGGAAGGAGAGGTCTGTGGACATTGGCTGGCATGCTGTATGGTAAGTGGATTTTACAGCGACTGTAACGTAAAGGACCCCCGCATCTGCTGGAATCTGCCTCCCTTCCCTGCCTCTCACACTCTCTACCTTCTGCCTTGCTGCATGTTGCCTGGACAGTCTCCTCAGTGTCATAGTAGGTTTGGAGACACCTTATGCTATAGTTACTTCCACACTGCCAAAGCAATCTCCCTTCAACTGGCAAGCATGTGGAAATCTAACTGTCTTCAGTGCTGATTTCTGTAATACCCTTTGTGAAAGTTGCTGCTTTGTGATTTTGTACTGAAGTTGGCTGATAAATCACAGCCATTATTCTGTCTTTGTGTTTGACCTCCCTCTAGTGGGTAGGAGGGATTGGCCAGCCCTGGTATTTTTTAAAGGTGGCAACCCAAGGTGGAGATGTCCAAAGATGCAATTGTTCTGTTGTTATGTTCTGGACTTAAAGGTTAATTCAGAGTTAATCGCAGCAGCAGATTTGGGTGGGTTATATTCAGGGCCGGTTCCGGGGCTTCTGGCGACCCGGGCGGCATTAGGGTGCGTGGCTTCATACAGGGGGCGTGGTCAGTTACGCCCCCTGTACTGTTGTAGGATGTGTGGTGCGCGATGACGTCATCGCGCACCGCACAGCAAAGGTCCTCTCCATGAAGGTAAACTAGACGCGAAGCATCTAGTTCCCTTCGTGGAGAGGACCTTTGCTGTGCGGTGCGCAATGACGTCAACGCGCACCGCACATCATTACAGTGAAGGTCCTCTCCAGGAAGGGAAATTAGACGCGTAGCGTCTAGTTTCCCTTCACAGCGGGCAGCCCACGAAGGGAAACTAGACGCGTAGCCTCTAGTTTCCCTTCACAAAGGACAGTGGGCCACGGCAGCGGGGGGCACCACAGCAGCAGCGGATCTTGCCATGGTGCGGCGCCCCGGGGAAAAGTCCTGCTTGCCCGTGGCAAGATCCGCTACTGGTTATATTGTTTCTGTGCAGGGTAAATACTGGCTGCTTTATTTTTACACTGCAATTTAGATTTCAGTTTGAACACACCCCACCCAAATCTAACTCTCTCTGTACATGTTATATCTGCCCCCCTGCAGTGCACATGGTTTTGCCCAACTGCTAACAAATTTGCTGCTGCAATCAACTCTGAATTAGGCCCTAAATACTTGCTGTTACGTAAGTCTTCTTTCCCACCAATCTCTCCCATGTTTTGCTGTCATATCCACTTTCCCCAAATATACTCAGAAACTCATAATCACTGCATCTGTATGTTTCATTGCCCTTAACAGGAAGCTAGCAGACCTACCCTCAATTTCCACTTTACTAAAATCTGGCAAATTTCTTTGTGCGGGATGTATTAAAATACATCGCCGCCCCTCGCAGCAATGCTGGGGGTGGAGGAGTTTCGGTTCTGGGACCATGGGCTGCCTGCACACAAGTATGCCGGGGGGTCGGCACGCGGGGCAGCGGAGGCAGGATGTGGTAAGAATCCCATAGGCTTCTATAGGGTTTCGCCATAAAAAGATGGCGATACCCTCTGCATCGTTAAGCAGGTGGTAAAACCCCCGAAAACTCGGGTTCTAATGCATTTTTTCTTTAGCAAATTCAACCCTACATGTGAACATATCATTTACATCTTCCATGACCGTTCAACTCAGTTTGCTCATACTTGGCTTTTTAATTCAGCAGCCCTACTGGTAGCTAATGTATCCAGACCTTTCCTGCTTTGTTTATTGTGCAGTTGTAAATCCTTTATCTCCTCTTCCCTTTCCTGCTCCTACCCTGTACTAACAGTCCCAATTGTCCTCCCTATCCTTCTTAGGCTAAGCCTTTCTCCTTTCTGTCCAGTCAACAGTGAATATCAATTTTGGCAGTTTTCACTCTTCTTGTTATTTACGTGGTTTTATGTTATATGTTTGTCACATTCCGGGGCTCATTGCCCCGATATTTACCCCAGAGCTATCCCTCCCTTTTTGCACTGGAGCCCACTGGTTCCTGCTGCCACCTCCAGTATGCTGTGCCAGCAGTCTCCTTCAGTGAATTTCCACCGACAGCAGTGCATGGGTGCATTTTGTAAATGATTGCATGTACGCCAGTAGGAATGTACTTTGCACTCAGCTACCCTGGCAGCCAATCAAGGATCAGAAGACCCTATTTAAACACTTCCTTAACAACTGCCCAGTTGCCAGTACAATGTCTATTCTACAGACGCCCTCCTGGTCCAACAGAATCCTGTATATACAAGTGCGGTGTCTCTGCTAAGCATTACCAGTTCCAGCCAGGTTACCTGATACGCTGTACAAGTCCCAGCCCAGTTCCTGCTATGCATTACCAGATCCAGTCCGGTTACCTTATTAACCTTACCTGCCCAGTTACCTGTTACTTATTTTACCAGTTCATGCCAGTGTACCAGTTACATTTATCTTCGGATCCACCTGTTCCCACTTTTCGGTTATCATTTGGACTATATCCGTTTATTCAGTCCTAATACTAGTTCCTAAAAGTTCCCCCTCACATGCACACCATGCATTTAGTTATGTGCAGCGACACATGCGGGGGGGAGGGGGGGGGAGGGTTTGTGAGTACCCAGAAACCCCTCTGATGGATCCGTTTTTTTACACGGAAACTTCTTTACTTAGTGAATTGGAGCTACCGTGCATGCGCAGCAGCTCCTCAGGAAGCTCTGATTGTCGCACAGATCTCTCTGGGTACCGCATGCAGGAAGGTGGCCTGTGCATGTCTATTTGAAGCAGATCCTCCCATGCACTTGCGGAGCATCCAGTCTTCTCCTCACTCTCATTCAGCAGGTTCGGGTAGTGCTGATGGTGAGTCACACTGTCATTGATGTTGGATAGTGTCTGTGTGTGTGTGGGGGAGACAGTGTGCAGTCCGTGTGTGTGGAGCAGAGGTGGATTTAGACCTCACGGGGCCCTAAGCAAGATACCGATTTAGGGCCCCCCTTCCTCAAACAATAAATAGAACTATATTTTAATTCCTTATTAATGCCTTTTACCTTATTTATTATTCCTCCTTATATTCTATTACAAAATATTACTTCCCCCTTCACTGATTGCACCATGTCCCCTCACCTACAGTATAACTTCTATTATTACAACACTCAGTTACTGCCTTTTAGATCTGTGCTCCCCTCACTGAATGTAGCAGGTCCCCATACCCCATTATTACACCTGGTTGCGAGCAGGGTTGAACTCGGGTTCTACCCGGCTCACTGTGCAGTGTGAACGGGAGCTGGGTCGATGCGACCCGTTTCCCGTTCACTGTGTGTGTACAGGCGGCGTTTGGAGATCATGTGATCTCCAAGCACCGCTCCTGCCACGTCACCATTGTGGTCAACAACCCGGCAATATGCCGGGTTGCAGACAGCGGCAACAGGGCGCACACTGGGAGTTCCCGTGTCAGGCTCCCGTGTGCCACCCACTCATGCGGTCTGAAAGGGGTATAAATAAGAAGTAGAATCTGATTGGTTGCTATGGGCAACATCCCATCTTACATAGAACTCCCATCTTAGTAAATTTACCCCACTGACTGCATTGTATATGAGTGATCAAGGCTTACAACACTGCAGGCATGGAGACACAGGCATGTGCTGGAGCCGGCATCCAACAGCTGTCTAATCACTGATAGCTGAATACCATTGACCACCAGCATTGTAACCACTCGGATCCATCTCTGGCACCAATTGGACTAATTGCTTCTTGTGGAACTCTACTAAAGGTACCTTTTTTGGGGCCCGGATCGCTCCACTGTTGTCATCTGGATCTCCGCTTGCAACTGAGATACCCTAGGGACTGAATGTAAAAGATCGGGTAATACCTATAAACAACAAACTAATTGCTATACTGAGGATTGAGGAATGAGTCCTAGCCAGAAGTTGTGAACCATTTACAAATGAGTGAGAAAAAAGTGGTAATTGTACCTGATTTTTTTAACTTTTAAATTTAATTCTGGTAGAGAGACGTTACACCTTTCTCTCTTTTAATGAATGTAATCAGTTTTTTTTTTATATGAAAAATTATTTTATATAAACGTTCCATTGTCTCTTATTGGATTTACAGCCGGTGCCAGTATATTTCTATATAACCCTGTCTAATCACTGCATACCTCCCAACATGACCCTCTCCAGGAGGGACACAATGCTCTGCTTCTGGACTTTTCTCTTAATTTATGATTGCCGGCACCTGTGTTGAACAGGTTCATGGATAAGAAAGGTGTTTCACCACAGGTGATGGCAATCATACATTAAGAGGGAAGTGCAGGAGCAGAACATTCTGTCCCTCCTGGAGAGGGTCATGTTGGGAGGTATGTCACTGACTGCCTGCTGGGAGTGTTCAGCCAGCTCAGTGCTCCGAAATTTTTGACGGCTGTCGTGTTCTTCCGGAAATGCCCTCCATACAGCCTGTTTGGCGGGCCCCCTGAGACCCACAGAGCCCTAAGCAGCCGCCTTGGTTGCCTTGTGGTAAATCCTCCTCTGGTGTGGAGGGGGGAGCCGAGATGGTCTTCAGTGTGTGTGATGTGTTGGGGGAAGGGGGGGTTGGGGTGCGGGGGCAGTCTGCAATACAAGTGAATGTGTGTGTTTGGGCGGATGAAGGAGGGAGGTCTGAGTGTCTGTATGTATGTGTGTGTGTGGGGGCGATCTGTAGTCCGATGTATGTTTCATATATATGTAAATATATATACTGTATAATATATCCTGATGAGGTTAACTGGTAAAGCCTCGAAGTGTCGATTTAAACTGCTGTCATGTGTCTGTGTTTGGAAATCCCGTGAGCCGCCTGTATGACTGATATGTGGATCCTGCTGAGGAGACCTAGGAGAGGCACCGGGCAAAGTACACTTTTTAAAATTGGATGTGCCGCTCATATATTGGCTATATACTGTATAATATGTATGTATGTGCATATATATATATACATATACATACATATACATAAAGTGTATGAGTATATGCAGAAAGCCCCCATCCCCCATTACGAATCCTGTGTTTGCACCTGATGTGAGAGTGAAATGGTGGGCCTGGGGAGTATGATGAAGAGTCATAAAAAAAAGTATGATGGCCCAACAGCAAAATCAGAGTCAGATAATAATAATAATCCTTCACTTATAACTAATATATATCCTTATGTGGAGAACCATCATGAAGAACAGCAATGGGGAAGTGTGTATGGGGTGTCTTTTAGTCCACTTTAAGGTGGGAGCGGTTTTAAAACAACCAGAATAGGGCCCATGGACATCTCCTCCCAGGTTCTGGGGCTTTGCATCACCCACTCTGAATGCTGAATTATTTTCATTATTATTATTAGATTTTATTTATAAGCTGTGACAACAACATTGCAGAGTAACAGAGCAAAAGTACAATACACAGCAGCTATCTATAGTGTAAGTACATAGAATAAGTACATACTGGGTAGGAGAAATCATAAATGAAAACTATATACATACTGAATATGAGGGCAGTTAATGACATTGGGGTCTATTCATGAAGCAGTAAAAAGAGTGGAGAAGTGAGCCAGTGGAGAAGTTGCAGATGGAAACCAATCAGCTGCTCCGTACAATTGTATATTATACAAATTATAAATGTTACTTCAATGCTGATTGGTTGCCATGGGCAACTTCTCCACTGGCTCACTTCTCCATGCTTTTCACTGCGTCATGAATAGACCCCTTTATTAGAAGTAATTATACAATAAATAGGATTTTAATACCTACCGGTAAATCCTTTTCTCTTAGTCCGTAGAGGATGCTGGGGTCACATCAAGAACCATGGGGTATAGACGGGATCCACAGGAGACATGGGCACTTTAAGACTTTCAAAGGGGTGTGAACTGGCTCCTCCCTCTATGCCCCTCCTCCAGACTGCAGTTATAGGAACTGTGCCCAGGGAGACGGACATTTCGAGGAAAAGGATTTATTGTTAAACTAAGGTGAGATACATACCAGCTCACACCTCAAGCACGCCATACAACATGGTATTTAACACAACGCAAGTCAACGGCATGAACATTATCAGCAACAGGCTGACTATAAACGTAACACAACATGTGTGTAACCACAACTAATAACTACAGATACAGTACGCACTGGGACGGGCGCCCAGCATCCTCTACGGCAGGGGCGGGGAACCTCCGGCCTGCGGGCCGTATACGGCCCGCGAAGCCGTTTGGTCCGGCCCACCAGCTTGTGTCAGTGAGACACGCTGCCGCTCAGTCCGGCGGCAGCGTGTCTCAGCTGTCAGAACAGGGAGACGGAGGAGAGCGCGGCTGTCGAGTGGGAGCGGCGGCGTGTAGTACTTCAAACCAGCCGCCGGTCCGTGAGCCAATCAGAGCTCGCGGACCGGCAGCCAATCAGGAGCCGCGGCTGCCGGTCCGCGAGCTCTCATTGGCTCTCGAACCGGCGGCTGATTTGAAGTACTACACGCCGCCGCTTTCACCCGACAGCCACTGAGCCGCGCTCTCCTCTGTCCACGGTAAGCAGCACGGAGGGGAGGGGGGAGGGCATTTGTATACCTGGCACTGTGGGGGAATCTGTATACCTGTTACTGTGGGGGCATTTGTATACCTGGCACTGTGGGGGAATCTGTATACCTGGCACTGTGGGAGGCATTTGTATACCTGGCACTGTGGGGGAATCTGTATACCTGTCACTGTGGGGGCATTTGTATACCTGGCACTGTGGGGGAATCTGTATACCTGGCACTGTGGGGGAATCTGTATACCTGGCACTGTGGGGGCATCTGTATACCTGGCACTGTGGGGGAATCTGTATACCTGGCACTGTGGGGGAATCTGTATACCTGGCACTGTGGGGACATTTGTATACCTGGCACTGTGGGGGAATCTGTATACCATGGCACTGTGGGGGCATCTGTATACCTGGCACTGTGGGGGCATTTGTATACCTGGCACTGTGGGGGAATCTATTCTGTATACCTGGCACTGTGGGGACATCTGTATACCTGGCACTGTGGGGACATCTGTATACCTGGCACTGTGGGGGGCATTTGTATACCTGGCACTGTGGGGGGCATTTGTATACCTGGCACTGTGGGGGGCATTTGTATACCTGGCACTGTGGGGGCATTTGTATACCTGGCACTGTGGGGGCAATTGTGGATCTGGCACCGCACTATTGGGGGCATATGTGTATCACGTCCCATTTTAACTGGCCACACCCATTTTTAGGGGCAGACCTACTGGGGGGCAGGGTAATTTTTTAAGTTGAAATTTTTTGTATGGCCCCCGAAGGATTTTATAAATATCCAAATGGCCCTCGGTAGAAAAAAGGTTCCCCACCCCTGCTCTACGGACTAAGGGGGTCATTCCGAGTTGTTCGCTCGTTGACGATTTTCACAACGGAGCGATTAAGGCAAAAATGCACATGCGCATGGAACGCAGCGCGCATGCGCTAAGTATTTTAGCACAAAACTTAGTAGATTTACTCAGGTCCAAACGAAGAATTTTCATCGTTGAAGTGATCGGAGTGTGATTGACAGGAAGTGGGAGTTTCTGGGCGGAAACTGACCGTTTTCTTGGAGTGTGCGGAAAAACGCAGGCGTGCCAGGATAAAACGCGGGAGTGTCTGGAGAAACGGGGGAGTGGCTGGCCGAACGCAGGGCGTGTTTGTGACGTCAAACCAGGAACAAAATGGGCTGAGCTGATCGCAGTGTATGAGTAAGTCTCGAGCTACTCAGAAACTGCTAAGAATTTTCTATTCGCAATTCTGCTAATCTTTCGTTCGCAATTCTGCTAAGCTAAGATACACTCCCAGAGGCCGGCGGCCTAGCGTGTGCAATGCTGCTAAAATCTGCTAGCGAGCGAACAACTCGGAATGAGGGCCTGAGAGAAAAGGATTTACCGGTAGGTATTAAAATCCTATTTTCTCATACGTCCTAGAGGATGCTGGGGTCACATCAAGAACCATGGGGTTATACCAAAGCTCTAGAATGGGCGGGAGAGTGCGGATCACCCTGCAGCACCGATTGACCAAACATGAGGTCCTCACTAGCCAGGGTATCAAACTTGTAGAACTTACCAAAGGTGTTTGAACCTGACCAAGTAGCCGCTCGGCAAAATTGTAATGCCGAGAACCCCCGGGCAGCCGCCCAGGACGAGCCCACCTTTCTGGTAGAATGGGCCTTCACCGATTTCGGTAACGGCAATCCAGCCGTAGAATGAGCCTGCTGAATTGTATGACAGATCCAGCGCGCAATAGTCTGCTTGGAAGCAGGAGCCCCAATTTTATTGTGAGCATACAGGACAAACAGAGCCTCTGTTTTCCTAAACTGAGCCGTTCTGGCGACATAAATTTTCAAAGCTCTTACTACATCGAGAAACTTCGATTCCAGCAAGGCGTCAGTAGCCACTGGCACCACAATAGGTTGGTTCAAGTGGAACGACGAAACCACTTTTGGCAGAAACTGCTGACGAGTCCTCAACTCTGCTCTATCTTCATGGAAGATCAAATAAGGGCTCTTGTGAGACAAAGCCGCCAATTCAGACACCCGCCTTGCGGATGCCAAGGCCAACAGCATGACCACTTTCCAAGTAAGGAATTTCAACTCTACCTTCTGTAAAGGTTCAAACCAATGAGATTGAAGGAATTGCAACACTACGTTAAGATCCCATGGTGCCACAGGGGGCACAAAGGGAGGATGGATGTGCAACATGCCTTTCACTAAGGTCTGAACTTCTGGAAGGGAGGCCAATTGTTTTGGGGGGGACGATAAAGCTGAAATTTGAACTTTAATTGAGCCCAACTTTAGGCCTGCATCCACGCCGGCTTGTAGAAAATGGAGAAAATGTCCTAACTGAAATTCTTCCGTAGGAGCCTTCTTGGATCCACACCAAGACACGTATTTTCTCCAAATACGGTGGTAATGTGTAGACGTTACTCCTTTCCTGGTCTGAATAAGAGTGGGGATGACTTCCTTGGGAATACCCTTTCGGGCTAGGATCCGACGTTCAAACTCCAAGCCGTCAAACGAAGTTGCGGTAAGTCTTGGAACACGCACGGCCCCTGCTGTAACAGATCCTCCCTCAGAGGAAGAGGCCAGGGATCTCCTATGAGTAATTCCTGCAGATCTGGATACCAAGCCCTTCTTGACCAGTCTGAAACAATGAGGATCGCTTGAACCTTTGTTCTTCTTATGATCTTTATCACTTTTGTAATGAGTGGAAGCGGAGGAAACACGTACACTGACTGAAACACCCACGGTGTCACCAGAGCGTCCACTGCTATTGCTTGAGGGTCTCTCGACCTGGAACAATATCTCTGAAGTTTCTTGTTGAGGCGAGATGCCATCATGTCTATTTGAGGAATTCCCCAAAGACTTGTCACTTCTGCAAAGACCTCTTGATGAAGACCCCACTCTCCTGGATGGAGATCATGTCTGCTGAGGAAGCCTGCTTCCCAGTTGTCCACTCCTGGAATTAAGATCGCTGACAGAGCGCTTGTATAGCTTTCCGCCCAACGGAGCACCTTTGTGGCGTCTGCCATCGCCGCTCTGCTCTTTGTTCCGCCCTGGCGGTTTATGTACGCTACTGCTGTTATGTTGTCCGACTAAATCAAGACGTGCCGATTGCGAAGAAGATGTTCCGCTTGCAGAAGGCCGTTGTGAATAGCCCTTAACTCCAGAACATTTATTTGTAGACACATCTCCTGGCTTGACCATCTTCCCTGGAAGCTTTCCCCCTGTGGGACTGCTCCCCGGCCTCGGAGACTCGCATCCGTGGTCACTAAGATCCAGTCCTGGATCCCGAACCTGCGTCCCTCTAGGAGGTGAGAGCTGTGCAGCCACCAGAGGAATGAGATTCTGGTCTTGGAAGACAAGGTTATCCTTCGGTGCATGTGCAGATGGGACCCGGACCACTTGTCCAACAGGTCCCACTGAAACACTCTGGCATGGAATCTGCCAAACTGAATGGCCCCGTAGGCTGCCACCATCTTCCCCAGCAACCGAGTGCATTGATGGATCGATACTCTTGTTGGTTTCAGCATTTGTTTGACCAGGTTCTGAATTTCCAGAGCCTTTTCCTCTGGAAGAAAAACTCTCTGTAATTATGTGTCCAGAATCATTCCTAAAAACGACAGCCGTCTCGTCGGAATCAACTGTGATTTTGGCAAGTTAGGAGCCAACCATGTTGCTGCAGAATTGTCATGGAGAGTGTAATATTTTGCATCAATTGGTCCCTGGATCTCGCCTTTATCAGGAGATCGTCCAAGTATGGGATAATCGTGACTCCTTGTTTGCGAAGGAGAACCATCATTTCGGCCATTACTTTGGTGAAAATCCTCGGAGCCATGGACAGACCAAACGGCAACGTCTGAAATTGGTAATGACAATCCCGAACTGCAAAGCTGAGGTAAGCCTGATGTGGGGGATAAATTGGAACGTGCAAGTAGGCATCCTTTATGTCTACCGACACCATAAAATCCCCCTCCTCCAGACTGGAGATCACCGCCCGGAGAGATTCCATCTTGAATTTGAATATTTTAAGGTAGAAATTGAGGGATTTGAGGTTCAGGATTGGTCTGACTGAGCCGTCTGGCTTCGGGACCACGAACAGGCTTGAATAAAAACCTTCTCCCTGTTGTGACAGGGGAACCCTGACAATGACTTGATTGTGACACAATTTTTGTATTGCGGCGCATACCACCTCCCTGTCTGGAAGAGAAGCTGGTATGGCTGATTTGAAAAATCGGTGAGGGGGGGCGTCTTGAAACTCCAGTTTGTACCCTT
The DNA here is from genome assembly GCF_028390025.1 of Pseudophryne corroboree. Lineage (NCBI taxonomy): Eukaryota > Metazoa > Chordata > Amphibia > Anura > Myobatrachidae > Pseudophryne > Pseudophryne corroboree. Next base: position 648,663,450 of record NC_086444.1, on the reverse strand, counting down.
GGGACACTATTTCTAAAACCCATGGGTCCAGGGCCGAACGAGCCCAGAACTGACTGAAGAGCCTGAGACGTGCCTCCACCGGTGCGGACTCCCACAGAGGAGCCCCAGCATCATGTGGTGGACTTGGCAGAAGCCGGGGAGGACTTCTGCTCCTGGGAACCGGCCACGGCCGGTGCTCGTTTACCTTTTCCCTTTCCTCTCGTAGCAAGGAAGGAAGACCCTCGGCCCCTTCTGTATTTATTAGGCCGAAAGGACTGCATCTGATAGTGGTGTCCTTTTTTTTGTGGTGCAGGCACATAAGGTAAAAATGATGACTTACCCGCGGTAGCCGTAGATACCAAATCAGCGAGGCCGTCACCAAACAACACACCACCCTTATACGGTAGAGACTCCATAGCTTTCTTGGAGTCAGCATCAGCATTTCATTGATGAATCCACAATGCTTTCCTAGCTGAGACTGCCATGGCATTGGCCCGTGATCCCAAGAGGCCAATATCTCTTGCAGCTTCCTTTAGGTAGACTGCAGCGTCCCTGATATGACCTAGTGTCAAAAGAATGCTATCCCTATCTAGGGTATCCATTTCAGATGACAAGTTATCTGCCCATTTTTTGATAGCACTACTCACCCACGCAGACGCAATGGCTTGTCTGAGTAGCGTACCTGTGGTGACATAAATGGATTTCAATGTATTTTCCTGCCTACGATCCGCAGGTTCCTTTAGGGCTGCCGTGTCAGGGGACGGAAGAGGTACCTTTTTGGACAGCCGTGACAGAGCTTTGTCCACAATGGGGGGTGACTCCCATTTTTCCCTATCCCCAGAGGGAAACTGATACGCCACTACAATCCTTTTGGGAATCTGAAACTTTTTCTCAGGACTTTCCAAACCTTTTCACAAAGCGTGTTCAGTTCATGAGAGGGAGGAAACGTTACCTCAGGTTTCTTTCCTTTATACATACAGACCCTAGTATCAGGAACAGTAGGGTCCTCCGTGATATGTAATACATCTTTATAGCCACAATCATGTATTGAATGCTCTTTGCCAGTTTTGGATCTAATCTTGCATCACTATAGTCGACACTTGAGTCAGTGTCCATGTCGGTATCCGTGTCTGTCAGCTGGGCAAATGAACGTTTTTGTGACCCCGAGGGGGTCTGGACTTGAAACAACACATCCTCTACGGATTTCTTCCAAGCCTGGTTCTGAGACTCAAATTTATCCAATCTTTTATTTATCAGAGCCACATTTGCATTCAAAGCACTCAAAACATTCACCCTATCAGGTGTCGGCGATGCCGACAGTGTCACTCCCACAGCCATTTGTGTCCCTAACATAGTCTCCTCCTGGGAAGAGCACTCCGCCTCAGACATGCCGACACACGTGCACCCACCACACGCAGATACACTGGGCCTATAGGGGACAGACCCACAGTAAAGCCTGTCAGAGAGACACAGAGGGAGATATTGCCAGCTCACACCCCAGCGCCCAAACCCGGTCTGAACACTACAGAAAATGTCCCAGACCTGCAGCGCTTTTATAAATTACATACAATGCACCAAAATCACTGTGCCCCCCCCCCCCAGTTTTGCACCCTGTTACTTGTACAGCAGTGTGAGGAATGACCAGCGTCTCTGCAGCCTGTGTAGAGAAAATGGCGCTGGGCTGTGTGCTGTGAGGGCTAAGCCCCGCCCCCATAATGGCGCGCTTCAGAACCGCTCTTTTAAAAAATATATATATATACTGGCGGGGGTCCGGACAGTGCCCTGGCACTATGTCCGCTCTTGCCAGTCAGTTATTTTGAGGTTAAAATGCTGCCTAGGGCGCCCCCCCTCCGCGCCCTGCACCCTGTAGTGCCTCTGAGTGTGGGAGCATGGCGCGCAGCGCGGACGCTGTGCGGTACCTCAAAGCCGTCACTGAAGTCTTCTGATCTTCTTCTACTAACCTGACTTCTGGCTCTGAAAGGGAGGTGACGGCAGGCTCTGGGAACGAGCATCTAGGCGTACCTAGCGATCAGACCCTCAGGAGCTAATGGTGTCCTGTAGCCAAAGAAGCAGAGCCTTTAAACTCACAGAAGTAGGTCTGACTTCTCTCCCCTAAGTCCCACGAAGCAGGGAGACTGTTGCCAGCAGTGCTCACTGAAAATAAAAAACCTAACATAGTCTTTTCAGAGAAACTCAGTAGAGCTCCTCAGTGTGCATCCAGTCTGCCTGGGCACAGATTCTAAACTGGAGTCTGGAATAGGGGCATAGAGGGAGGAGCCAGTTCACACCCCTTTGAAAGTCTTAAAGTGCCCATGTCTCCTGTGGATCCCGTGACCCCATGGTTCTTGATGTGACCCCAGCATCCTCTAGGACGTATGAGAAATAGTGTTATGCAACAATGGGGGTAATTCTGAGTTGATCGCAGCAGGAACTTTGTTAGCAGTTGGGCAAAACCATGTGCACTGCAGGGGAGGCAGATATAACATGTGCAGAGAGAGTTAGATTTGGGTGGGTTATTTTGTTTCTGTGCAGGGTAATACTGGCTGCTTTATTTTTACACTGCAATTTAGATTGCAGATTGAACACCCCACACCCAAATCTAACTCTCTCTGCACATGTTATATCTGCCTCCCCTGCAGTGCACATGGGGGGTAATTCCAAGTTGATCGCAGCAGGAAATTTTTTAGCAGTTGGGCAAAACCATGTGCACTGCAGGGGGGCCGATATAACATGTGCAGAGAGAGATATATTTGGGTGTGGTGTGTTCAATCTGCAATCTAAATTGCAGTGTAAAAATAAAGCAGCCAGTATTTACCCTGCACAGAAACAAAATAACCCACCCAAATCTAACTCTCTCTGCAAATGTGCAAATGTTATATCTGCCCCCCCCCCCCTGCAGTGCACATGGTTTTGCCCAACTGCTAAAAAAATATCCTGCTGCGATCAACTTGGAATTACCTCCATGGTTTTGCCCAACTGCTAACAAAATTCCTGCTGTGATCAACTCAGAATTACCCCCAATGGATAGAATTACCAATAGACGTTTAAGGAGGGTTGGATTGAGAAAGTAGTAGCATGCAGTGGGTGCACACTTGTACAGTATTTGAAAGTGGGCCAAAGTCCAGTCCACATCCATTTCAAAATCCAGGGAAAACGCTTCATGCTTGAAATGATAGCACCCTGGTGAACAGTGCTGCTAATTCAGCAATCAGTCAGTGTTCTACATAGGCAGCACACCACATGGCTGCACCTGAGAAGCAGAACGACGATGATGCCTGGCTGCTCTGATTGTGGCTTAAGTGGCCTGGCAGGATCATCTGCCTGCCCCTTGGCTGCAAGGCACATCTATTTAGTATGCTACTAGGGGCCGTCTGGGTTTCTGTATCTGCCAGGAGGTGGCCCGTCTAACCCTGCTCAATTTCTTGCACCTTGATATCTAGGCACTGCTCACATTAAGGGAGGGCCTTCATTATTAAAGTAGATATAAAGAAAATAAATATATTAGTATCTTCCAGGTCCTGGTGGGCTGCCAAAGTGTCTAGTATGTGCTAAGGCCCAATACATATGTAAAATAAAGTAAGAGGCAATAGCTATACATACAGGGTTAAGGGCAGATGTAACAAGCCTTGGAAAGAGAAAAAGTGGAGAAGTTGCCCAAAGCAACCGATCACCTTCTGAATTTCAAAAACTGTGCTAGATAAATGACAATTAGGAGTTGTTTGGTTGCTTTGGGCAACTTCTCCACTTTCCGCTCCCGGTCAGTGTTAGACACAGTTACCGCAACGGCATCACTGTCTGAGCTGCTTGGTAAAAACAAACAAACATCGCTTGGCAGCCAGGGGGGGTCTAGGCACTCGGAACCCCCCCCCCCCCTTCCTCCCCCTGCATGCGGTTATGGCCGGAATGTGGCTCTCCCCATGCTGGAAATGGGTACCTGTTCAGACGACCTGGGTAACCTGTTTACACTGCAGCTCACCCAGTACCTTCCCGTGTAAAACCCTGCTAGGTACATGGGCAGGATTCCCAAGTGACTGGACGAACCCTGGTGGAGCCGTTTCCACTGGCAAATATCCCAGGTTCACATGCAATAACCTGGGATTTTCATGTCAGTGGAAAAGGGGTATGACAGTCCAGATTTCAGTGGATTCAGTATGATATACTGGCAGCCGCCAGTATGCCGGCAGCGGGGTGAGCGCTAGTAAGGCCTTTGCAGGCTTGCCACAGATTATTCTCCACCCGCTGAGGGAGAATAGCCTGTGTTGCCGTTATTCTGGCATGTCACCGTTTGTCGAGATTCCGGCATCTGTATTGTGATCGCCGGGATCCCAACTGGCGGTATGCTAACCGCTTCCCGTTTCAGTGATATCCATGCTTGAGCACGCATTGTTAGATCAAAATAACTGAGGTACGGATTAAGTCACCTGTGCTCATGTATAGCTATCCTTAAAACCTGGATTCTTAGAGGTGATTCAATTGTTTCCCCTGCTGCAACCACTAGGGGAGCGCTCAACTGAGCAATTTAGAGGTTACTTCATTTAGACGCCCGTTAGCCACAGGGGTGAGAAGAAATGTGCCCTAAGTCGGCACTTGGGTGTCTAAATGGGAGCTTGGACACCCAAAAACAATTAAATATTGACTGTTGTTTGGGCTTCTAAATATTACATTTAGACTGGAAAAATAGATGGGCAAAAACAATTGAATTGATCCCTTAGTGTGCCTTAAGGACTGTGGTTGGGAACCTCTGCTCTAGGGGGTATATTTAGGCTTGTTTAGCATTGATTCCTATTGCTGTTTTAAATCAAAGCTGCCAATTAAATACAGGTTGAGTATCCCTTATCCAAAATGCTTGGGACCAGAGGTATTTTGGATATCGGATTTTTCCGTATTTTGGAATAATTAGATAACATAATGAGCTATCATGGTGATGGGACCTAAATCTAAGCACAGAATGCATTTATGTTACATATACACCTTATACAAACAGCCTAAAGGTAATTTTAGCCAACGTTTTTTATAACTTTGCGCATTAAACAAAGTGTGTCTACATTCACACAATTAATTTATGTTTCATATACACCTTATATACACAGCCTGAAGGTAATTTAATACAATAATAAGAATTTACTTACCGATAATTCTATTTCTCGGAGTCCGTAGTGGATGCTGGGGTTCCTGAAAGGACCATGGGGAATAGCGGCTCCGCAGGAGACAGGGCAGAAAAAGTAAAGCTTTATGATCAGGTGTGTACTGGCTCCTCCCCCTATGACCCTCCTCCAAGCCTCAGTTAGGATACTGTGCCCGGACGAGCGTACACAATAAGGAAGGATTTATGAATCCCGGGTAAGACTCATACCAGCCACACCAATCACACCTGTGATCTAAACCCAGTTAACAGTATGATAACAGAGGAGCCTCTGAAAGATGGCTCCCTACAACAATAACCCGATTTAGGTAACAATAACTATGTACAATTATTGCAGATAATCCGCACTTGGGATGGGCGCCCAGCATCCACTACGGACTCCGAGAAATAGAATTATCGGTAAGTAAATTCTTATTTTCTCTATCGTCCTAGTGGATGCTGGGGTTCCTGAAAGGACCATGGGGATTATACCAAAGCTCCCAAACGGGCGGGAGAGTGCGGATGACTCTGCAGCACCGAATGAGAGAACTCCAGGTCCTCCTTAGCCAGGGTATCAAATTTGTAGAATTTTACAAACGTGTTCTCCCCCGACCACGTAGCCGCTCGGCAGAGTTGTAATGCCGAGACCCCTCGGGCAGCCGCCCAAGAAGAACCCACCTTCCTTGTGGAGTGGGCATTTACCGATTTTGGCTGTGGCAGGCCTGCCACAGAATGTGCAAGCTGAATCGTACTACAAATCCAGCGCGCAATAGTCTGCTTAGACGCAGGAGCGCCCAACTTGTTGGGAGCATATAGTATAAACAGTGAGTCAGATTTCCTGACTCCAGCTGTCCTTGAAATGTATATTTTTAAAGCTCTGACAACGTCCAACAACTTGGAGTCCTCCAAGTCGCTTGTAGCCGCAGGCACTACAATAGGCTGGTTCAGATGAAATGCTGACACCACCTTAGGGAGAAAATGCGGACGAGTCCGCAGTTCTGCCCTGTCCGAATGGAAAATCAGATATGGGCTTTTGTAAGATAAAGCTGCCAGTTCTGACACTCTCCTGGCCGAAGCCAGGGCTAGTAGCATGGTCACTTTCCATGTGAGATATTTCAAATCCACATTTTTTAGTGGTTCAAACCAATGAGATTTGAGAAAGTCCAAAACAACATTGAGATCCCACGGTGCCACTGGAGGCACCACAGGGGGCTGTATATGCAGTACTCCCTTAACAAAGGTCTGGACTTCAGGAACTGAAGCCAATTCTTTCTGGAAGAAAATCGACAGGGCCGAAATTTGAACCTTAATAGATCCCAATTTGAGACCCATAGACAATCCTGATTGCAGGAAATGTAGGAATCGACCCAGTTGAAATTCCTCCGTCGGAGCACTCCGATCCTCGCACCACGCAACATATTTTCGCCAAATGCGGTGATAATGTTGCGCGGTTACTTCCTTCCTTGCTTTAATCAAGGTAGGAATGACTTCTTCCGGAATGCCTTTTCCCTTTAGGATCCGGCGTTCAACCGCCATGCCGTCAAACGCAGCCGCGGTAAGTCTTGAAACAGACAGGGACCCTGCTGAAGCAGGTCCCTTCTCAGAGGTAGAGGCCACGGATCCTCCGTGATCATCTCTTGAAGTTCCGGGTACCAAGTCCTTCTTGGCCAATCCGGAGCCACTAGTATCGTTCTTACGCCTCTTTGCCGTATAATTCTCAATACTTTTGGTATGAGAGGCAGAGGAGGAAACACATACACCGACTGGTACACCCAAGGCGTTACCAGCGCGTCCACAGCTATTGCCTGCGGATCTCTTGACCTGGCGCAATACCTGTCCAGTTTTTTGTTGAGGCGAGACGCCATCATGTCCACCATTGGTCTTTCCCAACGGGTTACAAGCATGTGGAAAACTTCTGGATGAAGTCCCCACTCTCCCGGGTGAAGGTCGTGTCTGCTGAGGAAGTCTGCTTCCCAGTTGTCCACTCCCGGGATGAACACTGCTGACAGTGCTATCACATGATTCTCCGCCCAGCGAAGAATCCTTGCAGCTTCTGCCATTGCACTCCTGCTTCTTGTGCCGCCCTGTCTGTTTACATGGGCGACTGCCGTGATGTTGTCCGACTGGATCAACACCGGTTTTCCTTGAAGCAGAGGTTCTGCCTGGCTTAGAGCGTTGTAGATTGCTCTTAGTTCCAGAATGTTTATGTGAAGAGACGTTTCCAGGCTCGACCACACGCCCTGGAAGTTTCTTCCTTGTGTGACTGCTCCCCAGCCTCTCAGGCTGGCGTCCGTGGTCACCAGGATCCAATCCTGTATGCCGAATCTGCGGCCCTCCAATAGATGAGCACTCTGCAACCACCACAGAAGAGATACCCTTGTCCTTGGAGACAGGGTTATCCGCTGGTGCATCTGAAGATGCGACCCTGACCATTTGTCCAGCAGATCCCTCTGGAAAACTCTTGCGTGGAATCTGCCGAATGGAATTGCTTCGTAAGAAGCCACCATTTTTCCCAGGACTCTTGTGCATTGATGTACAGACACCTTTCCTGGTTTTAGGAGGTTCCTGACAAGTTCGGATAACTCCTTGGCTTTTTCCTCCGGGAGAAAAACCTTTTTCTGAACCGTGTCCAGAATCATCCCTAAGAACAGCAGACGTGTTGTCGGAATTAACAGGGATTTTGGAATATTCAGAATCCACCCGTGCTGCTTTAGCACTTCTTGAGACAGTGCTAGTCCCATCTCTAGCTGTTCTCTGGACCTTGCCCTTATTAGGAGATCGTCCAAGTATGGGATAATTAATACGCCTTTTCTTCGAAGAAGAATCATCATCTCGGCCATTACCTTGGTAAAGACCCGAGGTGCCGTGGACAATCCAAACGACAGCGTCTGAAACTCATAGTGACAGTTCTGTACGACGAACCTGAGGTACCCCTGGTGTGAGGGGTAAATTGGAACGTGGAGATACGCATCCTTGATGTCCAAGGATACCATAAAGTCCCCTTCTTCCAGGTTCGCTATCACCGCTCTGAGTGACTCCATCTTGAACTTGAACTTTTTTATGTACAGGTTCAAGGATTTCAGATTTAGAATAGGTCTTACCGAGCCATCCGGCTTCGGTACCACAAATAGAGTGGAATAATACCCCTTTCCTTGTTGTAAAAGGGGTACCTTGACTATCACCTGCTGAGAGTACAGCTTGTGAATGGCTTCCAAGACCGTCACCCTGTCGGAGGGGGACGTTGGTAAAGCAGACTTCAGGAAACGGCGAGGTGGAGACGTCTCTAGTTCCAACCTGTAACCCTGAGATATTATCTGCAGGATCCAGGGATCCACCTGCGAGTGAGCCCACTGCGCGCTGAAATTCTTGAGACGACCCCCCACCGCCCCCGAGTCCGCTTGAGAAGCCCCAGCGTCATGCTGAGGCTTTTGTAGAAGCGGGGGAGGGCTTCTGTTCCTGGGAAGGAGCTGCCTGTTGCAGTCTCTTCCCCTTTCCTCTGCCTCGTGGCAGATATGAATATCCCTTTGCTCTCTTGTTTTTAAAGGAACGAAAGGGCTGCGGCTGAAAAGTCGGTGTCTTTTTCTGTTGGGGAGTGACTTGAGGTAAAAACGTGGATTTCCCGGCTGTAGCCGTGGCCACCAAATCCGATAGACCAACACCAAATAACTCCTCCCCTTTATACGGCAAAACTTCCATATGCCGTTTTGAGTCCGCATCACCTGACCACTGTCGCGTCCATAAACTTCTTCTGGCCGAAATGGACATAGCACTTACCCGTGATGCCAGTGTGCAAATATCCCTCTGTGCATCACGCATATAAAGAAACGCATCCTTTATTTGCTCTAAAGACAGTAAAACATTGTCCCTATCCAGGGTATCAATATTTTCAATCAGGGACTCTGACCAAGCTACCCCAGCACTGCACATCCAGGCTGTCGCTATAGCTGGTCGTAGTATAACACCTGTATGTGTGTATATACTTTTTTGGATATTTTCCATCCTCCTATCTGCTGGATCTTTAAGTGCGGCCGTCTCAGGAGAGGGTAACGCCACTTGTTTTGATAAGCGTGTGAGCGCCTTGTCCACCCTAGGAGGTGTTTCCCAGCGCGCCCTAACCTCTGGCGGGAAAGGGTATAAAGCCAATAACTTCTTTGAAATTAGCAGTTTTTTATCGGGGGCAACCCACGCTTCATCACACACCTCATTTAATTCATCTGATTCAGGAAAAACTATAGGTAGTTTTTTCACACCCCACATAATACCCTGTTTTGTGGTACCTGTAGTATCAGCAATATGTAACGCCTCCTTCATTGCCAAAATCATATAACGTGTGGCCCTACTGGAAAATACGGTTGATTCGTCACCGTCGCCACTGGAATCAGTGCCTGTGTCTGGGTCCGTGTCGACCGACTGAGGTAACGGGCGTTTTACAGCCCCTGACGGTGTTTGAGGCACCTGGACAGGTGCTGATTGATTGTCCGGCCGTCTCATGTCGTCAAACGACTGCTTTAGCGTGTTGACACTATCCCGTAATTCCATAAATAAAGCCATCCATTCTGGTGTCGACTCCCTAGGGGGTGACATCCCCATATTTGGCAATTGCTCCGCCTCCACACCAATATCGTCCTCATACATGTCGACACACACGTACCGACACACAGCAGACACACAGGGAATGCTCTTAAAGAAGACAGGACCCCACTAGCCCTTTGGGGAGACAGAGGGAGAGTTTGCCAGCACACACCAAAAGCGCTATATATGACAGGGATAGCCTTATAATAAGTGCTCCCTATATAGCTGCTTTAATATATATATAATTTTGCCACAATTTTGCCCCCCCTCTCTTGTTTTACCCTGTTTCTGTAGTGCAGTGCAGGGGAGAGCCTGGGAGCCTTCCTGACCAGCGGAGCTGTGTGAGGAAAATGGCGCTGTGTGCTGAGGAGATAGGCCCCGCCCCTTTTTCGGCGGGCTCGTCTCCCGCTCTTTAACGGATTCTGGCAGGGGTTAAATATCTCCATATAGCCCCCGGAGGCTATATGTGAGGTATTTTATGCCAAAAAATAGGTTTACATTGCTTCCCAGGGCGCCCCCCCCCCAGCGCCCTGCACCCTCAGTGACTGCCGTGTGAAGTGTGCTGAGAGCAATGGCGCACAGCTGCAGTGCTGTGCGCTACCTTAAGAAGACTGAGGAGTCTTCTGCCGCCGATTCTGGACCTTCTTCTCTTTTCAGCATCTGCAAGGGGGGCGGCGGCGAGGCTCCGGTGACCATCCAGGCTGTACCTGTGATCGTCCCTCTGGAGCTAATGTCCAGTAGCCAAAGAAGCCAATCCATCCTGCACGCAGGTGAGTTCACTTCTTCTCCCCTAAGTCCCTCGTTGCAGTGATCCTGTTGCCAGCAGGACTCACTGTAAAATAAAAAACCTAAGCTAAACTTTTCTAAGCAGCTCTTTAGGAGAGCCACCTAGATTGCACCCTTCTCGGACGGGCACAAAAACCTAACTGAGGCTTGGAGGAGGGTCATAGGGGGAGGAGCCAGTACACACCACCTGATCATAAAGCTTTACTTTTTGTGCCCTGTCTCCTGCGGAGCCGCTATTCCCCATGGTCCTTTCAGGAACCCCAGCATCCACTAGGACGATAGAGAAATTATTAATAACTTTGTGTATTAAACAAAGTTTGTGTACATTGAGCCATCAAAAAACAAAGATTTCACTATCTCACTCAAAAAAGTCTGTATTTCGGAATATTCCGTATTTCGGAATATTCCGTATTTCGGAATATTTGGATATGGGATACTCAACCTGTATTAAATATACCCCCTGGTCATAACTCCTGATAATAAAATAAATCAGGGTGTCTATACATCAAGGGTCATAACTTGTTTTGTTAGCACCTTACCGTGGACTATTTTTACTTTTTGTAGCATTGGAGGGAAAATATTGCTTGCTATTGGATATATCACATCAATAGTGGGCAGTTAATTTTTGCATTGAAATTTAGAGTTGGAATAGGACGCTACTGCCCTTCCAACTTAAAGTTGTTTTGCTATGGTGCAAGAAAGCACATTCTAGCTGCAGTCCCTTCTAAATCTAAATGAGGCCTACTTAATGGAAAGCATCTGAAAGTAGCTGATAGAATAGCCAGCAAATTCCAATTGCCACTGTCTGTCATGACTATGTGAACCTGACTTATATTACAAAATCTTGTCCCAGCAAGTAATGCATGCAAGCATTGGCATAATTAAAGAAAAGGGCAGTATACTAATTATAAGCCACCTTTCCACCCCAATCCATCGATCATCCAGTGCCAAAATAACTCATTTGCAAAACAGCAGTTTAAAACTCCAGTAAGTACAGCACTCAGAGCAGCAGTGGTGTAATGTCATATCAAGCTTTACTGCTGAGCTGTTAAGCAGCTGATGTGCTGTTATCTTATAATAAATATACAAGTGCCCCCCAGTGCAATTTATTAACAAATTATGATAAAATTCTTTATATTGAAACACATTTATTGGCTTTCATAATTCCTGCCTACTATGAGGTGTTCTAGTCCACATTACAGCTGCCTGGGATTTCATCCATATTTGAAGCCTTTATTTCCCAGGCCTCATCTGGTTCTGTAATACAGAGCTGGCTAATTAATTGTGTTACCGATCTTTAAATTGGTGTAGGAATGAAAAATTTGACCTGGAGGACCAATTACATGTGATTGGTCCTTCTGCTCACACCTTCCATCTATTTCGGTCAGGGCTGTGTGAGGAAGAAAAGGAAAATCTCAGGAAGAATGAGCTGGACAGAGCAGCCCTTAGTACTCTTGCTAGGAGTTGGGAGCACTTTAGGAATGATGTTTCCAATGTGTAATGCAATATTAACATAAGGCTTTAAAACGTACACTATGTTCCTGTTCTAATTTGCTTTATGTGTCTTCACAGATACCAGAAGTCCAACCTTAGACCCTGACACAATGCACCCTAAGTTAAGGCTTTCAGAAGACCGTCTTACAGTACACTGTGCTTGGTTAGGGAAGTTTAACTCTAGTCATCCTCAGAGGTTTGATAAACTCATGCAAATACTAAGCAGAGACTCATACTACTCTGGTAGTCATTACTGGGAGGTAGATGTCCTCCAAGCAGGAAACGGATGGTGGATTGGTGCCACTTACCCAACTATACAAAGGAAAGGGGACTCTGAGTTAAGTCGTCTTGGTTGGACCAATGGATCATGGTGCATTAAAAGATATGATTGCGAATACTGGGCATTCCACAGAGCAGAGAGAAAATCGATACAGCTTAACAAACCTCCAGAAAAAGTTGGTGTTTTCCTGGACTATGAATCTGGAGTCCTATCCTTCTTTGATGTCACATCTGGAATGAAACACTTGCACACTTTTCGCTGTAAATTTATTGAACCTCTGTATCCAGCTCTACGGTTATGGGATGGATCAATCACAATTAGTAGACTGACCTAAAAATGCAAGCTCCTGTGGCTCACTGTAATGAAGGAAGAGTATCTGTGCTAGCTGGTTCATATAGTTCTATAGTGTACAGCAAATGGTACACCTTACAATTAATTTAACATTTTCCAGATGAATATTATAAAAGCAGATGAGTGAATTAAATCTATACTACCCACTGTATCCCCCACCACATGCAGCTGTGTTTCCAGGGGCTCCATTATCAGTCATTTGTGTGGGAGCTATGTAACACCATGGAGAAAGCTATGCAGCTCCCACACATGGCAGACCAATAAGGTAATTACAGCCTTCTTTTGGCCCTCCTGCTCACACCCATCTCAGTGCTCACCTCAATGAGGTGAATGATCAAGCCTTGTTGGTACTGACACTATACAATGGAAACAAAGAGAGAGACGATTTTCCCCACTAAGGAGAAGTTACAGGTCTTTGAAATTGTAGCAATTAATGCTGGGTGCTGCTTTATGGTTTTGAAGCAGAAGGAAGTTAGTAGTGATGTAATTATATACCATTAATGATACAAGATTCATGTGAGATGCTGGTAGTCATATGGTGGAAATACAGTATGTTACAAATCTATATAGAAGTACCCAACATAAAATACTACACTTCTTCCAGTAACCAATAGCTTTTCACCAAGGATTTTTGAATCCATGTATAAAGCAATGCTGCTCTAGTTTCCATGCATTTCTGTCATGCGTTTGTGTTATGAGAAAACGCTTATTCTTTTCATCCCGAGGATCCTGATCCTGATACACATGGGGCGAGAGAGGAAGCAAACGCTATTGAAATGTCTATATAATATATTGTCTCATTAAATTAATTTAAAGTGTTTCCAATAGTGGTCTTCTCTTGATGGACACCCAGTCATCATTAGTGATATCTGTAACGACATTAGGTAATTTGCTCATTATTGCGTGTGGGTGCCCCATCAACAATCAATTGTGGCAAGTTTTGCAGATGATTGTATGAATAAATCTGCAATGTATGGGGTTCACAGATTGCAAATTCCAACCAAAATGTGATTGGTAAATCAGGCTATCCAACATGTTTGATTTCACAGATCAATTGAGGCTGAAGTTTGTTAGTGTATGGTTAACAATCAGCAGATTTGCAGACCATTTCTAGTAAACTGATGAGCCTTTCAAGATTGGCAGATCTGTAATGTATTGGGCATAGATTGGTGGATTGGGGAATCTTTAAATCTGGGAAAAAATCTCAAAATCGGAAAATTATTTTGTGTGATTGCTGATGCATAGGGTCCTTTCCAAAGACAACCCCAATAACAGTCTGATTGGAAAATATTTGAAATGTTGGTAAATGTGATTTGAAGATTATCACATATAGGATCTATATAGGACTTTTCTCCGGCAGGGTCCACAGGTTATCCACAGGATAACAATTGGATATGATGAAGCGACAGCGGATTTGCACCAATCGGTCAAAGCTTTTCCAGCCTCCCAGCATGCAACGGGCCCATCCATATATCCCCGCCTCCTTGCTCAGGCAAATCAGTTTTTTGTTTGATGCGGCAGGAGCCGGACCATGGTCAGAGGGTTGCTGGTTTTTAGCAGCCTTAAGCTTTCTTATTTTATTTTTATAGTCTTACTATTTTTCTGAGTGATCTTTCTAAACAGCTTCTTATACGTACCTTAGAGTTGCTCCAACAACTTTCCGCCGGGTCGCGACAATTCTTACCCACGAGTACAGTGCTGTTTCCGCGGGCGTCTGTGTCGAATATACTAGCAGGACCAGCAGACGTTACCAGGCTGTGGCTGGAGCACGGGGAGAAGGTAAGGCATCGGTTCCGCTTAGAAGGGGAATACGGACACAACCGCACTGTTTTGGGAGGAGACCACCAAACAGTTGCTGACGCGGCTGCCACCTCGGGTTCACCAGCGCTAGGCCTTAGGGATCAGAGGCTCCAGGAATAGTAGGAGGCCGCGATCCCTAGGGTTGATGTCAGCAGTGGGGAGTCAGACGCTCTCCTGGTCACCCCTCCCCCCGGTTCATGACCAGTTTCCTCCAAGTCTCCCACCATGAACTGTTTCCCGCTTCCGTCTCAGACACTGTACATGAAGGGGACCCAGTCGCAGCATAGGCGGCTCTGTGACTGGTGTATCCGGGTTCACTAAGCGTCTGTGTTCACTATACTGTAGGTTCATGGAGTGGCAGTGTACACTAGTAGCGTCTGGATGCACTCAGCATTCGCTAACGTATTGATTGGTCCGGGAAGCGAGGCGAGTCTCCCTGTATCCCACTCTACTGAGTACGGATTATACAGCACTAAGTCTCTATCTACCCTTTGAGTACGAATAGTTAGTTAAGTGCCTGTTGCATATGAGTCTGTATACATTTACTGTGGTTTCTTTTGCATTGCGTCTGAATTCGTTAGATCTGTTTAAACATGATGCGGTAATATGTTCTCCTACATACTTAAAATGTAGTTGTAGTTGATGATGTGCTCATATTGCTTATTATACTAATGTATAACATGTGACTGACTGCTAGTGTGATTGCTGACTTTACTATATTTCTGTCAGTTTGGTTATGCCGATCCTCAATGCTGGTGCATGGATAGGGTCGGATTGTATCTCACTTTAAGAAATTTAAAGTGATTACAGTCACAAATTGTGTAGTACACTGTGGAAGTGTTGATTATTTATCATGTCGTAAGGGCCCCATACACTACAACGATCTCATGTCGGAGGTGATCACCTGCAACCTCCCGGGGAGCAGGATCGGCCAAGATACATCGGATGCTGCCCATTTGCATACAATATATCTTGGCGATCCTGGGCGAGCCCAAGCCATGACCCCAGTTCGGACCAGATTGAATGTGCAGCACATTCAATCTGGAGGATCCGATCTGATGCTCACGGGAACGCGCATCGGATCGGTTCGGGAACACCTCTAAAATGCCCGATTTCAGCCGTTATATCGGGCCGAAACCCCGAATTGGGCTGAAATCGGGCATTATCGCTCTAGTGTATGGGGCCCTTAAGAGCGGTAAAGGTGAGGAAGGTACACTCACAGCAACACCAACAGCTGTGTTATCCTCTCAGGATCTGGTTCAGGATGGTTTGTGTGCAAATTGCTTTCACCAGGGGTTAATGGAAAATACAAGGCAGATTCAGGTGCAGATGGATCCACCTTGGCCTATATTTGCACAAACTTTATCCAGTATAGCTGAACACATAATTTCTCCAACTCCTGTAGCAGGGATAGGTTACACTATTAACCCTTACACTTATGGTGTATCACTTCCAGCAGCAGCTTCTCAAAAGAAACAAGCTGATAAGCCGGTGGTAAGTAAATATTCACCCTCACAGGCTACACATGATGCAGATGAGGATTCATCGGAAAATGGAAGCTCAATTCTACTTCGCATACGAAGAGGAGGAGGAAAGTCTCAGCTCAGTGGATATAGCTTATAGTTAATTAAAGCAATGAAAGCCATTCTATCCTTAGAGGATTCAGCAGAGCTTGTGTTAAAAACCAAGGCACCTATGTTTTTTAACATCCCAAAACAGTTAAGACTGAGTTTCCAGGGTCAGATCAGCCCAATAAGAAGTTTAGAATTCCTAGGAAATGGAATTCCAATTATCCTCTTCCAGCTGGGGATTGTTTAAAAAGAGGGAGGTGGCTCCTAAAGTAGATACGCATGTAATTCGATTAGTGCGAAAATCTACATTACTTTTGCCTTTAACATCATTAAATGTCACGGATAGGAGAGTGGATGGTTTAAAAAAACAAAAACATTTTTTCCCTGTCTGGGGCAGTTATAAGGCCAGCCATGGCTTCAGCTTGGATGGCAAAGACAGTGGCTGCCTAGGCTGATGCATTGCAGGGGGATTTTTCTATAGCTTCTAGAGAGCAAAAATCCCATATGGCTCATATAAAACAGGCTGCAATGTTCCTGGAAGAAGCAGCATTGGATATGGGTACTATTGCCTCCAGGGCATCATCTTCAACAATAGCTGCTCGCAGAGCAGTTTGGCTACGTACGTAGAAAGCGGATTCAAAATCTAAGCAGGTTTTGGAATCTTTGCCTTTTTCTAGAGATATTCTTTTTGGTAAAGAATTGACAGATATTCTGGAGTCAGAAACAGATTCCAAGAAGGTCAAATTTTCTTCCACATACAATTTCAAACCTAAAGTTCCGGCTTTTCGGCCCTCTCGGTCTCAAGGAAAAAGTGATGGCAAGCAGCCCCAATACAAAAAGTCTGGAAAGACAAAAAAAAGCATTGGGCTACCAGAGGACTAGTTGGGAAAATAATAAAACCATCAACCTGATGGTGCGGGCCTCCACCTGGGGGACCCCAGGGAAGGGGGGGGGGGGGGGGGGGGAGTAGACTTCTTCAGTTTGCACAGATCTGGCAGCAGTCTAAAAAAGAGATGTGGGTGCAGGAAGCGGTATCTTTAGGTTATGTTTTTGCCTCCAAGAAACACCCTCCTCGAAGGTTTTTTTGTACCAGCCTATCTCGGGTAGAGACGAAGGCCAGGGATTTGTTAGAAGCAGTTCAGAAATTGCTTCAGTCAGGAGTAGTCATTCCAGTTCTTCCTGCACGATGATGACAGGGTTTTTACTCCAACCTGTTTTTAGTACAGAAGCCAAATGGGTAATTTCAGCCCATTCTCAAAGTACTGAACAGATTGGGTACCTTGGTTTCACATGGAGACGTTACGTTTCATCATTTGGGCCATGGAGCCAGGGGATTATATGGTATCCCTGGATATACAGGATGCTTACCTACATGTTCCTATAGCACTGTCCCATCAGTGCTATCTCAGGTTCGCTATCCTCCAACAGCATTTTCAATTCCAGGCCCAGAGTATTTATCAAGATTATGGTGGTAATGGCATCTTATCTCCGCCAGCAGGGGATAAGAATTTTTCCATACCTTGACGATCTTTTAATCCTGGCACAGACACAGGAATTGCTCTTATGTCATCTGCAACAGACAATAACGTGTCTGCAGAAAGACGGGTGGCTCATAAATTGGGCAAAATCGTCTCTGGTTCCGTCACAATGGATGACTCACTTGGGGGCTGTACTGGATTCAAGTCTTCAGAGAGTAATTTTACCTCTGAACAAGATATCCAAGGTCCAATCAAGGATTCAGGACTTGTTACACAGTCAAAAAGTATCCATTCACGCAGCAATGCGCGTGATGGGTTTGATGGTGTCAACATTCGACATGGTGGAGTATGCACAGTTCCACTCGAGGCCTCTGCAGCATCTGATTCTTGCCAAATGGAATGGGTTGCATCAGACGATAAAAACACAGACTATGTCTCTTACGATAATAAGTAAGAAAGTCATTAGCCTGGTGGCTACAGACATCCCATCTGGACAAGGGTATCAGATTGGAAAATTCTGACGACCGATGCCAGTCTCCAGGGCTGGGGAGCAGTGTCAGGAAGGCTGTGTTTAAGAGGCAATGGACCAAGGAAGAAAGTTGCCTGCCAATAAACATATTGGAACTTCGGGCCATATACATGGCACTGATTCAGGCAAAGGACATTCTTCTGGGAAAACCAGTCCAGATCCGCTCGGACAATGCGACGGCAGTAGCGTACCTCAACCATCAGGGAGGAATTTGCAGCCGAAAAGCGATGAAGGTAAGTCGCATACTAAAGTGGGCAGAACTTCATCACCCAGCCTTGTCTGCAGTGTTCGTTCCGGGAGTCCTAAACTAGGAAGCGGACTTTCTCAGTCAACACGCCATTCAGACAAGCGAATGGGCTCTACACCCGGAGGTCTTCCAGACTCTAGTAGACAAGTCGGGGTTGTCAGAAAGAGATCTCATGGCGTCCCGTCTGAACAACAAAGTGCTCACATACGGGTCAAGAACAAAGGATCCCAGAGCGATCTTTGTGGATGTCCTGTCAGTGAGATGGGATTTTCATCTGCTTATGTGTTTCCTCCAATCACCCTATTACCCTGGGTGGTGAGAAAGATAAAGGTGCCATGATACTAATAGCTCCGGCTTGGCCCAGAAGACATTGGTACACAGATCTGCAGAGGATGCCGCTGGGCAGTGCCGGCGCTAACCGCTCAGCAAAGGGATGCAGTGCAGGGAGGCGCCAGGAAGGAGAGGCGCTCTTCCTGCTCTGCATCTCTGCTTTTGGGGATTCGGTGAAACCCGGACTTTGTACATGACTTGCTGCCCACTGCTGCTGTGCCTCCTATCATACAGGCAGCGGCGCCGGCAGATGTGCGGCATACTGTATACTTTAACCAAATTAATCGTGGTCACCTCCCCGCGAGACGTTACAGAACAGCAGTAACACCCTCATCGAGATATCAGCAAGCTCCACGCTGTCTTACTCCGCAGCGTCTCATCTTGCTGCTGCGGCCGGCTGCCAGGAAGCCCCCAGAATCCACACAGCTGCGCTCTCCCGGTCCTCAGCTATACAAGGCAGCCGATGTGAGCACAGGCAGCGCCGGAGCAAGATACGCGGCATCCCGAGCGGGTGGTCGTGGCTCCGAGTGCTGCACAGCAGGTTAGATCTCTGGGCAGAGGGTGGTCATTTGTATTTAGGGAGGTGAGGACGCAGGGGACTCTTTGGTAATTGTGAGGGGAGCTGGTCCCTGGCCCTCTTCTTACTGTGTAACCCCCCCCTTCCTCTCTGTGTTCTGTCCCAGCCTTGTCTCTCTCGCCCCCCCCCAGTGTTCTGTCAAAGTCACTGTGTCACCCTCCCTGTGTCACCCTCCCTGTGTCCTGTCGCTGTCTCCCCCCAGTGTCCACTGTGTCACCCCCCGTGTCCTGTCACTGTGTCACCCTTCCGTGTCCTGTACCTGTCACTCCCCCCCGTGTCCTGTTACTGTGTCACCCCCAAACGTGTCCTGTCACTGTGTCACCCCCGTGTCCTGCCACTGTGTCACCCCCCCCCCCCAGTATCCTGTCACTGTGTCACAACCCCCCTCTTTTTTGTCCCAGCTATTGCCTCACAACTTCCCCCTTCCTTCCTGGTGTTCCGTCCCAGCCATTGTGTCAACCCCTTGGTTTTTTGTCCCAGTCAATGTGTCACCCCCACTCTATTCTGTCCCAGCCATTGCGTCAACACACCTGTTTTCTGTCCCAGTCACCAGTTTCCAGGGTCTTAGCATTCCTTCAGGCAGGAATGGATAAAGGTTTGAAGGTAGCTTCCTTGAGAGCGCAAGTATCAGCATTGACTGTATGGTTCCAAAAGAAAATTGCCAATTTACAGGATGTGCATACTTTTTTCCAGGGAATGCTGTGCATTCAACCTCCTTTAGTTCCTCCTACAGTGCCTTGGGACTTAAGTCTAGTCCTGAAAGCCCTTCAAGTTGCCCCGTTTAAACCACTTAATAAAGTGGATCTTAAATGGTTGACAGCTAAAGTTCTCTTTCTACTGGCTATGGTGTCAGCTAGGAGAATATCAGATATGGGGCATTATCATGTCATTCCCCATTTCTAATTTTTTATCCAGATAAAGCAGTTCTCAGAACTAGATCTGGGTATCTTCCGAAGGTGGTGTCTAAATTCCACCTTAATGAAGAAATTGTAGTCCCGGCGTTCCAGGTACCGGGCCTTTCTGCGGGAGATGCATCGCTGGACGTGGTGTGTGCATTAAGGAACTACATGGATCGTACCAGTGCCATCAGAAAAACAGATATTCTCTACAGATTTCACAAGAGAGGATGCTGATAAGCAGATGCTGGCAAGATGGCTTCGGATGACTATTTCAGAAGCATATTCTCAGGCTGATCTCCCGGTTGCGGCTAATGTCTCTGCTCACTCTACTCGGAAGGTAGGTCCATCTTGGGCAGCACAACGTGGTGCTTCAGCAGAACAGATATGTAAGGCAGCCACATGGTCTACCATTAACACATTCATTAGACATTATGCCTTGGATACCTTTGCCTCTCATGACTCTGAATTTGGGCAAAGGATTCTCCTGTCCACTCAGGAGCATCGCCTCCACTAAATTGCTTTGGGAAATCCCATTGTTATCCTGTGGATAACCTGTTGACCCTGCCAGAGGAATTTTCGTTAGGAGAAATAACATTATCAACGGTAAGTTCTTACCATAAGTCCACAGGATCCACAGGGATCCCACCCTGACGCACCTGATTTGAGGATCCTTTTACTCACTAACCTCTTCCTTCTTGTACGGAAGGGTGTGCATGTTTGTTCTTATCACCTGATTAGGGCTATCTATGATGCTCCTGCCTTGAGCTTTGTATTACAACTGATTAGCCTGAGAAAGGAGGCGGGGATATATGGATGGGCCCGTTGCATGCTGGGAGGCCGGAAAAGCTTTGATCAAATGGTGCAAATCCGCTGTCGCTTCATCATATCCCATTGTTATCCTGTGGACTTAGGAGAAATACCGTTATCAATAGTAAGTTCTTACCATAACATATATTTTGACCACACGAATAAGGCCCAGTGGTGGCAGAATAGACCTAGATGCTGGTTTCCAACTGCAATTAACAACCCTACTACAAACTAAATGGGTGTAAAAATCATGTTCAGAAACAAATTGGAGGGGTATCATGTTGGATATTCCCTTATCTCATTCTAAATGGAAATATGGGACATTGCACAAGAGGAGCTTGGGAGATCATGGTCTATGAGAACATGCTTTGTTTTCAATAATTTAGGTTTATATACTCTGTCTAGAATGGGTTTATTTAAGAAAGTACAAAGAACAATAAAACCTTCAACATTGTGCTTCTCAAATTAGGCTTTCAAAGACCACTAACAATTCATTTATTCCAGAATACATACTGTATGTGCACCAGCTAGGGAGTCTAGACAATGTAAGAACAGTTAGGAGTCCTGAGGACAAATATTGGGAAACACGGGTGTAATATCAACCAATTACATAACTTGTAGCAGTTCACACTAATGACAATGGATGGCTGATTGGTTGCCATGAGTTACATACTGCTTACTTTCTTATACAATCAGTCCAGTTGCTTTGTGCACTAGGTTATCATCCAAGCTCTACTTTAATTTTAAATATTTTTTAAAATTATTCTTAAAACAGCTGTGCTTCACATTTATTTTGTAATTAATAGATTATATGGCCACTATTAACAAAGTATGCGTAAGCATTCATAAACATGTATAAACATGTATTTGTATAACTCTGTCATTGCAGTAGTACTCTATTTGTTTTTCAGGAAATAGTCTAAAAATGTAACACTGCCAAATTAAAATCCTGCAAATATTACTTAAAATGAATGTGTTTGTCCTTGCTTTTGTGTAGCCTCTTTGCAATCTGTTATACTGTAGATACTAGATTTTTCCTATGCATCAATCAGCTGAGTTATAAATGATAATAGTCTTATACTGTAAATTATATGGATATTAAAAGAAACAGTCTGTACGCCAACTTCTTTTACACAGCTCTCAGAAATCCAAGTGACTTCATATAACCATAACTAGATAAAAGCCCGTCCAAACGACGGACACCGGGGCTGGATTATATTAGGAGGGCGGTTGCTACTCACACAGGAGCTGCCGGGTTTCCGGAAGTTCTGCTGTTGGGAGGTGGGGCTCTGTCATGGTGAGGGTGTGTGTGTTCACATAACTAAATGCCAGGGACGTGCAGCGAGGTGAATAGCTCAGGAGGCACTGGCTAGTACCAGAGCCAGATTTACACACAATATATGAGCCCAAGGGTTCACGTGGGCATTATACAAAGGAGCAGCAGTATATACTACTGGAAATTTGGTGAGTTTTGATCAGAGATGTGCGGACAAGGTAGGCAGGGCAGACATTGCCTTACCTGTCAAGACTTTTACTCCAGAGTTGACTATAAAAATGATTAGAATAATTCAAAGAAGATATTTCTATTCTTCGTATGTTTCATATACTTTATATAATCAAAACTCAGGCGTATACGTTAGTCTGACAGGAAAGGCTCTGTCTCACCTCACATGTGTGTGTAGCGTTAACCTTTTATAAAGATAGATGCTGTATATCTGTAATGGGCAGGCTATAATGATGCTGCACTGTATAGACCAGTACTGGCAAGTGTAAGATCACCAGTCCCTGCTCCCGGCCAGTCTAGGGGTTAGTGGACAGCAGTAAAGACCAGCAGCTGGCCGGAGGGAGCCCGCCCCTCCGTTGACGCGCAGAGAGAGAGAGAGAGAGTGTGAGAGTGAGTGTGTAAAAAAAAAAAAAATATATATATATATATATATATATACATATACATGCGCAACTGAGCCAGTTATCTGTCTCCTTCTCTCCCGCATCATCTGCAGTCCCAGCACCAACCCCTCCTCCTTCCAGTCAGCACGCTGCTCACCCGACACAGGGTCTCACCTCTTCCAGCCACCTTCTCTCCCCACTGGTAAGTGGCCACACATGTCCCCAATGGATGCCTCCGCTTTGAGCACTGTGGATCCTCTGGTGGTTTCTGCATCCGTTTCATGGTTATTGCTGCAACTTGTTGCCGAGTCCCAGGATGGCAAGTAACCAGGGGTTGCAGCATAGTACATGGAGGAGGGGGTGCAAAGTATGCGGTATATGACAGAAGTAGTATATGGAGGAAAGGGTGCCCTGGATATAGGGTGCACTATATGGAGGGTGTAGGGTT
Source organism: Pseudophryne corroboree (assembly GCF_028390025.1). Classification (NCBI taxonomy): domain Eukaryota; kingdom Metazoa; phylum Chordata; class Amphibia; order Anura; family Myobatrachidae; genus Pseudophryne; species Pseudophryne corroboree. The sequence continues at coordinate 648,640,293 of NC_086444.1, read as the reverse complement.
ACAGTGTGTATATAGGGGCAGTATATGGTGTGGGGGTTGCAGAATATGGTAGGGGATGGTGTTGCAGTGTACAGCGCATCCGGAAAGTATTCACAGCACTTCACTTTTTCCTTTTGTTATGTTACAGCCTTATTCCAAAATGAATACATTTATTTTTTCCCTCAAAATTCTACACACAATACCCCATGATGACAATGTGAAAAAGTTTTCTTTGAGATTTTTACAAATGTAAACAAAATAAAAACTAAGACATCACATGTACATGAGTATTCACAGCCGTTGCCATGAAGCTCAAAATTGAGCTCAGGTGGATCCTGTTTCCACTGATCATCCTTGAAATGTTCCTACAGCTTAATTGGAATCCACCTGTGGTAAATTCAGTTGATTAGACAGGATATGGAAAGGCACACACCTATCTATATAACGGTCCCACACTTGACAGTGCATGTCTGAGCACAAACCAAGCATGAAGTCAAAGGAATTGTCTGTAGCCCTCAGAGACAGAATTGTCTTGAGGCACAAATCTGGGTAAAAGTACAGAAAAATATCTGCTGCTTTGAAGGTCCCAATGAGCATGGTGGCCTCCATCTGTAAATGGAAGAAGTTTGGAACCACCAGGACTCTTCCTAGAGCTGGCCGGCTGTCTAAACTGACCGATCGGGGAAGAAGGGCCCTAGTCAGGGAGCGGACAAAGAACCCGATGGTCACGCTTTCAGAGCTACAGCATTCCTCTGTGGAGAAAGGAGGACAGCCATGCAGAAGAACCATCTCTGCAGCAATCCACCAATCAGGCCTGCATGGTAGAGTGGTCAGACGGAAGACACTCCTTCGTAAAAAAGCACATGGCAGCCCGCCTGGAGTTTTCCAAAATGCACCTGAATGACTCAGACCATAAGAAACAAAATGCCAGGTGTCAAGTTTGGAGGAAACCCTGCACCGCTCATCACCAAGCTAATACCATCCCTACAGTGAAGCATGGTGGTGGCAGCATCATGGTATGGGGTTGTTTTTCAGCGACAGGAACTGGAAGACTAGTCAGGATAGAGGGAAAGATGAATGCAGCAATGTACAGACATCCTGGATGAAAACCTGCTCCAGAGCGCTCTTGACCTCAGACTGGGGTGACGGCTCCTCTTTCAGCAGGACAATGACCCTAAGCACACAGCCAAGATATCAAAGGAGTGGCTTCAGGACAACTCTGTGAATGTCCTTGAGTGGCCCAGCCAGAGCCCAGACTTGAATCCGATTGAACATCTCTGGAGAGATCTGAAAATGGCTGTGTACCGACGCTTCTCATCCAACCTGATGGAGCTTGATAGGTGCTGCAAAGAGGAATGGGCGAAACTGCCCAAAGATAGGTGTGCCAAGCTTGTGGCATCATATTCAAAAAGACTTGAGGCTGTAATTGCTGCCAAAAGGTGCATCAACAAAAGTATTGAGCAAAGGCTGTGAATACTTAGGTACATGTGATTTTTTTAGTTTATTTCTACTAAATTTGCAAAAATCTTAAAAAAAAAACAAAAAAAATTTACGTTGTCATTATGGGGTATTGTGTGTAGAATTTTGAGGGAAAAAATGAATTTATTCCATTTTGGAATAAGGCTGTAACATAACAAAATGTGGAAAAAGTGAAGCGCTGTGAATACTTTCCGGATGCACTGTAGATAGGGAGTGTGTGTGTGTCACACAAAGGTGACTATATTAAACAAATCTGCATCTCTCCATTGTCCCTATTTGTCTCTACCACTCCTCTCTCCCCAGTTGCTAACTAACCCAACCCCTCTCACCCATGCCCTATCTGACCCCACGCCCCCCTCTCACCAGCCCACTTCTGCCTCAACCCTCCTGCCCTCTGTCTTTCCCCCCAGTCCCTATCGGCTCCTACCATCACTCTCTCTCCCCTGCCCTCTTTCTCTGCATGCAGCAAGTGAGAAAGTCAGATCAGTATTATTATTAGCAGCAGCAGTGTAGGAGGCTGTGACATCTCCCTGCAGTATTAGTTTCACTTTGAGCTGTGTCAGCTTCTAGCACACAAAGAAACCATTTGGTTTGTGAGGCGTCCTCTAGTGGCTGGCAGCGCACACAACAGAGGTCAGGAGCATACTTGGCTTTTATAATATAGAATATATTGAATACTAATGGGATGAAAACCATGGTTTATACACATTTAGAGATGGCTATATGTACATTAATGCCACTTGTGTATGATACATACATCTCAATTTAATAAACATAATTGTTGCCATTCAAGTCTTAAGTAGCCTATTACATCCAACACAATCATATTTGGTGCTGAACACTTAAAGTTGGGCATACACTATACAGTTATCTGGGAGCTTTACTACTGGTTCTTGTTTAACCCTGGAACACTAACCCTGGGCCAGTCAGTCCCAAACATTTTTCACATTTGCAAATAAAACAAAATAATTTAAAAAAATAAATCTGATATCTTCAGTACCTAACAATAATATTACATATACTGTATATCAGCCATAATACAAATATTTTGATAATGTTGATAGTTTAGCTGTTCTATAGCAGTTGGGTCTCTCAGACCCATGATTAGAGAGTTTGACAACAAACTCACCCTGGTTTCGCTTCATCCGAAGCGACCAGTTTGTTGTCTTGCCATCTATAATGCACTCTGGAAAATACATCACTCCTACAACTCAGAAACCCAATATACTAAAAACATACAACGCCAAAAGATGAGTGGAAACATTCAACCAGTTGTGCTCTATTGACTCTTGAAAACCAAACAACGGCTCTTGTGTATTTTATGGTGTACTTAATTCTCACGAGTTCTTACGTTATTTGAATAAATATGAATTAATGTCTGAGCAGTGTGGGTCTAAATAGTTGGGCCTCTCATGGTTAGCGATATTATTATTTATTTAGGTTAATGTTCAGGGTTAAAGAGCTCCAGCAGTTTCCAAGGAGTATGCAACCATTTTTTTATATTGATCCCCTATTATAGAATATGCAGATGTTAATTCACTATAAAGTAGTGTTGCCACTAATTTCCAGTGGAAGAAAAATGAGCAGGCTAAATCAGGCTTAAAGATTGTATTTGCAAGACTGTGTTGGATCAGGACAAGAATAAGATAATCGAGAAGTATTATTTATAGGTGTTTTTCCCTTCTTTCTTTAATTATGGGCTGGAGTTAAAATTTCAGTAGTGTGGTACACTTTGCACATTTTCTGGAATAGCACTTCCAAATCAAAGATTTATTTTTATCATCTAAGGGAAGAGGGAGCACAAAATACAACCAAACCCTATTTATTGCAGTTTCATTGAAAGAGGCTATAGGTTACAAGGTATTGCAGCGAGAATCACAATTGGATTTACTGGAGAACC